>NC_090023.1:139262198-139618865 GCF_037176765.1 Anolis sagrei
TCCAAGGCACTCTTAGAACTTTCTAGGTGTACTCCATGCTAAATTATGTCTTACATTTTAGTTCTAGAAAAGAGCATAGTACTTATATTTTACTGCTTTCTTCTAATCTTTAATGCCATTTTTGCATACTCCTCTTCTACAAATATATCTTTTTGTCTGAAGATACAAAATATCTTGAGAGGTTTCTGCAATCAAATATTAATATCTTATTGATGATGTGGGGTGAATCTACACTGGAAAAATAATGCACTTTGACGCCACTTCAATTGCCGTGGCTCAATGCTACAAAAGCCTGGGAGCTGAAGTTTGATAATGTGGAGAAACTTCTTCAGATTTCTGCAACATTGCTAGAAATGAAAGGTCATTTCCAATTCTTAAACATTTGAAAACATACATAAGAAGCACAATGGGGCAAGAAAGACTGACAGGACTTGAACTCTTGAGTGTCCACCAAAGTTTATCGATGGATCCTGATTTCTCTCAAAGTGTAGTGACACAGTTCTCAAGTGTTTTCAGCAGGCATTATATCACTAAAATACCAATAGTCATTTTCAGATTTTTTTTTAAGATTTGAAACTTTGTAGCTAAAATAAAAAAAAAAATAGAACGAGTCATAGAATTTAAATGATTTTGTCTTATGGACCTACTCATCATGATTCACAGTTTCTCTAGTCCACACATATAATGGAACTTTTGCAGTCATCCACATAACCAAATCTCTGCATATCTGCATATCTGCATCTCATAGGTTTTAAAAATACTGATGGTTTCCAGCAGAAGTCCTGTGGTGGCCATCTTGGGGCCTCTAAATCTCACAACAAAGCATCAAGTCTGGACAACAGAGGAAGAAATCCTGGGACCAACAGGTCTGTATGTGGACCTCTCCTGAAGTCCTAGGATTTTTGCCCCTCACTAAAACCTGTGATTTAGTGATGTCTGGAAGCGCTCTAAGACCTTGTCTTATGAGTCAGCTTCTTGGGACCAGATGTATGAAGATTCATGAAATTTAAATGTGGGAGAACACAAAAGTGACATATTTCCCTATCATTAAATATGGTGGCTCAGATTTCAATTGTACAATTGTAGGAGAATGCTATACAATATGTGGAATAGTCCAGGTGACAATTTTAATATATACATTACAGCACAACGCACTCACAGTGTCACACTTGTTAAAATTTGCTTTCTAATACCAAATGTATTAATGTAAGTTTTAAAACTAAGAAAGACTTTCCAAATAACATTCCAGTAAAAAAAAAGAAGAGAGAGAGAGAGTTTTGTCTATCCCTTACACCTCAGAAGATAAGAAATATAAGAACACTGTGAGGACAGCAAAGTAATTTTATACCAAAACTGTCATACAATATCTTCTCTGTGGGATGGCTGGTAAATTGGGTTCTAGCTACAGGGCCACTAATGCAAGATGAGCGGCTTTGCCAAAACATCTTTTCAGCACAGTTACAAAACAAATCATCATTGTCCACACCTTTCCTCACATTATAATTGAAGAAGCATTTCCTCTTCATTTTCTACTATCATGAAGGAGATGACAGAAGTAGATGAAGTAGCAAGTGCTTGTTCTTCGCACTACAGAAAAAATATTCTGGCACATCAAGAGCAAAAATCAAATATCTTTAATTTTCTTTAGCATCTCTTTTTATCCACATTATCAGGGATGGTCTACAGTTATATGCCAACTGATCTGCGTGGCAAGCTCTCTCTACGGTGACATTTCTGTCTCACTCAGTAAATATTGCTGATAATCCCAATGAAAAAAACGAAATTATTGGTGATGAAGACAGTTCTTATATTAGTCTTTATTAGTAAAAAAAAAACCCATTAATTTGTTTGTGTTGTAGTACAACCTGAGACATGCTTCTGGGATTCCATTATCCCTCCTGTTTCCACACTGCTCTAAAGCTTGCAATATAGTTCTTTCATTTTTTTTCTTGCATACAAGTACACACAAAATATTTTAAAAGTTATTCTCAGTCCTGATGTCCTGATTAGGATGGAATGAATTATATAAGAAACAAAACAGAGAGATTAGTCAATCCACAGACATTATTCATTCCTCTGGGTAAAATTGTTGGCAGATAAATGGCAAAATTGTCCTGCTGGAAATCTTTGTTGTCCTCCACCACACCTCAAAATTGTATTATTGTTGTTGTTATTGTTGTTGTGGTGGTGGTTATCATCTTAAACGTCATCATCATCCTCCAATATCCATGACAGTTTTATGACATTTCTGGATATTTCTGGGTGATGCCTAAACCAGTAGATGTCTTGGATTACCTCCTGTTGGAAAAAAATCTTAGTTTAAAATATCAAAAGGGAACAATTGCCCACAAGCCCCTTATGCACATACAGGAGTGGCTTTTTAAAGTTATTTTTAGCATGCTCTGTATGCCGTCGCGCCTGGGGGCTATAACTCTTAGTGAAAGAGACATAGACGTGACATCTTTCCCCCAGGGGATTGCTTCTTGCCTTCCTTTAAAGAACTGGAACTCCCAAGGACCAAAACACTGTAGATAACTCAAAATAGGTTTTATTGTCCACAAAGAGTTATCCCTTTAAGGCAATAAGCTGGAGGTTTCAAAGGGGTAAAGGAAATATACATTACAGCCTCTGGTTTTCTTGGGTCCAATGAGATTTTGCAGCTGAGAAGCTTTTCAAGGTTCCCTTTTTCTCAATGGCTGCAAATGCCTGAACATTCACAGCCCCAATCCAAATGGCCTATATATGAAAACATGAAGCCTTCCTCTGATGCCACAGGACCAGTTTGAAGGTGCTTCAGTCTCCTCAACGTTGTCCAGGGCAATCTGGGCAGGAAGTATGAGTCTCAAGGGTAAAAACCTTAGAATTGGTGATGAGAGGTAACTTAATTAAGGGCTGTAGAGCCAAGTCTCTTTCTCACTTCTATCTGATAGAAAGTTTGATGGTAGAATGGAAAAGGAAAAGCTCTGCCCTCGTCCAGGAAGAGATGGAGCCAAGCAATTGAGCTGAGGAAGCAATATAACTGGTGCAAACAACATTGATTGACAGCTATAAATAACCAATCAATCCAACTATACATTTACAAACTAGGCAAGTTTGGGCATGTTATACAGTTTAAACCTTTGCACTTTAAAGTTCTACACACAGGTGGTGCCACTCGCACTGTCACACTCTGGAAGGTAATCAAATGACCCTATGGGGTACATCCCTGCTGTAGGAGTATTCAGTAATGTTTGTGTTAAATTATTCAAATTTCTGGGAGTCTTCCTGCCCTTTCTCTCTACCTAAATTGTTGCCCTTCAGTATGTAGGTTGTGGCATGACCACTCATGCCACAACCTACAAATATTATGTGATCCATAATATTTACCCACTTCAAAGTGCCACATATGGAGGATTTAAGGTCTATTCAGATGAGATCAATCTGATCACATGTGAGAAAGCAGAGCGGGCTACCTTCCCCCCCAACTGCATTTTACTCTGCTCATATGAAAAAGCTAAATTTAAAGAAGGCAACATGTTTTCTATGTGTAGCTGTTCCACATGGTCAGGATAGGTGTGTTTTCAAGATTGTGGTTCATTGGAAGCAGGTTTTCTTTTCAGACTTCTACTCTCCACATAAAGAAAATAACAATGGAAAAGCTGAACTACATAGCCTTCTCTCCTGGCACTTCTGACTTCTATCCAGAACATGAGAGATGACAAATGAATGTGCTCTTAGATTTTAAAAAAAATCATAGAAACAGAATGTGTTGTTGGCATTTCAGAATATGAGGATGTCACCTACTGGTACAATTTAGCCATTTTGATCTTATAAACTTTCAGGGAGAAATATTTTCTATTAGATAGTTTTACTTTCCATTTTTGTAATTCATTGTTAGTTGTGCCCAGGCAGAACACAGAAGGAGGCTTGCCTTGACTCTAACAGTTCTTACCACAATTTGTGCTGGGTATTAGTGGAATTATTAGTTTTTATATACAGTTCTCAACATTTCAGATGCACACTAATTTTTGAATCATTATAAACTTTGTTTTAGTGATTTGTTTAAATATTTTGAATTGCTACAATTATTTTGCTTGATGATATTTCAAAGTCAACTACCAAGTAGATATTTCCAGTCTTTAAATTAAGTTTTAACAACTTAATTGTTTATATATATATATATATATAGAGAGAGAGAGAGAGAGAGAGAGAGAGAGAGAGAGAGCGAGCTCTAAAAGCCTGAATGGCTTGGTATATTGTTTTGTAAAAAAAATTACTTCTAGGAAATAAACGGTTCATTATTTTTCTTACTATTCAATGTTCATGTTTTCTGACTAGTGCTGCTACTTATACATTTGCTGTTGAAGTTAATGAAAAAGCCAATATGTCATTGAGCTTATATGCAGCTCATTGTGAAATGCTGTCTGAGGTAGCTTTCTGGGGGAAATTGAAAACTGTGTAACAACATAGAAATAGGGGCCACATTGTTAATACTTTAATGGTGGAGGGTGGTGATGGAGGAGTGGAATGTCACACACAGTATGCAAGCAACGCTGCCATCAAAAGGGGGAAAATCCACGCTGTACCAAGGTTCTTGTATTATGGTACCTATGCCATCTTTTACCTCTATCTTTTAAATGGTGAAGCTGTATGTAAAATGTACTATTTTATAATGCAGGGGTGGTTCAGAGGATGGGATATTCTAGCACAAACACAAAAACTTACTTATATTAGAAAAGGGGAGACATTTCATTCATTCATATCTGATCACTGTTCAACCAGTTTACAGTTTGTGCCACTAAATTTGGATCTAAATGTGGTTTGTAAATAAAACTCTGTACATCTACAAAGTTTGGACCAAGTTTATCCAGAAAAAGAAAATACTCATAGAATATATATGTTTCAAAAACTGATTGTGTATGATAAATTCCAAAGAATACTTTAATCAATAGTAAGAATATCCATCAAAATATATGCATGTAGGAAAAACATGTGTATATTTTGATGGGTGTGTGTGTGTGTGTGATAACCAGTGTGCATCCTCATAATAGTAACCTTTTTGAAAGAAACGGAAAAAGAAACTGAAATTTTTCATCACTTTGATACAGCCATTAATCAGAATGGAGAGAAGTAGGCTAGGATACAGAAGGGTAGTTATGAAGAAACTAGACAACATCCTTAATTTTAAGGCTGTACCACTGAATGCTAAAGTTATAATGGTCCAATGGACCATATTTCCAATTTTAATGCATAGTCATGATAGCTAGACAGTGAAGAACAAGGATAGAAATGAATTACTTTGCAATACAGTGCTAGAGAAGAGTTGTATGAACACCGTAGGCAAGACAAATAAATGGGGCCTAGAGCAAATTGAACCAGAAATCCCCCATAGAAGCTTAGGTGATCAAAGTGAGAGTTTATACTACTGGGGAAGTTAAAAGAACAACTTGCTTTCTTGATCTTTGCCCCTCTTGGCTGGTAGTCCAGGGAAGAGATGCAATTCGATCTCAAATACAACAAATTATTAATACATCTTTCAGGGAGGGGATCTTTCCAACTTGTTTAAAATAAGCAGTAGTTAGATGACTGCTCAAAAAGCTCTCCCAGGATCCAACCTTCCTTTTTTGGGCAAGGTGATTGTGACGGCAGTTGCCCTCCAACTCCAAGAAGTCTTGGATGACACACTCTTCCTTGACACATTTCCAAGTAACTTCAGAGCAGGATACAGAGTTGAGATGATTAGTGGATAATCATCTTAACAATGACAGGAAGAGTGTGTCCCTGTTTGTGCTTTTAGATCTTACAATTGCTTTTATAGCATTACCATGGTATCTTTTGGGAATGCCGGGGGAGTGGGGGGGGGGGGGAGAGGAATCAGAAACACTGTGTTGCCATAGTTCCTGTTGTACTTCTCAGACAGGTTTCAGATGGTGGTCCTTAGAAATAGCTGCCCCTTTTAAAAAGGAGTTGTAGGTGGTGTCCCATAAGGTGCCATTCTATTCCCAATGCTTTTTAACATTTATATGAAATTGCTGGGAGAAATTATCCGGAGGCATGGGGCAGGTGCTATCAGTATGATAATGACACCCAAATATATGTCTCCATCCCTCCAAAAGCAGCCTCTCAGCTAAGGACAGTGTGCCTCCTATGAATGAATGCCTGGAGGAGGTAATGGACTGGATTAGGAAAAACAAACTGAAAATGAATCCAGACAAGACAGAAGTACTTGCCATCAAGGGTACTAAACTGGGGATGAAGGTGTATCAACCAGTTCTGAAAGGGGTTATAATCTCCCTGAAATATTTTGTTTGCAACTTGGGGGTGTTCTTGGATCTGTCTCTACAAATGCAGCCCACATGCAATGTTCAGGAATGCTTTACTACCAGCTTTAGGTGATATGCCAGCTAACCCCTTTCCTAGAATTGAAGGACCTAAAGATGGTAGTGCATGCATTGATTACCTCAAGGTTGGAATTCTGCAATGTGCTTTACATTGGACTATCTCTACTCCAAGTTCAAAATCTTCAATTAGTTCAAAACCCAACAGCCAGACTATTTACAGGAACATCCAAGATTGCGATATCACACCTATGTTACAGTCACTCCACTGGTTACCAATTGGTTTCTGGGCAAAGTACAAAATGTGTTTTTTACCTTCAAAGCCCTGCATGGTTTGGGTCCAGGATACATACAGGATTGCTTTCTCTCATACAATCCTCTCCCCACATTTAGGTCCTTCTGGGGATGTCTACCACATCCAGCAAGAACCAAGCTGACAACCGCCACCCAGAGGACCTTTTCATTGGCTGCCCCAAAACAGTGGAATGACCCACCAGAAGAGCTCTGCCAGCTAAATCAACTGACAAAATCTAAGAGACAATTGAAGACCTATCTCTCCCAGCAGATCTACTCAGTCAATTTTAGCTATGAAGTTTAAACTAATGTCTTGTGTTTAATGTATTTTAATCTTTGTTCTGTGTATTTTAATAGATGTATTTCATGGAGATATATTTTGAAATACGTATTTTATGTCTTGTACACAATGTTTTATAATGATTTGTTTTCAACTGTGTTGTGCCCCGCCTGAAAAGGAGGTGGGTAAGGAAGGAGGAGGAGGAGGAGGAGGAGGAGGAGGAGGAGGAGGAGGAGGAGAATTAGGCCATATCATGAGAAAACATGACTCACTTGGTAGGAGTATCTTAATAGTATTATAGCCTCCCCAGGCAAAGCAGTGCACTGGGTTCTGTCTACACAACTACTCAAAGAAATAAAAAGAGAAGAGGAGGAAGAAGAGTCCCTGATTGGACTCTTTTCTCTTTCTTTGCCAATGGTGCCAAATGTACCCTATGAAGTGCATAAAGTACTTTGTACCCACTTTTCATTGTTTTCCTAGACTCCCCTCTCCACACACACATCTAGGGGAGGAGAAGGGGGAAGACATGAAAAAATGGGAACAAAAAATGAAGTGTACATCTTTATTGCAAGCAAAACAATGGTAAACATTTCTCTTTTGAATGCAGGCATACTAGCTCTCTGCTACAAGTCATTTTCTCTTTCTACCAAGTCAGAGGAAAATTTGAATGCTGAGGTGGGTGAATTCTAGTCTGTGTATAGATTAGCCTCAATGCTTCATGGGGGGCCCCAGGCAACTATTCAGCATGCCCATGTATTAAAGATGACACTGATATTTGGGAAAGTAGAAGGCAGTAGGAAGTCTGTATCACAGATGGATAGACTTAAACAGGGATGTTAAAAATCTGAATCTGCAAGACCTGAGCAGTGTTGTTGATGTTTGAATGACTTGAAGATCTCTCAGTCATATGCTCACCAAAAGTTAAACTTGATGCGACAGCAGGTAACAAAAACATACATTTTATCAATAGTTTAAGGTCAGAAGATGAGTTTTTAAAAAATCAGCAGAAAATCATGATGATTCAGTCAATCATAACATTTTCAGTCAATCTATATAGGTTTGTGATCCAGTTCGAAGTGTATTTGGATCATAATTTGTTAGCATACAACTTCTTGTTGTTTGTAAAATATGAGATATTTAAAAAATTGATGGCCAAGATTTGTAGATGAGAGTTTATCTATATGCTAGTTGTTCCAGTTTGTGTTTCCATTAAAAGGTTTCCTGTTCCTATTGCTCACTTTCTTGAGTTGAGAGATAGTACTACAATCTAATTGGAGGAAATTTATTATATATTTCACCTTAGTTTTATTTTTTAAAAAGAGGCAATGAAACACTGAACTTTGTCTAGAATAATAATAGAGGTGTGACTACCATCAATGGTATCTCGAAAAAATAATCCCTACACATTTGTTGTTGGAGGATAAAAAGACACCTTTTTTATTTTAAAAACGTATCATTTATCTTTCTTTTAATTTGCAGCTCCGTTTATGAAACATCAAGGGTTTTTTTTAAAAAAGAAAGCGAATCAGCTTGAAAGAACAATTAGCTTTTGTATCAAACATTAAAGACAGACATAGCTCAGAATAGAGCATTAATAGATGAACCGTAAAATAAGAGAGAATAGCATCTGCCAGGAAAATAATATGGAACAATTGGTTGAAAAAAGCTGGCCACTTTGCTTTGGATGCACAAACAACTAATGGCCCCCAGGCCACACATCTTATAAACTGTGCAATTCATGCTTGTTTCTTTGATGGGATATTACTAGTTTGTGTAAAAAGCTTTAAACAGCAAGCCTTCCCTATTATTCCTTCCAAATATTGCACGAAGATTCTCTAGGGTAGGAGTCAATAGCAGAGAGTTTTATTTTCTCTCTCAACAAGTGGTAATTTTCAAGGCACAGCTCTCAAATCCAAATAAAATCAGATGGATTAATCTATAAAGCCATCATGCCACCATAAAATTCAGCAAAAGAGCCAGTGTTGTGAGGATGAGATTAACTTTCAAGGTTTGGATGAATTAATGGTCAGGGCAGACTGGGCAGGTGCCTTCAGGATATATCCCACCTCCTGTTGTCCCCTCCTCACTGTTTAAGAAAGCAGATAAGTAAAAAGAACTCACAATGAATACAAACATGCCAACATTTCACATTTCACTAGGTCCAAGAGATCTGCAGAGATACAGTTGTCTCCTGTATCACTTCCTTTTGTCTGTCATCTCTTTAGGAAAAGTATCAAAGGTATTTGCTGGTAGCAACCAAAAGAAAAAAAGAAGGAGGAGGAGAAGTATGTGGGGGATCCAACTTTTGATAGGAAAAGAACCAATAAAAAAACTAGGTAAGTGAAGAGTATGATACATTAGTTAAATGAGAGGCCAATGTCCTCTACACTTACTCTGAAGAACAGTGGGGAGAACCAAAATATCAAATACTATGGTATTCAGCATGTTGGTGAAGTTTCTGTGCACACTTTCATGTTAGTAAAGAAGGAAACCAATGTGAGAAGCCAGTAAGTCAAAGGAAAGAAATCATCTTCTCCAGGAAAATGCCATAAATCTGTAGTGTGGATATAGCCCATACTAAAGGTAAAGGTTTCCCTTGACATTAAATGTAGTCATTTCCAACTCTGGAGTGGTGCTCATCTCAATTTCTAAGCCAAAGAGCTGACGTTGTCTGTAGATACCTCCAAGGTCATGTGGCCAGCATGACTGCATGGAGTGCCATAACCTTCCTGCCAAGGTCGTACTTTTTGATCTACTCACATTTGCATGTTTTCAAAATGCTAGGTTGGCAGAAGCTGGGCCTAACAGCAGGAGCACACCCCGCTCCCTGGATTCCGACCACAAACGTTTTGGTCAGCAAGTTCAGCAGCTCAGCGGTTTAACCCACTGTACCACCAGGGGGCCCAGATATAACCCTTGGCCTAGTTTTTAAAAAAAACTTGCGAAGACCTCTAATGTAGATCCAAGTAATCACTAATAAATTACTCCCTTTAGAATGAAATAAATGGACATAGAGAGGACAATGATGGTAAAATTCAAGGCGTGGCATTTTGCAATCTATACTATCCCTTCTTTTAATCACTGGACTGCCACCACAAAGTCACATGTTTAGGATATCATCTCTCATATTATGTTTTTAATGAGAAAATTGCTTAACTATATTCATCATCCATATCCAATATTATTTTCATATTCACTGGGCATGCATTTGCTAAAATCTGCCCATGACAAAAAGCTGAGGCACAGCAGCTGCCCAGCAACTGAACATAGCAGAAGCAGAAGCCATGGAGTGCATGGCCATTTTGCTGCTTTTGGACAGAGGAAGACTATTGATAAATATGTAGCTACTATGCACCCCAACTATATAGTAATTGTATGTTTTCCAGATCAAGGCAGGAAAAGAGGAAGCCACCTTCACCATGATCACCCATAGCATGGCTGGAAATAATGTTGTCAAAGAGGTGGCCTCATTCAGTGCATCTAACCTAAAGGCTCCATCAAAAAAGGTTGATCTGCTTTGAAAGAAATGGGCAACTCCATAAATGACTCTCAATAAATACAACAAAGAGTCTAATGGTATCTTGAAGGCTAAGAAGTTTTGTTTGGAGTAAGTTTTAGTGAAACCAAGCTCACTGTATCAAACATATAGATTATAGCACAGTTCATATTTAAAGCACATACCATGGTAGGCGAAGGGAAAAGCTATGCGAATGGAATGCAATAGGTGATTTTCTTCAGAATGGCCTTGAATGATGTGGAATGGAGTCTATGAAAGCTTATGTCCAGTGAAATATATTCTTCTTGAAGGTGTCACATATCTTGCTGAAGGCTTTCATGGCCGGAATAACTGGGTTGCTGTAGGTTTTTTTGGGCTATATGGCCATGTTCTAGAGGCATTTTCTCATGACGTTTCGCCTGCATCTATGGCAAGCACCCTCAGAGGTAGTGAGGTCTGTTGGAAGTAGGAAAATAGGTTTATATATCTGTGGAATGACCAGGGTGGGACAAATAACTCTTGTCTGTTGGAGCTAGGTGTGAATGTTTCAACTGACAACCTTGATTAGCATTTGATGGCCTGGCAGTGCCTTGGGAAATCTTTTGTTGAGAGGTGATTAGATGTGCCTGATTGTTTCCTCTCTGTTGTTTTGCTGTTGTAATTTTAGAGTTTTTAAATACTGGTAGCCAGATTTTGTTCATTTTCATGGTTTCCTCCTTTCTGTTGAAATTGTCCACATGCTTGTGGATTTCAATGGCTTCTCTGTGTAGTCTGACATAGTGGTTGTTAAAGTGGTCCAGCATTTCTGTGTTCTCAAATAATATGCTGTGTCCAGGTTGGTTCATCAGGTGCTCTGCTATGGCTGACTTCTCTGGTTGAAGTAGTCTGCAGTGCCTTTCATGTTCCTTGATTCGTGTTTGGGCGTTGCATTTGGTGGTCTCTATGTAGACTTGTCCACAGCTGCATGGTATACGGAAGACTCCTGCAGAAGTGAGAGGATCCCTCTTGTCATTTGCTGAATGTAGCATTTGTTGGATTTTCTTGGTGGGTCTGTAGATAGTTTGTATGTTGTGTTTCCTCATCAGCTTTCCTATGTGGTCAGTGGTTCCCTTGATGTATAGCAAGAAAACTTTTCCTCTGGGTCTTTACTCTCGTGGCTTGTTCTCAGTCTTGCAGCTCTTCTGATGTCTGAGGTGGAGTATCCATTGGCCTGTAGAGGTCAGTTTAGGTAGTTCAATTCATCTTGGAGGAGGTGGGGTTCGCAGATTCTTTTTGCACGGTCTGTCAAGGCTTTAATGGTGCTTCTTTTTTTACTTGGGTGATGGTTGGAGTTTTTATGTAGATATCCATCTGTGTGTGGGGGTTTTCTGTAAATGGTGTGACCCAATTGTTGATCTGGTTTACGGATGACTAGGACATCTAGAAAAGGCAGTTTTCCTTCATTTTCTTTTCCCATGGTGAATTGGATGTTTGGGTGGATGCTGTTGAGATGGTCCAGGAACCTATTTAGTTCTTCTTTTCCATGGCTCCATATGGTGAAAGTGTCATCCACATATCTGAACCATATAGTGGGCTTTTTTGTTGCTGTTTCCAGGGCTTGTTTTTCAAAGTGCTCCATGTAGAAATTAGCTATGACCGGACTGAGAGGGCTCCCCATAGCTACTCCATCTTTCTGTTCATAGAATTTATTGTCCCACTGAAAGTAACTGGCAGTGAGGCAATGGTGAAACAGAGCTGTGATGTCTTCTGGGAACTTCTGGTTGATTGGTGCAATGGTGTCTGCTACCGGGACCATGGTAAATAGAGACACCACATCAAAGCTGATCAGTTTGTCATTGGTTTTTAGCTTGAGATTGCTGATTTTTTCTATGAAGTGGGCTGAGTCCTTGATGTAGTGTGTAGTGAGCCCAATATGGCTTTGTAACTGTGCAGCAAGAAATTTTGCTAAGTCGTATGTGGGGGATCCAATGGCACTCATGATGGGTCTGAGTGGGGTGGAGTCCTTATCGATTTTTGGGAGTCCATAAAGCCTAGGTGGAAGGGCTTCTGATTTACATAGCTGTTGTCGTATGTCAAGGTCCAACAGACCTCACTACCTCTGAGGGTGCTTGCCATAGATGCAGGCGAAACGTCAGGAGAAAATGCCTTTGGAACATAACCATATAGCCCGAAAAAACCTACAGGAACCCTGTCACATATCTCTTTGCTGGTTTTGTTGCAACAACCTAACACAGGTACCTCCCCATTTTTTAAATATTTAAAGTTGTTCAGAAATGGAGGAATAGTTGGGGGGGGGGGATACCAATTTCCCAATGTTTATTCAAAGTTTTTTTCCTCATAATTCCTATAATCAGTTTAAAAATTTCCCCATAGATATTTATCTTTTGGACAACATTACTATGTTCTAGGGTGAGTTTGGATGTATCCAGGCCTGGCAGCTTCAAGATATATTAAGAAAATCAACAGCAGAGTTGGGTCTAGAATATTAGACTAACAAAATGCTTCCTTCAAAAAAATATCCTGCAAACTTTAAAGTACCTAATTTTTTATATACAGATATCTGAATATTTTATTTCAAGATGGATGATTTCAGATTGCTAATCATAAAAACCATTCATAACATCATTCACCCACAGTTAAAAATTAGTACCTACTGACATTTTAAACCTTTTAAGTGTTTAATGGTGTGGAAAAAAGGAACTAGTGTAGCCTCCCAATTCACCTGAAGTATATGAAAAAGTTACTGTCTTGTTAAGTATGGTAGCCAGGGAAGTCTTGCTTGATCAAAGACAAGACTGATATTTATGCATGTAAATGAAAAATATTGCTTTGTGAAGATACATATTTTATCACAATTTTTGCCATTTCAGAATACACAATATGTTTTATGTATTTATTCAAGTTTTTGGAAGATATACTTGCAGCAAAGTTACATTCAGCTTATGTAGTGCCCATAGATCATGTTCGCTGGCCTGGCATTCAGAAATAGATTAGTTAGTAGATTCATTCATCGATTTTGCCTGAACACCCAACTGTGTGTGAGAGCAGATGAACACTCCCTGGCAATCTAAATCCCTCTTCTTTCCAGACCTCCCTCTGTCACTTTTTGATTCAGCTGCCAGTTTTAGATATGTGGGGGGCAAGAAAATTCCAGATCTTTGTTGCTTTTCCACATTAATTATGATATCAGCAGCACGGATATTGAATATAGGCTTAGGAATTACTTCAGAGAACCATGTATGAATCATACCGTCAGATGAATATATCAATTGAGATTCCGCTAAAATCACCACCAAAAATATCCAACCATATCATGGACCTAGACTAAATTTAATGTGATAGACCATCTCTATAGCAAATTCAATTTAATAAGAATACATACACACATTCAGAGAAGCAGCTGGGATATTTATGCATCACTACAGAATATATTGGACACACTCTTCAGATAACGATTCTATACTAACCTTCACAGTTTCCATCTTTCTTGTCGTTCTCTGCTATTTGATGAAACACCTGTCTCAGTACTTACATACTGCCTATGTTTCTGAAATGGAAGTTCTTGTTCCATGATACTTGAAGTGGCAAAGCTGTCTTGTTCACTTGATTTATTTCACTTCAGCATATTTCAGAGTGGCTGTTTGGTGTAACTATTTCAAAAAGTCTTAAGTTGCTTCTTCTGAGGACAAATATACATTAAAAGAAAATAAATAGTTAATGCAACGGTCACATCAGATGCCAGAAATGTGACAATTTTGTTCTCCAGAGCACATTTTCTGTCAACAGTTTATTGCAGTGTTATCAGAAGTGATTTATTGGATTACAGTTGTCTTGAGAGTCACTGTGTGTCTGATCTTAAGCAGGTGGATCTCTCTTCATTTTATCAATGTCTATATAAATGGCAATTCCCAACATTATGACACATTCCAATATGTGACTTTATTTTTTAAAAAGGCATTGAAAGATGGAATATTTAGGAAAAAATTGCTGAAGACACTAGGGCCTGGGAAATGATTCCGTATCAATCCCAATGGTGCCTACATCCCATGTCTCTACATTTCTTCTTGTTTTTTTTGCATCTAGCTCACTGATCCGAAAGGTCCAGGAGAGCAGTGAGGAAAAATATGATGGGGGGGGGGTAGATAGGGTGAAGCTGCAAAAGGGGGGAAAGGTTGAAAGATAATCAAATGTGTCAGCTCACAGCAGCCAGGTTCAATGATGACACAAGACCTCCTTCCGTTATCAACAAAGAACTTTACTGGTAGATGCATAGACATAGGAAAAGCCAAGATTGTTCAGCCACGGCTGGCAACCCCTTATATACATGCCCAATCATTTGAAGTGTGGATTCCCGCCGAACCCAAAACCCCGCGTAAAGCTTCCCGCCACCAGGCAACTGCCTCCCCCCAAGGTCACCAGCTGCACGGTCCTTATCAGGGCGAAGCGTCAGAACTCTGGAAACTGGATCCTGACACAAATGTCTTTCATAATGAGAATGCCAAAAACGTTATGTAGAGATCCCTTCATGTCAGTTTTGTTGCTTCTGAAAATTCATTCTTGATCTTCTTCAGCATGGACACAAATAACAAGGATGCAATAACTGTTGGGATGAATGGGCTAGGATGGGGGAAAAACTTTGCATCAGTTGGGTTAACACATTCCAGGGCATGAGGTGGAAGGGGAATTAGGGAGGGAAGAGATTTAACCTAAAAAAACAAAACATGCAGTTACTGTATAGCTGGGAAGATCTCACCATAGCATGTCACATGACATCAATTGAGGAAGAAAAAAAATGACTTCCTGATGATTTTGCAATTTAAATAGACTTGCTAACCTCTCAGCTGCTGTAATTAAGAGCACAGTTTACCAAGAAGCCAGGGTGCCTCTGTCTTTAATTGTAGCAGAAAATGGGAATTTCGGCAGTGGGGCTTGCAGGAAGCCACAAGGTTTCCAAGAGAACAGTCTTTAAATCCCTGTCCAATCATGGAAACCTACTGGGTTACAGATGAGAGGTTTTTGTTTTCTTCAAATTGATAAAAAAAAGTTTGACAAAGTTAATGCTTATTTATAAAATCAATAGCCTTCTTTAATTTTGCAATGCTAGATTGGTAGTTTTGAATTTGCACTAGAAGTGCAGATCAAAATGAAGGAATAGATGTGTTTGGGTGGAGGGGGCACTACAGTAATAACCCAAGGAGAAAGAGAGTGGCAGCCCAGGAGAGTTTCGAGACCACTGTTCTAGGTCATGAAGCTAGTGGGCTATTTCTGCCCTTCGCCCATTTTTGAAGGTTTCTTGACCCCTACCCCTGCCAAATTTGCTGCTATAGAAGCTAATTTCACAATTTATCTCCCAAACAAAATCCATGCTCCCCACATGCCTGCTAGGTCCTCTGGTGACTTACAGCTGCTTCAGAACAGTGGAACGTTAATGAAGTGGAAAAGTTTTAAAACATATGTGTGTGTGTGTATGTGGAATATATTATATATATTATATTATATATATATATATATATATATATATATATATATATATATGCCACATAACAACACAGTGTATAAAAGCATCATATTAAAACAATATACAAATCAACATATAAATATAATAAAACTGTTGAAACTGTTAAAAACATAATCCTAGACCCGTGGTCATCCTCTATGCTGCTGCATTCATGTCTGTTCCATATTGCACTTTTGCCCTATTCTCAGAATGCCTGGTTCCAGAGCTAGGACATAACCTTTTTTCCCTGAAGACACACACACACACGTGTGTGTATGTGTGTGTGCGTGTGTGCATGTGTGTGTGTGTATGCAGAGTCTTCTGTCAGTCCAGATTAATTTGAGAGGGAGGGTATGGTGGCTTGACACCACAAGTGAAATATGTGTAGGGGAAAATGAAAGAAGGTTAAACTCATCCAATTGCCATGAACATTTTGTGACCCAGCCACCACTTGGAAGGTATCCACACAAGAAATATATCCTTATAAATACACATTTCACATACATATTTGCTACTTTTGATGCAGATTTCTCTAAAATTTATATTGGAATTTTCTTTTGTTTGTTGCTAGTGTCTGTTGTCTGTCTGTTACCTGACACAAAATTCAAATGAAGAAATCATTTTGAACATCTTAATGAAAGTCAATGTACTGCATATACAATTGTTTGCAACCCCATGACACGTTATATCTTTTGTAGAACTAAGAAAACTATATAAACTTTCAAAGCTCTGTGCTAACTCTGTACAGTTGGGTATTATGTACAATAACTCCCACCAATAAAATACAACTACTCATGTGTGTGTATCCAGGAATGCATTCTGATATCTTTTGGAACAAAGACTTAGCACCTGCATTGGCTACCAAAGTATGCTAGCTGGAGGCATTCTGGGAAATGTAGTCCAAAACTAACACATCCAAATTTTGATGTATTAGGGCAATGACGTGGCTTTGACTTTGACCACAACTATCCAGTAATAGGCATTCTAGTCAGGATGGCACTTGAATTTGTTTTCGGAAAATCATGATTTTCCAAACTACCATGAAGTTATATATTGTCTTCATGAAATATATATTCTCCACCAAGTAATGAACAGGCAACATTTTAAGTTTTTTTTTCCTCTAAAAGAAATGTTTTCTTTGATGAATGGAACATATGAAACAGGCTGCCCATTAAAAAGAAACCTTGCATCAACAAAAACAGTTGATGACATATAGAAGTCAACATAACATAATTTTTCTAGGCAGCGGGAATCATTATAGCATAGCTAGATTGTTACTTGACGAGACATACTTTCAGAAATAGTAACTTCTCGTTTACATCTCCATAATGCCATCAATTATGCTACACCATCTGTGGGCATAATTAAGTTTACCCTTAAATTTGATTTTAGCAAAATGCCATTCACAGGTGACTCTTGTTTAGTAAACATGTTTGCTGTAAGGAGAAATGGGAAAGCTGTTGACGAATAGCCTGGAAATAGATTTTCTGTAAGGCCTGAGGGCATGATGCTATAGAAACATTTGTAAGCTATCAACTGCACACATGTCTCTTAATCGTCACTGCTTTATTTGTTTCAGCTTACAAAACACATTTCCAGATACATCAATGCACTGAGATAGAAATCTATTTCAGATGTGCTTAGCTCCAGAAATATTTGTAGTCCAGTCTTCCTTTAAATAAGGGTGTAGGTGTCTCACATGTGACCCGTGAGATAAAAGTTTGATTTAAAAAACCAGACACAGAGAGAGACAAATTCAGAGGACCTGTTCCACCATTAGGCAGAGTGAGGTATATGTCTGAGGCAGCAAATTTTGACCATTGTTCTTCATTGAATTTATTTGTATTATTATATTTTTATTGCCCAGAAGAGATTTTCTAGTTCATGTGCTTTGGTTTACAGTGTGTGTGGGGAGGGGAGGGGGACATGTGGGGGACTGTATGAGCTATTCTAACTCAAGCAGCTAAATGCCATTGATCAATTCCCCCAGTGGCACAATGGGCTGGCAGGACTGACCAACAGGTCAGAGGTTCAAATTTGGGGAAAGCATGGATGAGCTCCCTCTGTCAGCTCCAGCTCTCCATGTGGGGACATGAGAGAAGCCTACCACAAGGATGGTGAAAAGTCAATCATTAGCAACTTGCTGTTTCTCAAGCCTCTCCTGACACAAAACAAAAGTCTTAGACAGAAGGAGGAGGCCTGCCACAGTTAGTGAAATGTTTGACAGATCTGGATTTAGTCGCATAGTGACATCCTCAATTGATAGATTTAAGAAAAGTAAACATACTGTCAGCCTGAGCATATTTCACACCATGATGAAGGTATATAAATTTATTTACGTTTTTGCAGCTTTGTTTTATTCAGACCTGTATTTCTCCTTTTGTTCAGTAACAAAATATATATAACTCACACATTTCATTTTTTTTACGCTGAGTCTTGCAGCTCAGAAGAAGATATGAATATTCTTCCTAAAGAACCTAGGTGCCTTAAAAAGAAAGAAACATCAATATCATGATTAAGCAATTGCAATTATTTGGTGTCTTAGTAAAAAAAAATCCCAATGGAGAAATAGCTGAATAGCTGAGAACAAGGTTTCTCCTTTATAGCAATGTCTTCCAGTTTCTGGGGTTTTGTTTGTTTGTTTGTTTTGCTTTGTCATCGAATGTCACAACAGTCCTTCAGCTATGCCTGCTTTTATTTCTGCACATAATAAAGCAATAGGATCACTGTCCAGCTATCACACATCTCCTATAGCACTGGAGGATACTGAAAAAAAATGAGGCCACAGTACATGGCAGCAAATCCAGGTTTACCACAAATTGCACTTTTATCAAGAAATCGTGTCAATGATGTGATACACATACAAATGTGGTTATCGCTTTCTTTTTGTAGGTATTCTCTTAAAAAATCTAAATAGGTGTGCTTTCCTGTTGCTGTGTGCCTTCAAGTTATTTCCAGGCTATGATGACCCGAAGGTGAATTGATCATAGGATTTTCTTGGCATGATTTCTTCAAAGCAGGTTTTCCTTTGCCTTTCTCTAAGTTGAGAGCATGTCACTTGCCCAAGGTCATCCAGTTGATTTCCATGGTTCACCAGGGATTTGAATTCCAATCTTCAGGGTCCAGTAGATATGGGACTTCCTGTGAATTCCTCAAAGACATTTCCCAATGCAAACCACATCCAAAGTGAGTGTTAGTTATTAAATATATATATAGGGGTGGTCTTCAAATATACTGTTTATGGTTTCAAGCTTCCCCTTAATCACCTGCAGCTACCAATTACCATCTTCTAGGCTTGAGTTTTTTCTGGTCCTAAATTACTAAGCTAACCCCCCCCCCCCCCACACACACACACACACACACACAGTTAAGGGTGCAAGGAGGGGTGTACAGGAGGAGTCTAAGGCCAAAAGTTGGGGATCATGCCACATTTTCCTACCTCTGTGGTATGGTAAAATGTATTACATTACTTTTTGCCCTCTCACCATCTGGCTGGCTGCAGCTAGAGCTAATCTACTGGGTTCTGAGGCTAGCATTCTTAAGTTTTTTTTTTTTACATTGAGCTGCAATTATTTGCCTATTCTTGAAGCCAACTAGCGCTTATCTTCTCATCCTTTTCTCAATATGAACAAGACTAAAGATTTTGCAAGTTGAACTCAATTAAAGTTTCTGTTGATGGTGCATGATCTGTAATCAAATTCAGCTCATGTCCTTGTCATCACATGGCTTTCAAGGTCTTAGAGGAGAAACCACGTTAAAAATTATACATCAGGTTGAGACTCCACGGATAGACAGAAAAGGTCACTCAGGCATGAAGACCTCATTTTTCAAGAGATTTAACATTTGTAAGTATAAACACACTTTACGTTTTTGGTCTGGAACAATATTATAATTCAGTCCTTTAAAAGATTCACTAGATTGGTTTGCAGAGTGGTTGAATTTCCATTTTCGTGCACAGTAGGATCCCTTTTGATGTCACTTTCAAATTGTAATAAATTCAGCAGTATGCAGTCCTCCTTCAATACCAGGTCAGAAGGAGATGGACATCTGCAGGTCTCTCACAAGAGTAGCTTTATCTTGCTGCTGCAAAGGATGATCATTGAAAATCCAGAGGTTTACATGAGCTTCTCCTACTTTTTCACCTCCTGATCTTCCTGGAAGGACATTGTCATTACGATCAGCAGAATGCAATCAGCTTATCCATACAGTCTTCCTAGTCCCACAGGTAGCTATAACAACAATTGTTACCCTTTAGGTTTTTTACTCAGCATGGTGGTTAAGTGGTAGAGGGCGGAGTGTGCACAGTTTCTACACAATTCCTCCAAGCTTACAGTTTTGAATGTCTAAACATTCATTTTAAATAAATAAATGATTTCTTTCAAAAGAGTTGATGTAAACATTTAACACCACATTTACGTTTTCCCAAAACATGTTATACAAACTAATGCCCCTCCTACACTGCCATATAATCCAGATTTTCAAAGCAGATAACCTACATTATGTGCTTTTGAATATAATGAGTCTACACTGCCATATAATCCAATTCAAAGCAAATAATCTGGATTTTATATGGCAGTGGAAAAAGGGCCTCAGGGAGCTGAAAAAGAATGCCAAAGGAAGGAGAGGGTGACAGGAGTTGTCTTAGGGCCTCATCAGATAGGGTAAATTCTACCCTGTCTTGTAAATGGAATCCCACAATGTTGTGTGACTTCCAGAAGAAACCTTACCCCCAACTGGGGTGAAGGCACTGCCAGAGGCTTCTCTCCACAAAACAGCCTGTATAGTGCTGGTTCCAGTGCTGACAACATGGCAGCATAGAAGGTTAGTGGCACCACTGCCCTGCATATGTGATGATAACATGGTGGGAATGGCAGCTACTGTATTAACAAGTTTTTCCCATCAATAGTGGAGTACATTTTTTTAAGTGGAGAATCCTAGGACAGGGCTTAAAGCCATGTGATGAGGTCCAATTACTGCAATTGGGGGGGGGGGGGAGAGAGGTAGACCACCAATGGGATGAAATTTATGAGATTTCCAATCTAGTGTTTGCCAGTACAACTCACAAGCAACTCTATAGCGGGGAGGCGGGTTAAGGGTACACCCCCCCCCCCCAAATGTGTCAAGTTTTAAAAAAACTGGTTTACTTATGAATTGGTTAACTGGTTTAAATTCAGGAGTAAACCAGGTGTAATTTAATCTGACAAATTTGGGGGGGGGGGGAGAGGGTTGAACTCTTAACCCTCCTCCCCTCCAGCTACAGGACTATTCACAAGTTATTGGCAAAGAGATTAAATAAAAAAAATTATCAACTGGTGTTAATCTTGGGTCAATTTTGAAACAGACTGACAGAAGTTTCCATAGAAAAAGTAAAGAAAAGAGATAAGTGAAAGCAGACCAATTTGAATAGGTTCTGAAGTGATTAGTTTTGTTTTAATTGCTGAAAGCTTTTTTATTCATATGAAAGGGCTCCATACCCATTTCCACAATAACTTAAAAAATATTTCCATTCTGAACTTTCAAAAGTGATGCAATCATAAATGTTTTGGCTCTGTGAAAAATAATATTACAAAACCTCCTGATTGGAGTTGCTATCTGTCTTCTGTTGATGGAACCAAATTGATCTGAGTTGATGTAGTGATTACCCATGTTCTATCGTCTGTTTGCTAAGATAGCTATAAAAATGATGTCCTGCTTTTTGAGAGTAAGATAATGAGAAGATTCAGGTATTTCTGGATTGTTATCTCCTTTTAGAATCAGAACTATTCTTGTCAGTTCCCAGGAGAATCAGTTGGGATTTTGTTGTAGAATCAAACTGAGCAATGTAAGATGTATTTCTTCTAAATAACACATAGAAATTCCATAATAATACATTTGAGGGGTTTTACTTACTTTTACATTATAATTCATGCTATGCAGTTTCTTATGATGTTTGGGACTAGCCAAATACAATTCTGTTCACCTGATTTGTTTCTCAGTTAAGCTTCCTTCAATAACCAATCAGTTTTATGTAGAAGGTTATTACTGTTCTAGTGAGCAAGTCTCAGATGTTTAAGGATTACATTGCCCCCACCCACCCATCCCAATTGCATTTCTCTGAAACAAAGAACATTTTTCCTTTTTATTTTTTTCTGTTAAAAACATTTTATTCACGTTTCAAAATATTTAACATAATGCAGTCGTCCTGTTACATCACTGAAGCCCTATCCTAAGTTGCTGCCAAAATGCAGTCAGGATAGAGCCCGCCAGAATCCATTACATGATGCAGAGCTACTTCTGGTGGGGCTCCGTGCCAGCTCTGAGCATGCAGTGTTTTGGTGGCATGCTAAGCAGCAACCCTGAGAAAATGGGTAACTACCCTTTTTCTTTTCTTTTTTTTCAAATAATTTTTTATTAAACATTTTATAAATCAACACAGGGAAAGAGGGGGAACAATAACAAGAGGATAGGAAAGAAGGAAGGGTAGCACAAAAACACAACAGAAAAAAAAAACACCTAAACTAATCTAAAATGACTTCCACTCCAACCTCAGGATCTTCTCACTCTACTTCTCCAACCTACTTATCTATTCTTATCCTCTAATACTTTTATCTTTAAGTTTCTTTTCGTAGTCATAGAAAAGGGTCCAGTCTGTTCTCTTTAGCGATTTTCCAGTATTTCTTCTCATCAAAAAAGTTAATTCGTCCATGTCTCTTATTTCTTTAACTTTCTCCAACCATTCTTCGATGGTCGGTGTTTGATCATTCTTCCAGTATTTGGCAAAAACAGTCCTTGCCGCTGTAGTGTAGTATGTAAATAATTTGTCTTCATTCTCATCCAATTTAAAATCCAAATCTGTAAATCCCAATAAGTAATATTCAGGTTTCTTTTTGAACCTCTTCTTCAACATCTTTTGTGTTTCTTCATGGATAGAAGCCCAGAACTTAGTTGTATCCTTACAGGTCCACCACATATGGTAGAATGTACCTGTTTGTTCCCCACATTTCCAACATTTATCTGAGACATTTTGATACATATGGCTAAGTTTATTCGGTGTCAAATACCATCTATAAAACATTTTATACCAATTTTCTTTCAGGTCCATGGCATACGTATATTTCAACTTTTTGTTCCATATTTGCTCCCATTCTCTAAACTGAATGGGTCGTCTTAAGTTTTCGGCCCACTTAATCATACATGTTTTCACCTGTTCAGTTTCCGTTTGCCATTGGACCAATTTATTATAGAGTATTGTCACTATTTTCTTTTGTATTTTTAATACTTTATCTCATGTGTTTTCTTCCCAGTCAAAACCAATTTTTTGATCTTGTTTGAAATATTCTTTAATTTGTAAGTAATGTAACCAAGTTATATTGCCATAAGAGTTCTTGAGTTGTTCAAAAGATTTAATCTCCATTTTCCCTTTTTCTCATAGAGTAATTCAGGAACAGATGGATTTCTTTGTGGGATTGTAAGGGTGCAATGTGGGGCGCTGCTCAATTCGCCTCACTGCTTGATTGATTCACCTTGCTGTTCCATGTATGCCCCCTCTGCTCCCTGGCTTAAGGACTTCCATGTGATGAGGTCTTTTAATTCTTATACTTACTGAAGTGTTATTTGGAATAGTGGTGATGATACTGTACTATACCGTAATGGTTTCAGCATTGAAATTTGACTCTGGAAAAATTCAAACATCCTCTTGGCTATAGAAAACCACTGGGTGACCTTAGGCACTCCCTCAGCTTCCTAGAGAGGAAAGGAAAACTCCTCTCTGACCAATCATCCCAAGAAAACCCCATAACTGGCTCACCTTACTATCACCATAAGTCAGAAATAACTTTAAGGCAAACCACAATGATAGATGGCAATTATTTTATCAAAAGAGGAAAACTAGTATTGGTAAGCAGTATTTTTTCTCATACTAACAATACTTCTCTTCCCACATCTTGCACTAGACAATTCTATTCCAGGCATCTGATGAAGTTTGTGTTTTTACTCTCAGTATCAGATTGCAACAAAAGTAAACTATGAAGCATTTACTAGGCCACAAACATATAGAATGTGTCTGTGCTAAGCTTGGTGAATCATAAATAAACACAAATTCCACAGTACCATTATCCACAGAATAATCTTTTTAGATCTATCTCTGCTAGTTTAGCTGAAAATAATAATACATATTTCGCTTAAATATTTTCAATATGCAGAAATATATTCTTTAACATTCTCATTTTCCTTTTATTTACAATTCTTCCATAATCTTATATTATTGTTATTGCCTCCACCTTCAAGGAGGAAGCTGGATCATTTTTTTGGAAAATAAAGTATAAGAAAATGCAATTAATCAATTAGAAGTATCAACCACCTAAAGTAGCACCAATTGGATATGTGAAAATGCAGCACATAACTAAAGTGAAACTCTTTGCAGAGAATCTAGGAAATGAGAGTACTAGTTGTACATAGAGTAATAGTTGTACATTGTACATAGACACCAATAATTGGATGGGTTTTGTGACAGCTGGGTTGAAGGTGAGAAGATTCACAAATAAAAAAGAGATCTATAGTAGGGCTGGGCGGTTTCGTTTTGTTAATTCGTAATTCGTTAAAAATTCGTTATTTTTTTTGTTAACAAAGCGATAACAAACCATTCTGGAGCAACTTAAAAACGAAACAAATTTTTCAATTCGTTTCGTAAATGCTTCGTATTTCGTTTTGTTATTGGTTTGAGGTCGTTTCGTTATTATTTACGCATGTCTGGGGCAAGTTTTATAGTTGTTTTTTGTTTAATTAGTGAAAAAAAATACTATCACACCAACAGTCAACAACAGAGGGAGAGGTAAGCTTCAGAAGTTCCCCCTGTCCCATTTGGAGGTTTTTTAGCATATTGCGCGGTCGCGTCTGCCATTAACGAATCGATTCGTTATTGTTTCATTATTGTTTCATTATTGTTTTGTAATTTTTTTACCATTTACGAAATTTCGTAAATATCGAACTTTTTTTTTAAAAAAAATCAGAATTCTTTTAAATATCGAAACGCAAAAAACCCCAAAAAACAAATCGATTTTAGAAACAAATTTTTCCGTTGTTACCCAGGCCTAATCTATAGTTCTAGAGAAGATGGAAAGTTGATTTTAAAAAGTGAGGATAGGTAGGTGTGTAATAATAGGTGGTTGCAGGTAACACAAATATTACTCCCACCCACGTATAGGAAAATTTTAAGAGTAATGCAATATTTGCTACAAACTATTGGGACTTGGGGCACAGTTTTACTGTGGCTTCGGTTCTTTCTGGAGGGATGTTCTCAGATGGTAAAGCTGAGTGACACCTGCTCAGACCCCTGGCCATTGACATGTGGGGTCCCGCAAGGTTCCATTCTGTCCTCCGTCCTTTTTAAAATCTATATGAAACCACTGGGAGAGGTCATCCAGAGTTTTGGAGTTGGGTGCCATCTCTACATGGATGACGCCCAACTCCACTGCTCTTTTCCACCGGAATCCAAGGAAGCCCCTTGGATGCTGGACCGGTGCCTGGCTGTTGTGTCGATCTGGATGAGGGCAAACAAGCTGAAAATCCTGACAAAACAGAGGAACTGCAGGTCAGTTGTACACCTCACCAGGATATTGGGTGGCAACCTGTGCTGGACGGGGTTGCACTCCCCCTGAAGGCGCAGGTCCGCAGCTTGGGGAGGGGGTCCCTAGACTCAGCACTGACGCTTGATGTGCAGGTGTTGGTGGTGGCCGGGAGGGCCTTTGCACAATTAAAACTTGCACCAGCTGCGACCATTAGGCCTGGGTAACAACGGAAAAATTTGTTTCTAAAATAGATTCGTTTTTTGGGGTTTTTTGCGTTTCGATATTTAAAAGAATTCCAAAATTTTCCTTAAAAAAAGTTCGATATTTACGAAATTTCGTAAATGGTAAAAAAATTACAAAACAATAACGAAACAATAACGAATTGATTCGTTAATGGCGGCCGCAATCGCACAATACGCTAAAAAAACTTCTGAAGCTTCCCTCTCCCTCTGTTGTTGACTGTTGGTGTGATATTATAATTTTTTTTCACTAATTAAACAAAAAACAACTATAAAACTTGCCCCAGACATGCGGAAATAATAACGAAACGACCTCAAACCAATAACGAAACGAATACATAACAAAATACGAAGCATTTACGAAACGAATTGAAAAATTCATTTCGTTTTAAAGTTGCTCCAGAATGGTTCGTTATCGCTTCGTTAACAAAAAAATAACGAATTTTTAACGAATTACAAATTAACGAAACGAAACCGCCCAGCCCTAGCGACCATACCTCGTGAAGTCTGACTTGACCACAATGGTCCATGCCTTAGTTACCTCTAGATTGGACTATTGCAATGCACCAAGTGGGGCTTTCCTTGAAGACAGCCCGGAAACTTCAATTGGTCCAGTGCTTGGCAGCCAGACTTCTAACCAGGGCGAATTACAGAGAACGGTCAACCCTCCTATTTAAGGAGCTCCATTGGCAGCCGTTTATCTTCCGGTTCCAATTCAAGGTGCAGGTTATCACCTACAAAGCCCTGAACGGTTTGGGACCCACCTACCTTTGTGACCGCTTCTCCTATCACAAACCTGCATGATCTGTTTGATCCTCTGAGGAGGCCGTTCTCTCACCCCTTCCTCTATCACAGACTCATCTTATGGGAACGAGGGAGAGGGCCTTTTCCGCTGTGGCCCCTGCCTTTGGAACTCGCTGCCTAGGCAGATCAGGCAAGCCCCCCCCCCCCCGCTGCCTTTAAGAAAGATCTAAAAACCTGGCTCTTCCAATGTGCCTTCGGAGAATGACCACTCAACCCTTCTGGTTGTTTTAGCCTATAGATGCCTTCAGAATAAAGCACTTTGCCTGCCCCAAAAATGGCTAAATTCCAATGCTCTTCCCTGTTGGGTTCCTCTCTTACAAATGCACTTTCATCTCTATCTCACCAAGGGTTTTAACTTTTTTAACATTTACCTCATACATTTGGCCCACCCTCTGTGTCTGATTTTATTATGCTGCTTTATATTGTTGATTTTTTTGTTATTTCATATTTTGTGATGACGTATTTTGTTATTGTGTGTTTACTATGTTGTATTATTTTGGTCTCAGCCTCATGTCAGCCGCCCCGAGTCCCCTTCGGGGAGATGGTGGCGGGTTATAAATAAAGATGACAATGATGATGATGATGATGATGATTAATAACTTCTGATTCTTCCTGTTCAGTAAGCATGGAAAGAATATTTGAAACATTTAAAAAATAATAATCCATTTTTTTCTTTTTCAAAAAATCTTGATGAGGGGAGTAATGGGCTGGTGGGAATCTATGTAGTTTGGGATTTCCTCTGTACAAACTTTCCATGTGGTTGTTTTGTCCAGAAAATAGAATGTTCTGTATAAGTGACACTTTTTGTACAAAATTTAATGTGATTTATTTTCATCAAAATTGGCAATTCTGTGCAGGAAACCATTTTTCTGTGTAGAAATATTTCTGTGCAGAAAATGCTGTTTTCTGTGTTAATCACTCTAGGTTGGCTGACTGTATAAAATCTTAATAAATTTAATCGGAGTCTGGATTTTTTAAATTATAAAATTAAGTAATATCATAACCAATCAACCACTGAATATGTAACATTAAATGTTAATGTTTAATTGTTAGCTATGCAATGGTTGATTGCTCATGTTATTACTTAATTTTGTTTATCTGTGATAATTTTAATTTTATAGTTTTGTATTTGTTTATTTGTATTTATAGAGTGGCATTGAATTTTGCCATAACTGTAAGCGGCTCTTAATCATCTTCAGGGTGAGAAGAGCAGGGTAGAAATATAACAAACAAACAAATAAATAAATAAATAAATAAATAGTTGTGAATTTTCTTTTGGGATCTGTGTGTGTGTGTGTGCGTTTATTTCTCTTTGTTAGTGTATTCTGGCATTGAATGTTTGCCATTTTTTGCTAGAACCACAATGAGTTCCCTTGGTGAGATAGAGCAATATATAAATAAAGTTTTATTATTCTGATAAATTCTGTGGAGATTATAGATTGGGCTTCAGCAAAAAAAAAGAAGGTTAAAATGCTTACTTCAAGAACAAAATTGGGGATGAATTGCATTTCTGCTGCTCAGCTGGCTATCTCAAGGACTCCATTGGTGTAGTGATTTCAGTGTTGGAGAACAGATTTAAAATTTGTGCTTGGCCATAGAACTACAGCATGACCTTGGGCAAATCACAAGCTCTCAGAGGAAGGCAAACTTTGATTTGTCTTCCTCAAAAATTGTTCAGCCTCTCTGAATAAATTTTGACAACAAAACCCATAGCAGGTTTATGCTAGGATTGCCATAAGGTGGAAACAAATTGAAGGCACACAACAAACACTTTCTTGAAGCAGGGAAATCTGCTTATATGGCTCATTTTACCACCATTCATAGTTATGAAGTCTGCTTTAAGACAGCAGACATATTAAGGGAAGGTGTGAAACTGAATGAGTTAATTCCATCTGTCTTCACTACATATGATGTTGTACCAATGTGGAAATAAATTGTTGGCCTTAGAATGCCTTTAGTTTAATTCAGGAGGAATCTTCTGATATTCTTAGTGTTTTCACATATGACAAGTTATTCAGTTTCAGAAGAACATAAATTCCCACAAACCGAATAAGAATAATATAGATTGTTTTTTGTTCGATTATTTGGGAGAAAAAATAGAAGGGAGCTTCTTTTTAAAGTAGATGTTTAAGGGTTAGTTTACAAATAAAAAAGGGTGAAAGGAAAATGGGGCATAGTGGAGAAATTGTTGTTCATTCATTCAGTCGTTCCGACTCTTCATGACTTCATGGACCAGCTCACGCCAGAGCTCCCTGTTGGTCGTAACCACCCCCAGCTCCTTCAAGGTCAATCCAGTCACTTCAAGGATACCATCCATCCATCTTGCCCTTGGTCGGCCCCTCTTCCTTTTGCCTTCCATTTTCCCCAGCATAATTTTCTTCTCTAAGCTTTTCTTTCTTCTCATGATGTGGCCAAAGTACTTCATCTTGGTCTCTACTATTCTTCCCTCCAATGAGCAGTCAGGCTTTATTTCTTGAAGTATGGACTGGTTGGATCTTCTCGCTGTCCCAGGTACTCTCAGCACTTTCCTCCAACACCACAGTTCAAAAGCACCAATCTTCCTTCGCTCAGCCTTCCCTAAGGTCCAGCTCTCACATCCGTAGGTGAATATGGGGAATACCATTGCTTTAACTATGCAGATCTTTGTTGCCAGTGTGATGTCTCTACTCTTCACTATTTTATCAAGATTGGTCATTGCTCTCCTCCCAAGAAGTGTCTCCTGATTTCCTGGCTGCAGTCTGCATCTGCAGTTATCTTTGCACCTAGAAATACAAAGTCTGTCACTGCCTCCATGTTTTCTCCCTCTATTTCCCAGTTGTCAATCATTCTTGTGGCCATAATCTTGGTTTTTTTAATGTTTAACTGCAACCCAGCTTTTGCACTTTCTTCTTTCACCTTGAAAGCTCCTCCTCGCTTTTGGCCATCAAAATGGTGTCACCTGCATATCTAAGGTTGTTAATGTTTCTTCCAGCAATGTTTACCCCAGCCTTGCATTCCTCAGGCTTTGCACATCGCTTCATGTGTTCTGCATATAAGTTGAATAGGTTGGGGGAGAGTATACAACTACATAAGATATTAATGTGGTCTGGCACAAGCAAATTCAGATTTTTGAAATGGACATCTGTAAAGTACATGTTTATGGACACCTGAAGCTGTGACACACTCTGATCATTGGACAATACATGGAAAATATTAATCTCCACAGCAACCATAAGACTGCACAGTGTGCAACCATACTGAATACTAGTGAATTCCATATGTTGGGGTATAAGATTATTTGTGTCTCCAACTATCAAAGTTTTTTTTTTCTAATACAACATCAATATCTTGTAAGATATACAGTGGTACAATCCTGAAGGAGTTCCCCTGGCACTGAGAATGACCATTCTTTACATAGAACCCACCCCAATTTGTGTGCATGAAGAATACGTAGGAAATACATGACTAAATCTTGTCCTTTCATTGAAGTACAGTCATGACACTAACAACAGGGAAATAATAGTGAGAAAACAGAGAAATCTTATTTCAAGTACTGTAACTGTTCAAGGACGGGAATAAGGTTTTGAGACACCCTTTCCTATTTAAGTGAGACACAAAATGAGAGAACATATGGCCTATTGAATAATCACATATTTTGTAAATTACTTAGTAATTATATCTAAAGTTACCAAGTAGTTCAAAAGCAATTACCTTGTAACAGGGCTTTGGATCCTGTAATAAGGCTTTCAGATTAGATGGGAAATAACTAGATAATTGTTTTCTGCTTATATGATCATTAAACAAAGGTTTAATACCTACTATTTTTTGCAACAACAAAAAAAGAGAGGAACCTGGCTAAGAATTTCTTTTGAAACATTCACTCTCTTAATTAAAACAGCTGACTTGTATGACCCAGATAAAGAATTGCAATTTTGCCCTTGCCTATATTAAAGAGCATAGAATTGTTCTTAGCTGTTGGCAGGATAGGTATCATTATATTGAATCTACTCATCCAAGATGATTTAAATGTGTACACAACACATAAAAGGACACAAGAAGTGGGGGGGGGGGGAGTATTTTCATATCCATACATCATGTAAGATAGCTTGTCATAGAGCCAGGATTGGCTTTTTCTCACTAATAAATCCCATGATAGGGTTGTCCTAAGTGGGAAACAACTTGAGGGTACATAGCAATAACAGCAACTTGATAATTTTGGCTTTTTGGGAGAGTTCAGCCATGATTTACTATTGGGCCCATTTATTTGTTTTTCTGACTGTACACAGTATTCACAGAGCTCTTCTTCAGAATCATTTCTCAACTGAATCGGCTTTCTTCCTATCACCTCTCTTCACTGTGTGTCCAGCATTTACAATCACACATAGAAATTGGAAAATTCAATGACATGGATGTTCTGACTTTAATATTCACTGATATATCTTTACACTTCAGGAGCATGTCTAGTTCCTTCATATATGCCCTTCCAAGACATACCACTTCACTACATGGGCAAACTTACCCGTTGTAGGATGCTTTCAGCAAAGTTTGAGGATGGAGCCTGCCAGATCCCATCAAATGACACACAGCTACTTCCAGCAGAGCTCCATCCCCAAACTGTGCTGAAAACTGGGTTGTTGTAGGTTTTTTTGGGCTATATGGCTATGTTGTAGAAGCATTCTCTCCTGATGTTTCACCTTTATCTATGGCAAGCATCCTCTGAGGATGCTTGCCATAGATGCAGGCAAAATGTCAGAAGAGAATGCTTCTAGAACATGACCATATAGCCTGAAAAACCTACAACAACACAGTGATTCCGGCCATTAAGGCCTTCGATAATACATTGTGCTGAAAATGTTGCACAATGAAGCAATGGGGGGGGGGGCACGGGGGCAGCAACACTTTCTCCTGTGTGATAGGGAAGGTGGTGATGTGGGTAATGCGGGGCACAGGGTGACAAATTTCCCCGCTGCCTATGGATTTGACACAATTCCCAGTGTATTCCCCCCTCCCTACCACCCACATTAAGGCACCTAATGTGATTAGGTTCCTAGTCTTCCTCTGAGTTCTTGACTGCATTCTCCATTCTGATCAGTGATAAACCTAGGATATGTACTTTTAAAAAACTATTTCAATGTCTTCACAGTCTACATTAAAGCTGCTTCTGATCTAGTTTTCACAGAGAGACTGGAACTCCTCCATTTTTTGTTTCCAATTATGCTGTCCATTTTATTTCTGTAATAGCCATCAGTTAATGCTCATGCGTATAATCCTTCTCTTTTGTTGCTTAAGGGATGTATTTGTAATTAACTTTGGCCTTGCAAAATTCAATTGGTCATTCATCTGCTTCATTTCTTGTTCCTAAATCAATTTTTCCTAAAATATTTGATTCTGCATCATTTCAAACTTTTCCATTCAGATTACGTATGATGAACAGTAATTGTCCCTGGACCCCAGCATATTTTAGAAGCCTTCAAGGAAGGAGCTTCCACCACGTGAAGTCTCATTGATATTACTCAGTCAGATTATATCCTTTTGCTAAATTTCTTATCACTATAAACATTACCTTATTTCTGCTTAGATTTTCATTTCCTTTGTAAAATGTGTGTACTAATTATCTAACTCAAAATGTCCCATTCCTGTCTACTTTAGCTCTCTTACCTCAAGTATTGCTATGTTTATATGTTCTATTTCCTGTTTAAATATGTCTTGCTTTCCCGACTCATTCTTCTCACATTCGTGTTCCTGTAATATGTGTTGTGCAGCTTCATACTTTCCTTTCATCTCTGAATACATCAATAGCTGAATGTCCTTTCAACTTGAATCTGGTTGCATCAGTAGCCAAAGCATTACTTGTAGCCATCCTCTACTCTTCCCCAGGAGCATGTTCAGTGACTTCCAAGTAAGGAATTTCATATTCTGATACTAACACTGGCTTCGATCTGGATTGTTTCACCAAAGGATTTCATTGTAAAAGATATGATAAAAAGGTGTTTATTGTGTCTCTTTCTGTGGAGTAATAACAACAATGCTACTGCTTTATTTTTGAGAAATCCTATGCCAGTGCCCACCCATCCCTGCTAGTGTTGCTGCCCAGTAACTATTTGGCACATTTAGCCTGGCTTCTCAGCTTTCCTGCCTGACATGCATCACTACTATCATCAGCATACCCTCATGCCTCACAGCAGCACATAATCCTTCTACCACAGAAAAATAGTGACATTGTGATTATTGTATTCCAGTTTATATGTATGTGTATACACACAGAGAGAGCTCACATTACTTTGCCCTATGGTAGAAAAATATGCTTGAGTAGTGAGCCGAAATATAGCCTTTAACTATAAAAATAATTAAAAGTGACAGTTTTTCTGAAAAGGGAGTGAGGTTATCTGCCATCACCTTATAGCCAAATTGTAGCTTATTTGTGCCTTGATTGCTGCAAACCTGCATTAAGAACAAGTAAGTCACATACCCTCCAACATTTAACAGATGAAAACTGGGACACATGTGACTGAGCCACATCAGAGTGTGGTCGAAGTGATGCAGGCAGTCAACAAGACAGCAAAAGATGTGAATAAGGATGAACATATACAAGAACTATTTTAAGCAAAGAAATGCTATTGTGTATTATTATTATTATTATTATTATTATTATTATTATTATTATTATTATTAACTTTATTTGTACCCCACTAACATCTCCTGAAGGACTCGATGCGGCTTACAAGGCCAAGGCCTCAATAAAACAACAATACAACAATACACATAAACCATAAAGCAAATCAAAACAATTAAAGCAATAATAGTAAACAGTAAAAACAGTACACCATAGCACAATAAAACTAAGGTCAGGCCAAGTGTAAATGGGTACAGATTAAAAGTGCTGAGTGTGACAGTTGAATTATAAGGATTTTTGGGTAGGTGCAACGTGCTGACAATCTTAGGTCTCTAGTAAAGTGCTTCTGGGACGTGTTGCTGGAGTTTCCTAATCTGGAAAGGCACACTGGAATAGCCAAGTCTTCAAGTTCTTCCTAAAGACTGCCAACATAGGAGCCTCTCTAATGTCCTTGGGGAGGGCGTTCCAGAGTCGGGGGGCTACCACAGAAAAGGCCCTGTCCCTCGTCCCCACCAAACATGCCTGCGGCGCAGGTGGAATCATGAGCAGGGCCTCTCCGGATGAACGAAGGAAGCATGTGGGTTCATAAATGGAGACGCGATCATGCAGGTAGGCAGGTCCCAAACCGTTTAGGGCTTTGTAGGTGAGCACCTGCACCTTGAATTGGGACTGGAAAATGAACGGCAGCCAATGGAGCTCCTGTATGTACTGAGTTTAAGAAGGGCAGAATCCATTTTTGAAGATGGAAACTGTGAAGAGGAAAAATAAATGGGGACATTTTAAGAATACCTAACAAAGTGGGTGACAACCTGGGAGCACATCTATACTGTTTCCTTAATCCGGAGCCAGTAAATACACTATGCTGCAGACTAGCCCCATTTTGACCATGATGATAAATCTTCTGTTATTCCATAAAGGTGTCCATGCAGTCCAGTTGGGCTGCCCCCATCAGTGTCACTGGTCCATTTCTTTGTCACCATTTCTATTGCTTAAGTAGCTGAGGAGCTCCCTGTGGACTGCCAGTGCAGACAGCAAGAAAAAGTGGAATGACCTGGAGACAAATCTTTATTCTATTTTTGATGCTATCCCATGATGGCAGCTATAACTATCCATTCACCCTAAAGTTGTTTTCATACTGAACTAAAATGCTATGAGATAAACATCTTATTGAAGGAGAAAGGAAGCAAAAAAGCAAGAAAGAAGACAGTGAGTATCATCATCAGATAGCACAGTGTGTTAAACCACTGAGCTGCTGAACTTGGACAATGGACAGCTGCTGAACTTGGACAAGGTTTCTGGTTCAAATCCGAGGAGCAGGGTTAGCTCCCGCAGTTAGCCCCAGCTTCTGCCAACCTAGCAGTTTGGAAACATGCAAATATGAATAGATCAATAGATACAATTCTGGCAGGAAGGTAAAGGGGCTCCATTCAGTCATGCTGGCCACATAGCCTTGGAGGTGTCTACAGACAATGCTGACTCTTTGGCTTAGAAATGGAGATGAGCACCAACCCACAGAGTCGGACATGACTGGACTTAATGTCAGGGGAAAACCTTTACCATTACCTATACAGTTAAGTTAACTGTAGGTTACCCTATATGTATGATGTACAGTTATTCAGCTCTATGTTATGCCAGCTAGAATGAGAAAGAATTTTCCCAGTTAAGTCAATGGCAGACAGTATTAGAATAGTATTTATATAACACACAATAATTGCTCAAACCTCAACTATATTGCTTAAAGAGCTCTCATAGCTTTTAAATGGTAGGGGTGAAGTTCATATTCTGAATCTGAATAATATTATGCACAAAATGTGTAATAATGTCTTGAATCTGCATAGCTAACGTATACCTGTATATTTTTGTAGAAAAATGTAAGTGACCTGAAAATGGAAATGGCTACAGGCCTTTTGTTTTGTTTCCTTGAGGTAGGACACAGTTCACACAACCTTATCCAGCAGAAGGGTCACTATCATTTTTTTTTACAATCTTTTAGCACATGGGAGTCAATTTTGACAAGTAAGATGAGTCCCACAATTTAATCAGAGGAATAGAGATGAGCAATGCATTGCAATGCCTTCTTTCTTCCAGCCTACCCAGGAGGGGACAATTATGTCAGCACCTGCAGCGTATGAGAGCGGCAAAATATGCCCCCTGCTTGGCAGCTGCCTGAGCTTAATCAAGCATGAGGCTTTGCAATAATGATGAGATATGTGGGACATGGTAAATAATGGCATGTAAATTCCTTAGAGATCTCAGCATTTCTAAAATAGCAACTCCATGCTAATAATGTTTTCCATACTTATCGAGAGCATAGGGCAACATGCAGTCAATGCTGAACCTAATTTCCTCACTGAAATCAGTGGGGTTTAAAATACAGAACTCTGGTTAGAATTTAGGGAGGAATTTTATTTTAATCATCTGGCAGAAAGGTGTTTGAAACCATATTCTCAGTTTTTCCTTGGAATTTTTAAATTACAAAAGTGCTGAGTTTTTAAAAAACTTTTGTTATTGTATATTTTTAATTAAACTTTTATATTAAATGTTGTAGTCCACCTTGCATCCTTTGGTGGAAAAAATGTGGAGTAGAATTTGAATAAATAAACAAACAAATAAAATAGAATTAATCCCCTTCTTTCCCTACTCCCAGGAGGATAAAGCTCGGAGGATGGTGAGATCTGTGACAGCAGAGTATTCATGTGCGTCAAAACTTATGTAGAATACTGATCAGGATTGGTTTCTTTCCTATTAATTATTCCTAGAATTTTTGAAATAATATATCAGTTCATGCTTGTAAAAGGGCAACTAGCCCTTTCATTGAAATACTGTCAACTCACCAGAGTAAGTATTCCTCATCTTGACCTTTAACGAATTGACATCAATGAAAACCATTATATCTGAGGCGATGCCATATATAAACTTTCCCCTTAGACATCAGAATAGTGGTATACCAGATATTCTTTTATTTTCAGTAATTTCTGGTAGGAGGGCTGAGAGAAAATAGAGAAACAAAAGAGATTTGGACTGGCGAAGAATTATGGAAAAAAATAATTTGAAAGTAATAATAACATTTTTTCTTGCCTTATAATTTACAAGGTTACCAAATTTTTCCACATTTTTTGGTAAATATACAAATCAAACATTTCAAAAACCAATGGAAGGTTTTATAACATATTCATAAATTTGGAATCATGGATAAGAAGTTACAAAGCCAATCTTGATAGTGGCACCAAATTGTTTGGTAACTTAAAAGAAGGGCCAATATAGATATTCAAAAGCATTCTTCTCAAATTAGGGGGATGGAATTAAAAAAGGTTTCAATTCAGTTGCAAGAGAAAAGTGATTAATTGGGTTCCATAGATGTGTGTGTGTGGTTGTGCACCCCCCCCCCCCCCACACACACATACACCTTGTTTAACTTCATATTTTTTTTTTGCAAAATAGTTCACATAGGTATCCACTTTTATGCTTATTTATTTGCCCAGTGAGCAATTGGTCATATGTTTTTTATGAAGACCCATCATAATTTATTTTATTTATTTTGGGTACTTTTACCCCGCCCTTCTCAATCCCCGAGGGGGGACTCAGGGCGGCTTACAAAAGGCACAATTCGATGCCAAAAGAAAGAGCTCTGTTTGAAATCACCTTAAAATTATATCTGAATACTGATTATTCAGGTATTTAGGACACTTTGTCATAATCTTCCACAGTTATGTAAGAGATATTGTATTCCTGTTTCTGAACTCTGTAATTTTGCACCTCTCTATATTAATTAAAATGTAGGGATTATATGCATATCTATATCCTCTTTGTTGTGTTTTGTCCACTTCAGCCTGGATGCCTTGCTGTAAAGGGTAATGTACTGCCAGTATTTAAATACTAGTTGCCAGAGTAAAATTATGTCACCAAGTGGTGCCATTTTTCACTGAATGCTATGACAGCTGTTTCAAAAATGTTTATTTTATCATTTATTTAACTGCTGGAATATAGTCTGAAGTGTTCTCCCTTGAGAAAGTTACATTTTTGTTTACTTGAATTTCATCCCTCCAGCTTTTTTGGATTCTGGGCTTAAATTAATCATATTTCAAAAGCTCAAAAATTAAACCCTACTGAAATATGTAATAAATCACAAGACAAGGAAATATAAGCTTAACAATTGGTAGAGATGGAACTTTGTTTAACAAACTCTGGAACTATTTCTTTTCCAAAAAGATACTTCCCACATTTTAAAGTTTTGTACAAATAACAACAACAACAACAACAACAACAACAACAACTGTGCGGTTTTCTGGCATTGTATATTTCTGCCACTTCTGTGATTGTTTATTTGTATTTTGATTCTGTAGCCCACTTGTCAATGGATGTCCAGAATCAGCAGCATCCGCCACAATCCTTTTTATCCTGGGCATTGACGAAGCCAGTATAGACATCATTTTGGTTTGCTTCTCCATAGTGCTAATGGGTTAGGTGGTCTTGGTTTCACTCCCCAGCTGAGAACTCTCTGGCTTGGTTGGACCTGCTGGTAGTTATACTACCACCAACACAGCTCTCAGCATCCTTGGATCACTTAAGCCCCCCACCACAACAAGGTGGCACCCATCGGGAGGAAGAAGAACAACACGCCCTGGCAGAATATGTAAAGGAAAGCCAAGAACCTGCTTTAATTGAATTCAATAATCGGAAACTTCTCAAAGTACAGCAGACAAAGAATCAGTACAAGAAAACCATAGCTGACAGCTGGCACAACAAAGCATTGCATGGGCAGTTCCTTGACAAAATTGAAGGAAAAGTTGACAAAGAGAAGACCTGGTTATGGCTCACAAATAGAACACTGAAAAAGGAGACAGAAGGCCTGATTCTTGTAGCCCAGGAGCAAGCCATTAGAACAAATGTCATTGAAAAATCAGCTGATGACTCAAAATGCAAACTTTGGAAGGAAGCTCAGCTGTTGCAGAATATCACACAGATGGACTACAAACAGAGGCACAACTCTGTGACCCAAATGATTCACTGGAACTTATGTCACAAGTACCACCTACCAGCAGTAAATAATTGCTGGCATCATAAACCTTCAAAGGTAGTGGAAAATGAATTAGCAAAAATACTGTGGGACTTTTGAATCCAGACTGACAAAGTTTTGGAACACAATACACCAGACATTATGTGGAAAATAAAAACATTTGGATTATTGATGTTGCCATACCAATGACAGTCGCATTGAGGAAAAACAACAGGAAAAACTCAGCCATTATCAGGACCTCAAAATCGAATTACAAAGGCTCTGGCATAAACCAGTACAGGTGGTCCCAGGGTCATCAGCACACTGGGTGCCATGCCAAAAGATCTCAGTCGGCATTTGGAAACAATAAACATTGACAAAATCACAATCTGTCAACTGCAAAAGGCCACCTTAATTGGATCAGCAAACATCATTCGAAAATACATCACATAGTCCTAGATGCTTGGGAAGTGTCCGACATGTGATTTTGTGATACAAAATCCAGCATATAGATCTCATTTGCTGTGACATACTGTGTTGTTGTGTCAGTAAAATAATAATAACAGCAACAGCAACAGCAACAGCAACAGCAACAGCAACAACAACAACAACAACAACAACAACAACAACAACAACGTTATTTTTGCATCCTGTCACCATCTCCCTAAAGGGACTCGGGGTGGCTTACATGGGGGTGCACCCAGTCAAACAGAGATTAAAATATAACACAATAAAATTTTACTTCTACAAACATCATAAATATCATAAAACAAAGTTATCAACAAACAACCAATAGCCTAACATAGTGGCCATATACTGAGCTAAGGGGAGAAGCAGGAGCTTGTGCATATATGTTTAACATGTACAAATTGAAAAGCATACCTGATTAGAAGTTTTCAAGTAATCTTCCAAACAAACAAACATGTGGGAAGCTATATCTAGCCATTGATCATTTGTTATTTTTTTAGGATTGTAAATCCATGCAAATTTTGTTCTCATAGAAAAATATAGAATACTTTAACAAATATTCTCCCTGCTGTGTGAAAGTATCTGAAAACTACAGCATGAATAGTTTGTGATTATTTTTGCAGAAAAATCACATATGGCCTTTGTTGTGTATATGTGCAGGTGCATTGTTTTCTGTGCAAAAAACCATATTTCCCACACATTAAATGTATGAATGAAAGTAAGATCTCTGTGCAGGAAATGACACTATGTACAGAAAATTAAACAACAAACAAACAAAAAGTAACACACACACTTTTCTTTTGTCTGAAATGCAAAAATTTACAAATATTATTTCCCATTATTCACTGTTTTTTTTAAGGAATTTGTGCATTGCCTTTTTTATTCTCTGCCAGTGCTTTTACCCCATAGCCACCCTGTTTCAATGGAAAAAGCAAATGTAATGAAATCTATGAAATTCTAACCCATCCATCTCATTCAGGTGAACCTGGCTTTTGATGGAACAATTCTGATCATACAATGTGTTTCCCCTTAGGAAAAAATGGAGCAGGATAACAACATGTTAAGGGAGAAGACTTTCTAAAAAGCAGTAGCAATTCCCTCTGCTTTGTGCATCTTTGTACATTCTTTAAATATCTGTTTGGGAGGAGCTGGTCTCCTTTGCCAATACAGTTATTCTCAAATTGACTTTTATTATTATAATTCTAGTCACTGAACAGTTATGGTTGAGGAAAGATTTTCATATAAAAGCCAGAGCTATTCCAAGTTCAGCCTTTGCAGATTTTCTCTAGCATAGAAAAGGCTCAGCGTTAGGGATATATATCTTCATGTTCTTCATCCTTGAATAAATTCATCCTTAAATAAATAAATAAACAAACAAATATCAGTGCAAGCCAGAATAGATAATTCTTGCAGTTTTCTCCCCATGGAATGAGTGCATGAACATTTTTCCCATTGCCCAATCACAATTCTTGCTTCTAGCAATACATCTTTTTTTGCCTACACAGAACTGCACCTTCTGTGGAAAAAAATACACTTGGAGTGCAACGAATCTCACAATAGCCTTGTGGCTGCCTATATTCCTCTTTCTCAACTGAGAAATGAATTGTAAATAAATAGTCTTTCCACTTCTACTCTGCACCTCTTGTAAAGAAAGAGAATTCTACCAGGACATCTCTAGGTAAAGGGAAGGAACATTATTCATCTAGTTGCTTGCTTCTGCTTGATATTGCAGTAGCAGGACGTTTACATTCTGGGCAGTATGACTTTTCTAGAAGAGGCTGTGCTGCTAAAGAACATCCCAGTTCTGCGGGGAAAGGCAGGGAAACTGCTTTATATTTCAGTGCAGCTGGGACCCCGGACTCCATGTAGTTCAATGTAGTTTAACTGCAGTGACATCATCATCATCATCATCATCATCATCATCATCATCTTTGATTATTTATTAATCGCCCTCCATCCGAGATGCTCCAGGTAATTTACATAGCAGAAATTATACAGGATAAAACACATACATACAAATATTAAAATTAACATGGGTCAAATGCTCTAGTAAAAAGCCAGGTCTTAAGTGCTAGGATAAAATGCCCTAAGTCACGCATGACTCTCAAATAGGAAGGCAAGGAATTCCATAAGGCAGGGGCAGAAATAGAAAAAGCCCTGCGTCTGGTGCTTTCCAAGTGCACTTCCCTAGGACCCGGCATATAGAGCAAATTGCGTTGGGATGGTCGTGGCGACCCCCACTGATGGTAGAAGGAGATCAATTGTATATGTCTGTACTGACCATGAAATACAGTTTCAAACTGCATTATATGGTAATATAGATAGGAACTGGGAAAAGTCATCCCAGCCTGGGAGTCATCCCAGCCTGGGAGGGGGGGGGGGAGACTCTGAGCTCCAGGCCTTGTTAGAACAAGTTGCTCCCTAAAATATCATTCAAGTGTGGTACTGGTTGTGCTGCCCACGAAATGGCCTTTTGCTGTGAGTTTTTATCCACTGCTTCTGCTTTGAAATTTGTACATAAAATGACTAAAGCAGCAAACAGTTACTGTAGTCATTATACAATTATGTATGCTGACAGGATTCTATGTTATCTCATCTACAAAGAGAGATAGTGTGTAAAAGGGAGGAAGCTGCTATCCTCCCACCACCCATCTTTGTCTCTCTCTACTGCTCTCTTTGTCATTTTTAAAATTTTAGCTTTTATTCACTGATGCTGCAAGAGTCCTTTCCAGTTCTGTCAACTTCTAAAAGCTTGATGTCCTTGTTACCACCAATGCAAAAAAGCAAGACATCAGGAAAATGTCAGATGTAAGTGTGTGTGTGTGTGTGTGTTGCCAGACAATTATATGACTTGAGTCTACATGAGCTTCAAGGAATCTGCCTGAGTTTTAAAAACCTTAAAAAATTATTCTCTCTCAGGAACTGATTGCATGAGCAAGCAAACCTACATTGAAGCTAGCCTATCACAATTGGTGATGATGATACCTATCACACAACTTCATACTAATCTCACTATTGGTCTGCCTCTTCCATGTGATTAACCCACCTGCAACACTCCTGTCACTTATCTTGTATGTTAGGTCCATTCTATGTATATACTGGCAGTAAATCAATTTTTCCTCCTTTTCCATTCCCTCTCTCCCCTTAATTTTCCAAACTGTTTTCTGTTTATTTTAGATTGGTCTTTTATTATTTTTATTGCTTGAAAATGGAGCTGCAGAAGTGAAGGAAGGCAGGGTTATGAAAATATTTAGAAGTACCATTGCAGGACCACAGAGTATCATATTGGAACAATTTCACAAAGGAAGAAAAGTGCAATATTGAAGCTGCTTATCTTGATATGTTTCCGAATTTATGATAGTGCAACTACCATGGAATAGCAGCTTCATGCAATAAGGTCCTTAGTCTCAGAAACTAACTAAAAAAAGTAAGTTGGTAGCACAAGCTTTTGAAGACAAGGAGTGAATCTTGGCTGCCAGAGAACAGTCTTTAAACTCAAAACTCAGAACAAGCATGTTGGTAGCCTGATGCACCCAGCTGAACCCAGCAAACTTTGAGGTATCCATGATTTTGCCTAAAGCAGGACAAAGCCAGATTAGTCCAAGAAAAGCCAAGATACTCATTGAAATAGGTGTATGTCATGGGGATAGTAAGCATTGGATTCCAGGTGAGTCTACTTGTTCATGTCTGTGTAGACTTGCCCTATGTTTATTTTCTCTGCATCTGAGGAAGTAGACTTAGGTTGCACACCCATTGTAGTATTAATGCAGTTTGACACCAGTTATCTGCAATTGCTCAGTGCTTTTTTTGTTTGTTTGTTTTGCTTTGGGATTTTTTTTAGTTAGTCAAGATAATCTTAGAGATGATGACCAGGTCCCTTCAGTTTGTTGTCCTGGTGGCCTATGATGAGGCTTTCATATTTGATGTCCAAGGACATTTTCCACAAAACTTGCTTCTGTACTTAGAAAGATTATGGGCACGTCAGGGTGGAATAACTTTGAGCAATTGTTTAGGCATATGCAGGTCACTCATTCCAATTTAAACTTAATAGAACTTGGACATCACCACCAAACACTGGGACATGATGCTGATTAAGATGGATTGCTTTTGAGAACTGGTGGATCTGTATGGTTTTCTAATAACTGGTGTTTCCTGCCAGTTTGACCAACAATTTGAAGCACTGGTAGATCTTTGAGAAGGGGAAGTTGTCAGGGGATAGATGGAATCAACTCCAAGTGTACTTGCCTACAGACAGGAGGCAGACTCAGCTCTTGTTTATCAGGAAATTGACAGAAATAAAAACAAAGCAGATAGTGACCAGATCTATATTGGCAGAAAATTTGGGATAATATAACACTTTGAGGTTATATCTGTCTGAGGGTTTAGTCCATGGTAAAAGTTGTGGTGGTTGTAAATAAGTTATTATTGTCTTCTTTTGTTCCATACTCATAGCCAGTCATCAGTTTTCTTGAAATAGAATGATAGATGATACACAGATACATTGATTGATTTTCATATGAATAAAAGCCAAGAATCCTGATTTTTTCCCTTTTAATTGTTGCATCCCTTTTTAAGTGACTTTTGGGGGGGGGGGGGGGTGAACAGTGGCACATAAATACTTAAAGAGTAAATAAAGTAAAAAAAGCATTGCATGTTTTACTTGTTAGAAGATACACATTACTATTTTATTATTTTTATAGTCAACTCAGGATGATGTTATTTTTTTCCAAAACAAAACCCACTTCACAACCCATGTGAAGTTGGGGTATTGAGACTAAAGTATTAGGAAATAAACCCAACTTTTGGACATTATGCACAATAGCAGAATGACCGCTGCAACCTTGAGTGTTCCAGTGGTAGAAAATACACTAAATTACATGTGGAGAATGGTCTGCTGTGTTCTTCATGCTGAGGCGGACTTACTTAAAAGCTACTGTGACTTCTTTTAGTCATAGTGCATGCCTGGATTAGATCCACTGAGCGAACAAAGGTAGAGCTTTAAACAGGCTGCCAAATCCAATCTGTGATGAAATTTGTATGCAGGGTTGGTGACTGAACGGCAGAGGCAGCCAGAGGTGTGCTGTGAGTCATCAAGGAAGAAGCTTTGCACAAGCTGGCAAACCATTGCTACTCAGAAGGAGGGATGCCTGCCATTCATACATCATGTTTTGCATCCGAGATGGCAGCTTCAAAGGGTTTAGCTGTAGGTGGTGAGTCTCAAAGAACTGGAGGATTATGGTCCCCTTTCATGCTACTGGCTAGGGCTTTCATACAGAACAGGAAAGAATTATGAACACAAACATTTACAATTACACATTTTGTCTCCCTTACAGGATGACATATGGTGTGGCGACAGCCTGGAAAAGGTTTTCACAAACACAGTGATGCTACTTTTGTCAGATTTATCACCTGTCTTACTCAGAACCTAAGGTGGCTAGCAAGCTTCTTTAAAAACAACATAAAAATAGGAAATACAACTATAAAGTCACTAAATTCCTGTCCTCCTTAAAAGGCTTCACATTTACATTCCAAAGTTATCCAGGTATTGATGAAAAGCAAACATTTGGAATAAAGAGAATCCATAAAAAGAATATGTCCCTTCATATTTTTATATCATTCAGTGGCAAAATCAGCCTGATACAGGAATGTTGAAGGTTCAGTTTCAGAACTACATAAAAGTAGAAGATTTGCTGGTACAAACTATTGCTCCATGTCTACTTTTTATTTTGAACTTTGCATGGAGAAACAGGATTAAAATCTAAGTCATTTTGGGCCAATCGGTATTTATTTGCTTAACCTTATTATCAAAGCTGGTGACCTGTATATCTCAGAGAAAAGTGAGCTACAACACTAGCAGATAACTAACTACTACAACTTTAGCTACTCTGTAATGAAAGCTAATGTTATACTGAGACACAGCTGTAATGAATAAGAGAGAAAAACATTTTGCTTTCATCTAAACCCTACTTTATCAAATTTTGCATTTTGAAACCCTCTCATAGACTGAAGGCAGTATCCTGTGGCATTCACACAACCAAGGATAGCAAAGTAATTTTTACAAAAATATATTTTTAAAAAATCTTATGGAGCAGAGAAACTTAAGGAGGGAGGAGTTACATCAGCCACAGGGCCATGGATTGCCACTCTTCTATGACCACAGAGAGGTGTAATATCAGGGCTGATCATCCCAATATCTTGCCACTATCTGTGATCACATGAATGCCATGGAATTGCAGCTTCATGAGATAAAGTGCTCCAAATTTTGATATTAGCACCACATGTTATGTGCCACAATCTCTCCCTGGTCTTGTTTTCTCACAAAGAGTGGAGCTTCTCCATCTTCTGCATCCCATTTTGATTTTTGTTTGGGCCATCAGGAGATTTCCATGTACTATGTCACATCTTTGATTGCACAAGGAATGTATTTTCCATAAATTTTCGCCTTGAAAATTCAATTGGTGATTCTCTTATTTCATTTCTTGATCCTAGACTACATTCTTCTACAACCTTTGGTTCTGCTTAGTTTCCTAATGTTTTTTTTTCCAAATATCAGTACTGGTACTGGTAGGAAATATCAATACTGAGAGGTCAGGTAGTATTAATATTTTCTAGTTCTATGTAGAGTTGGCATATGGCCCTGGAAATTTCTGCATACCAAGCTTGTACTCTACCACTGAGCTCCAGCCTCTCATTTCTTTTTTCACTTAATAGCATACAATAAAAGTAGAAGTCAAACAAATATCCTTATTTATTTCTTCAGATTATTTGTGCCCCACTCATCAATCAAAAAGGCTCCCAAATCATTTTTCAAATTGATAGTTGTACAGATCCCCGTCCTCAGACTTACAATCTAAAAAAGACACAACATAGGGGGAAAGAAAATGATGTCAGGAGTGTGAAGATTACTAGCACATGCATGCTCTCCCTGCAAGGCCACAGTAGTTTAAATGGAAGTGGCCTTCCATCAATAATCACCATTATCTCTTACTTTCTCTTTTTGTTGGAAAAACTCTGATTTACTGTTTACTACACAAAGGTGCTCTGACAGCTAGAGTAAAACTGCTCATTCTGTAATATATTTCTGGAATGGCTGAACTGGAGGAACTGAAGCATGGCCTCTGTTTTGTTTTGTTTTATTATTGTTTTACCCCACTCCCACCCTTCAACCTTTCCCCTGGACATAGAGTTTGTACAATAAACTACAGAAATTACATTTGTAATATTTTGATCTCAGTTTTTCCACTCCCCATCTTAATATATTATCTCAATAATTCCTATCTGTATTACCCTCACTCTTAATTGTAATAATATTTTCTATTTTATCTATATCATTCAATTTACAATTTGTTATCTCCACATTTAACATATTAATTGTATAATTATACTAATTTGTCAGAGTCTACTTTGTTTTATCTTTCCAACCGCTCACTAAAACAATTTGCGCACATGCTATTAGTTTGTCAACCACTCTTTCCTTTTGCACATTATACACTTTTGGTATCATTACATGTAATATATTTCTATTGTCTATTATTATTTGAAGCATCTCCTATGGATCAATATATCAGGGCCACAGAGAGGAGAAATGTTCTCAGCACACACACATGCACACTTATTCCAGATGTGTGCGGAAACATCCCTGTGCATGATTAAATCCCACAAATCAAAGTGCTTATAGGATTTTACGAATGCTATAAAAGTAAATAGGTTCTAGTGTGTGTTTATAGGTGTGTAGTGATATTCCAAGTGGAGAACTACTTTCATCATTTATATCTGGAAAAACTGCTACAACATCTTTTCCGATATTGTAAAAGCCTAGATAATGTCTTTGGGAATTATCAATCATGATAGGTATTGTGTGGTTTATTTTGAAATTATACATCACTAAGAGATGCATCTCACCAGCATAATAAAAAAAAATCAGTGAAATGCAGCATTTCTATGTATCAGACACCTTTGCGGTATTTCCATTATACAAATTATGTAAAATGTTGACCCCTTTCCTCTTTTTTAAATATATCTAATCAAGTTCTTTATCCAAGTTCTACTTCAGTAACTATGACAGTGGATAAGCTCATCATGATAATGTTTCAGAAAGCTGTAATGGTGATAAATTGCATTTGTATTTGTTTTAGGATGATGCCTATGTAAATTGACTTTAAAAAAAGCTGAACTTTAATTGGAAAAGTTAATGCTTTAATGAAACAGGAGATGAGTTTGTTCATTTGGTGTCCATTAATGCCATCAGTGTTGAGTACAGTTGAGTTGATACAGTCTTAAAACTTTTAATGCAATAAGAAAATTAAGTATACAGCTCTTAGGTACTATTATATCTCTGCTTATTATTCAGAATATGCAATACATGATAAAGAAGGCAGGAGGGAGAGAGAGACAGAAAGAAAGAGAGAGACTACATACAAATGCAATTCTTAGGGAAGGTTAAACTTAGCATTAGTGCCAATCACATTAAATCAGTAATCTAGTTGACAAAAATGTTTAATTCCTTATAGGCCATATGAATATATGAAACTGCCTTATAGCAAATTATTCATGGCATTGAGCTCCATAAACATTTCCAAAGAGGAAAATAACACAAGGCAAGTTGTTCCGAGAAAGAAAATGGAGCTGGTTGTTTCTTTACTTTTGTTTTCCTACTAGAGGTGGATCCACAGTGTGCTAAAAATTCTTAATACATTTTTTTCAACCTTCCCTTTAACAGACCGATTGCAATTAAGGCTCAAGTTTGTGTCTGCATGAACTCACCTTACAGATGCTGTGAATACTTTTCACAATGTATATTCACAGTGCCACAATGGAAGCACTACTTCTATTCCTGAATCCAGCAAAAGGAGAACCACAAATTATCCCAGAACTTCCAGGACGCTCCAGAAGAATAGATGGATTTTATGGCAATATAGACTCATATAATCCAGTTCAAAGCAGATAATGTGAATTATCTGTTTTGAAAATCTAGATTATACAGCAGTGTAGAAGGGGGCTAGATTAGATGTTTTCAGTTTCTCTCACTTTTTAAACAGTTTGGAATGAAGAAATATTCTTTTCCCTATTCATTTCTTTGACAATGTATTTTGTGATCTCAATACAATGATATTGGATCGCAACAGCTTCTGTGTTATTCATTGCCTGTACAACCCAACAGAGTTGATTACTAACCTGCACTGGTAGGAGTAAAACAGGGATGCACTGAGAAATAAAACATAGTGTGTATTGTCGAAGGCTTTCATGGCCGGAATCACTCAGTTCTTGTGGGTTTTTTCGGGCTATATGGCCATGTTCTAGAGGCATTTCTCCTGACGTTTCGCCTGCATCTATGGCAGGCATCCTCAGAGGGCACCCTCTGAGGATGCCTGCCATAGATGCAGGCGAAACGTCAGGAGAAATGCCTCTAGAACATGGCCATATAGCCCGAAAAAACCCACAAGAACTGAGAAAACATAGTGTGTTTTCAAACACATGAAAGGAGATTCCACGTGAACATAAGGAAGAACTTCCTGACTGTGAGAGTTGTTCAGCAGTGGAACTCTCTGCCCCAGAGTGTGGTGGAGGCTCATTCTTTGGAGGCTTTTAAGCAGAGGTTGGATGGCCATCTGTCAAGGGTGCTTTGAATTTGATTTTCCTACTTCTTAGCAGGGGGTTGGACTGGATGGCCCACAAAGTCTCTTCCAACTCTATGATTCTATGATTCTACTCTTAACCAATAAAGTAAGCTGTACCGTGTGTATGTATAAAAATGGTACAATCCAAAACAGATCTGTGCTTGGGACACTTCTGGTCCCAAGTACTTTATCTGACATGATTGCGACCAGAAGTGTTTTGGATTTATATTTTTTTAAATGTTGGAATGCCTGTATTGACATATACCTACACAATGAGATACCTTGGAGATGGCACTTGAACCTAAACATGATTTTTTTTAATACTTCATATCCACTCTATGCACATTTCCTAAAGTTTGTTTTATATAATATATATTTTTTAAAAAATTATACATGAAGCTATGTTTAAATGCACTGAACTATAGGAAATCAAAGGTATCAGTGACTTTCAGTGAAGGACCAGCTCCTTTGATCCTTACTTACTGTTCACAGTCATGCAGTTAAACCTGCACAGAGGAAGACAGTTTTTGTTTTCTTCTGTTCTAATGTTCATTAGTAATAGGTTAACTAAATGCAATGCTGAACTTAAGAGATGTGCCAGTTAATTTCAGAGACTCCTCTACTGGGAGAATTTGACAACTCCTAAGCCTAACAATAGTTCAAGAGTGGAATGTTCCAACTTTTGTCTGTGAAAAACTGAAAGGAGAGCAATGCGTCACAGGAAGACTCTCAGTGGAACCTACTTTAATTTCCTGCTAATTCATTTCAATTAGCAGCACTGCTCTGTGAGAATGCAAATGACTATAATTTCCTCATAATGTAATTTGCTGCTTGGTGCATGGAGTTCGAGCTCCCAACTGCTTTGCTTTCGGTTGTTGTTCTAGTCTCGGTATCAACAAACAAAACTTGATTTGTCAAAGCCTCCTTAGTTTATGGAACTGGCAAAATGAACACCTGAGGGAATGTAAGCCTAAGTGTGTCCCGGAATTGATATTTCATTTTTGAAGAATAGGATAGAAGGCTCTTCTTATATATACTTAAACATTAAAGTGTTTGGTTTATCTTTTCCAGTGAAATTTCCAATATCATTACAACATGCTGCTATCACTGAACATACTGAGCAATAGTTAGAGTTCAGATGTTGGAAAAGTTACTTTTTACAATACAGCATACATAATCTCTGTATTGGCGAAAGAAGCACCATAGTGCAAAAATGTTACCTTTCCAAATTCTGGAACAGTTGATAGCAATTTAGTGAAAGATATGCACAGATCTTGAGGTGTAATTTTCCTTTAGTTTATTTTCCCCCTTCTTTCCCTCTTTCCTTTCCTTTAAGGAGCATCCAATTCAAAGCTGAGTCTACCACTCAAAGCAACATTGCTTTCTCATGTTTCAAATTATCTCAAATACAGTTAGCGGGGACAAGAGAGAGGGTCTTCTCAGTAGTGGTTCCCTGGCTCGACAATTCCCTACCTAAAGAAATTAGACATGCCCCCACCCTTCAAGCCTTTTTAATGAGTTTAAAAACATAGCTCTTCCAACAGGCCTTTGAGTGTGTGTAATTCTGGCCAACCCCCGATGACCCGATTGTGCCACTCCTCACTTTGTTATTGCTGATGGTTAGCTTATTCACAGGTTTTAATGCATTTTAGGAATTGTTTTTATAATTCTTATATTTTTACTGGGATTTTACATACACTATTGTTTTTATACTTATGTTATATGTTTGTGTACTTGTATACTGTGTATTGTGGTTCTGATGCAGTACCATAGTGCTTCTGTGAGCCACTGCGAGTCCCCCTGAGGAGATAATAATAATAAATAATAATAATCTTTATTTGTACCCTGCCACCATCTCCCCAAAGGGACTCAGGGTGGCACACAGAAACATTCCAAGTACCACATGCAGACAACAATACATAAGTATAAATAAATTGACATAAGTATAATAACAGTGCATAAAAATCTCATTAATAAAATTATAAACATGTGAAAATTATAAAATTCCTAAAATGCAGATGGTGGTGGGTGACAAATAAATATGTATTTATTTATATTTATATTTTATTTATTCTGTTTGTTTATTTTTGTTTGTTTGTTTCCCTTGTAATTTTACTTCCAGAGAAAGATATTGTCTTTCTCCTCCCCCCAGCTGGCTGGAATAACTTGGGGATTTCCTATTATGCATATTGCACTAGGGAAAAAACTGGCATAATTTGACATTTAGATACCTAATCTCCTGGGCCAGCTCTGATTCAATGGATTTAAAGGGAAGACAATGTACAGGCAGTTAGAGTCAGTTCTCAGCTGGTCTTTGTATAGGCCCACTTGGGACCTGGTATTCTTATCTGCTTTAATTTGGAAGAAAACATTTATCAATGTCACTTATTGCATTGAACAGTGGTTCTCAACTTGTGGGTCCCCTAGTGTTTTGGCCTACAACTCTCAGAAATCCCAGCCAGTTTACCAGCTGTTAGGATTTCTGGGAGTTGAAGGCCTAAAAGATCTGGAGACCCCAGGTTGTGAACCACCGGTGTAGAATAATTTTCCATGGTGTATGGAGCAGCCATTGCAACAGAGGCAGACAAGAAATAGGGAGATATGGCTATCACTATGGGAAGGGTGAAAGCCATAGCATTTGGGTTGCCCCCAAACTGTCCTCTACTTCTCTTCATTGTCACATCTTGACATCAGGCTATGCTGGGCTGAAAATAGTGCTACTTAATGCCAGATCAGTGAATGAAAAAACAAAACAGGCTTGATCTGGGAACTGAAGGAAAGGTTTTTGTAGACGGCTTCATAATTTAACCTGTTAGAATCTGTGTAAGTAATTTATAATAGATAAATATCTGACCAGGAGGAAGAATAGAAAAACAATGAAATAGGAAGGAAGAACGGAATAATATATGAATGTCTCCAACCCAAGGGATTAGAAGTCACTAAATTGGGAGGGGTGGGAGGAAGGGAGAGTAAAACCAAATACGAATATTGTATAGATGTTAGGAAGTATTATATTGGTTCATATATAGATGGATGGACAGATAGATTTGGTTTCCTGGTTTTTATGAATATGTAAATTGAAAATAAAAAACATAAATTAAAAAATCTATTAGAAATGCCAGTTAAGCTGTTTCAAAAGGGACTTATATGGCTCCTTATATGGCCATTGTCAGCATCCTCAAGGCAACATTTTGGACTTGCTGATGTTTCTGAAGACAATCCCAGGTAGAGTACTAGTACCTTCTGGAAAACCAATGTTGCAGTGGTCATAGCAATTAAGTAACTATACTTCTCTAACCTGTTTGCATCTACCCATTGATGCCCAGCAAGACTCTCTTGGATGTATAGGGCTTGTTATGATCTATACTGGAAGACAAGAAGATATACCATTTCACTGCCTGCTTTGAAGAAGTTTGTTCATCATACTGGTCAACATACATGTGAAATCCTTGGGATAATTTGAGATAACATATATGCTGATGATACCTATGTAGCTTTTCAATCCAATTCGAAGGAAGCTGTTTCAGTAGTAAACCAGAGTAAACTACTAGGAATGGACTGACAGAAGGCAAATACTGAAGCTCAGCCCAAACAGAATGGATGTTTTTGTATGCAGTTAAAAGGCAGAACATAGAGCACAAGTTTATACCTGAAACCACTGGTTCATCACTTAATTGTAGTTTTGGATTCAGATTTGAGCAAAGCCTTCAGTAGTAGCCAGGAGCATATTTCCTCAGTTAAGACTGCTTTGCCAGCTACACCAGCTTCTAGAATGACATGTTGTTTGACCTACAAATTGGATTATATGTGGGGTTGTCTGTGGAAAAAGTTTGGAAATCGAAGTTAATTCAGAATGTTGAGGATGGGGCTCAATATGTGGGATACTGAAACATCTTCACTTTTGAAATAGCTGCTGGTTATGTACTACAAAGCTTTTATCAGCTTATGTTCTGACAAGCTATAAAAAAATGTCCCTGCCTTAAGATCTTCAGAAAAGGGCTTGCCAATTGTTCTACTGCGCTCACATTCCCACCTGATATGACTGTATGTGAAAGCATTTCCTGTACAATTCAGTGTGCCATCTATTTTGTAGACCTCAGGACCTTTATATTTTACTTTTGTGTTTCTTGTTTTACTATTTTTAAGATACCGGTAAGCATAGCAATTAATGTTGTAATTTAACTGCACTGTTGATTTCACTGATTCTTCCTAGGAAAATGTGTGCAATTCAAGACAAATCACAATGACCTTTTACTAAGATAAGTGAAATATTCTACTCTAATGGGTAACAGATTTGAGAAATGTTTACATTTGTCTTTAGAGCTCCCTGTCAATATAGCAAGACCAAGAGTAGAGGAGGCAGAGACCTAGTAAATATCCCCTTCCCGCACCATCCTTTCTGTTTTTAAATGCCTTCATCAGGCTTCTGTTGGAAACTTGATTCAGAAATTTAAAATATATATATTTCCATTTCTTTTTCCTTTCCCAAAACCCAGCTTTTAGAACTGAATGCGCGATTTTATCTGACAGTGTTCAGACATCTCAAAATATTGCTTCTATAATGAGCTAAGAAAAGATAGAAAGTAAACATTAGCTTGATCCCTAATGAGAGGGGCACATAGATGAAATCTAGGGTAGATGAAATGTAAGCCCAAAACACCCCATGAGAGTTGATAGTTAGATAACAAGAAGAGGAAAATCCTCAGGAAAGGAAAAGATCGATGGAAAGAACATTCTGGAGATGTCAGTAAATTGCTAAAAGAGATTTGGCTTTCTACTAAGATTTTTAAAAGCCCAGAAGTATTTCTATACTTATTTTTAAACTACACCCCTCTGCTCTTCAGGAATTTCCAGCTATTAAGCCTGGAGCATGGTAGAGGAAACATACACTGGGTTTTTATCTTCCTTGTGTTAGTAAAAATTTGCCCTGAACAGGGCTTAGTTTGGAAATCCAAATTTTTAAAAATGTGGACAGTTTCACTCTTCTTTCCATTTTCACCCAGAAACCATCTTTTGATTCCTTTGGCACCAGCAATTAAATATTTATCTCACAGGACTTTAGAGATTTTCTTTGGGTTTTTGAAAAGATCTCTATGCAATTAAATCTATTATTTATATGGATTTATACAAAAAGGAATACATTAGGCTGCACATCTGGTCTGGGTGGGAAACACCTTAGCTTCTTTATTTAAAATAGTACAGGAAAACTCCTACATAAACTTTTCATTTAATTTAATGACAACCCTGTGCTTTAATCCAAAAGAGTCTCCTCCAAAAGAGCTTGAATATAATTATAAAAGACAATTGAACTTTTCATACGCTGCATTATTTAACACTTGTTGATAATATGTGATGTTAATGTATTGGCCTTGTAGCCCTGTGTTAAAGGCCACAATCCATCACTTTCTGCAACAAATGGGAAGCCATTGAGCAAAGTGTATAGAATGCAGTGATTGCATTAAAGTGGATTAAACCATATCACTATAATTGTGTAGTGTGAAAGTGTCCCAAATCAAGGCTCTGACAATCGAAGTGGCAGGTGTGAAGAAACAAGAAAAATGCCTCCTTTCTCAATTTGCTAGGAAACCTCACTTCCTTTTTTCATTTAAAAGGAGATAAATTGTACAGAGGTAAAGAGGGGAACATGAGCTGATAAATAGTGCAAGGCAGACTTACAAGGCATCACCATTACTCTCTTGTTAGAATAGCTGCTATGTGTGCAACCTTCCTGGTGACAAAAACACACACCTCATTTTTGCACATATATGAGGGGTGGAATAGAAGTCTTAAGCCTACCTGTAAAGGAGGCACTGTGGGATAACCAAAATATTTTCTGGGGACGAGCAACTTTTCATCATACTTCCCACCAAAGGTTCTGCTCTCTGATGTTATTCAGGATTTGACCAAGCAATGTTCTTCAGGGTATAGTCAAGGACAATAATCCAAAGAACAAACTGATGTCCAGAAACCAGTCAAGGAAAGAAGATGGAATTTTAAAATTTTGTTATTTAGAGAAAAGGAATTGTCTTGACCATGATAACATATAACTGCCTATAAATCACTACGGCTGGCCTATTTATGTCATCTTTTTTTTCTTTTAAGTCTGACAAAAAAAATCCTCCCCCTTTTTTTTTGCAACTGGCTCTTTAGTGATAGGGGGATGAGTATCATACTTCTACTTTTTAGGAGCTTCAAGATCTGAATCAGATAGTCCGGGCTCCTGGGAAGGGCTGTCAGTTTTCTTTGGCTCCAATTTGTTATCTTATTTTGTTATCTTGGTCACCTCTTCCTCTTCTTTATCTGGAGAGCTTATCCTTGGAAACAGAGAAAGATATAGAAGAACAATGTTAGCTGTTCCCTGATTTCTAATTCATCATTTGTTTTTTAAACATGTATTCTGAAAAATTCTGTTCTTCAGCATATTCCCAGATAGATTGAATCCAGAATATAGTTTTTATGCATCTAGGCTACTTTTGTTATGATTCCTGAAAATATTATTTTTAATGTTTGTAATCAGTTCAGTGTTGAACACATAACATTCCCTCTCTTCCTTTATGTCTGTCTGCTTCTCCTTCCTATTTAGTAATGCCACTTTTACAACCTTATCACATGAAGGACCCCCCCCCCCCATGCTATTTCACCAGCAAGTGTGGTGACACTTCCCCCATCACATGGGGGAAATGTCACCCAAACAAGGCAGAAGCATGCTAGCTCCCTTGGAGCCAACACAACACAGGAAGTCTCCTGTGTCTGTTGGAGGGACGTATCCAAGGATGCTTCCACCCTGGTTGGAGGCAGGGCCTCTGCTAGAAGTCAAACAGCTTCGTGTGATGCCTGGAGTGGAGCTCCATCTCCCTAAAAGACTCAAAAACTCCAAGGATCCTCATTTTAGTAAGTATGATGTGGTCCCCAGTCTGGAATTAGTCTCCTTTCCAGAAAAGAATTAGAGAGGAGCCCTTTGGAAATTCTTTTCTAATGACTTAAAACACCTTCACACTCACCATTCACATCAACCAATGTCACCCACTGTTTCCTCAAATTTGTTCATATAAATTACCATGCTGGGCCATTTTGTTTGAATTATTCTTTGGTGATTTCTCCCCTTTTTGACTTCTTGGACATCCATTCTGGCTTCTGTGCCCTATTTTTTTCTCTTTGTTGGCACTATTTGCAAATGCGCCTTGAGTATTTCACTCTTGAAAAATTCCCATCCATCCATAACTCCCTTGTCTTTTAGTATCTGTGTCCACAGAATGCCGCTCAGTATTTCCTTCATTTTTTCGAAGTCAGCTCTCCTGAAGTCCAGAATGCGACTTTGACTTGTCTTAGTTTCAGCTTTTCTTCGTATCGCAAACTGCAGGAGCACATGTTCACTTGCCCCTAAGAATCCTACCACTTCAACTACATTGATCAGGTCCTCCAAAATTGTTAGGATGAAATCGAGAGTAGCCAATCTCCTTGTTGCCCCTTCTACCTCCTGGACCAGGAATGTAGTTCTAATTATCAGCAAATGCCATCATTTATCCACTAAGAATGAAGCAGTCTGAAGAGTCATGACAAATCCAGAGGAATGGACAGTGACATTCCAGAAAGAAGTACATAGGGTTGTACACCATAACAGTGCTGAAGCTACTGCACTCTTACTGTAATTGGCAAATAAGTAGTTTTAAGTAGTTGCAAAGACATCAGACCTAGCCAACATGAGGGAACATGAGTCCCATGGGTCAAGCGTAGGGCCAAATATTTGCTAAGTCATTCCCAGTTTCAGCACAACCGTTTCTGCAAGGAATATCCAATTCATTTTCATTCTACTTCCCACCAGAGTTGGACTCTTTCAACCCAAGCCAAGATGGGTAGTGCTATCATATAAGGAGAGCTGAAGGTTCACAACAGCTTGAAGGCACAGATTGCTCTTTGCTATTTTATTAGAAGTACAGAAACATAGATTTCAATTTGAGTTGAACTGGTCTGTAGGGAGTTATATTGTGACAGTCTCCTTTCTTTGCATCCAGAGAGGGGGAACTAATTGGTATTTTACATGTATTTTTGTCAACAGCATTTAACATGTAGAGAACAAACACACCCAACATATTTCTCTTCCTGGAACGAATACTTTGGTTGGAGTATGACAAAATACGCTTAGAAAAACAGAATGCAAAATAAGTTTGCGTGTATAGTTTTCAAGGACAATTAATCACCACAGCTTATTTTCTTGATTCTGTTTAGAAGGTGCTTCATTTGAATATGTGAAGTAACATAAATAAAAAAGGATGCCATTCTGATTTTTTCCCATTCCTGTTGTAAATAAGAAATTTGGCATAATAAGCCTGTGGATTTCTCAGTAATTATGGGAGAAGGCATTTGTAGAAAACTGAATTATTTTCTTTTTATGTTCAACAAAGAGTCACTAAAACTGCCTCTCCCTTTATTGCAGTATAAGTGTCAAGAATTCATAACATGATCCCACTAAAGTACAATGATAGATGAAGTAAAATTGTATGTAGATTATTCAAACTCAAATTATTTTTTCAAGATCCTATAATCATCTCATCATCATCATCAATCAGCAGCTATTTATTTATTTATTATAATTATTTATATCCCATTTTATCTCCCCAAAGGGACTCATTAGACAATTTTAATTACACTTTTCCTACTGACCACTCTTTCACCAGACAACTGTGGATGGGCAAGAGCAAGCAGTGGCAACAAGTTGGAGGAATAGTTGGTACATCATTGATTAACTTGTGATGTGATAGCTGAGGGCCTGCCAGTGTCTCCTCTAATCTGCGAGTAAACCCATTTGTCACCAAACTAAGCAGTTGAGGCTGAAAGAGAACATACAGTCCTAATTCATTGCACAGACACGTTTTATTGTTTAAATTTTATGTTGGTTGTATTAATTCACTATGTTATTTATGAAACCTATTATTTGTTTTAATGATTACTGTGTTGTTTGTGCATTTTAATTGCTTGTTTTAATTGTTCTTTACTGCTGTTTATCTCTATTTTGTTTTTGTCTTTGTAAGCTGCCCTGAGTACCTTCAGTGAGAGAGGGCAGGTTATAAATAATGTTGTTGTTGTTGTTGTTGTTGTTGTTGTTGTTGTTGTTGTTGTTAGGCTAATGATAATGTCAGAAAGGAGAAATGATAGGAAGCTCTGCTTTGTGATGGGCTCTTCTAAGTAACTTCAACATATCTCTGAGTATTCAGATTCCTTATGAAGCCTATAGTAGAAAGCATCAAACTCACACTTAAGGCTACTATGTTTTGAGAATTCAGCCTCTAAAAATTATCGTGTGGACAACCCTGATCTACAACTCCTAGACTAATTCCTGGAACAGACTGTAATTATTCTTTAGATTTCACACTTCTATGACTTTCACAGTACAGTTCTCAGACCAAAACAGTATCAAATGCATTTTAAAATGTGTTTTTCTTCATAAAAATGGTTAGAAATGTGTGTTTGCATTGTAATGCATATTTGTTGTAACACTTCTGTAAGGATATATTTCAATACAGATTTTAAAATCGAAGACATAGCTCAATAAAGAAATAAGACAGAAGAAAATAATAAATAAACTCATGAGAAGGTGACCCAGAAAGTGATTTGAAATATTCAGTGATGCATTTCATGTAATCCCTGAAAAACAGAACGGGGTCGAGAGAATCAAAAAGCTGGGCAAAACAGATCACAAGAGCCAGATTTATCAGCTACTGGAGAGGATGGAGTTAAGTCTGCATTATACTTGAGGCAGGGGTCTGCCGTGGGGCTCCTGTAGAAGATCCTGCAGTATCTTTTCTCCCTAGGCTCCTCCTCCAGAGAGGACCCTGCTGGGAACTCACTTTCCCAGCAGCACTTGCATGGAGTGGGCATTGAAAAGTCTCTGAGTTCCTCTTAGAGCATGATGAGGGTTGAAGTTTTTCTCTCTGTGTGTGCATTTCTCAGTCAATAGAAAGCCTGGTTGTACCCATGCTCTGATTATCTGAAAATGGACACAACTGGCGACTATAATTCCCAGAATCCTTTCTTGCTGTTTGTCTTGTTTTAAAAATGTTAGGGTGAAAACTTAAAATAATTCTTTAAAAATCAGTAGATTGGTGAATTGTTCTGAAACTTGGCAGACCTGCAGTTATAAATGGAGTCTAAAACTGAGGTAGGTTTCATGTAGATAGGCCTTAAAATGACTGAGGATTCAGCCTTTAAAATTTCCCATTGTAGCCAATGGCCTGAATCTTTGCTGAATGAAAACGGCAGCACTCCTCCCGATTTGAGAAACTTCCTGGTAAATGGAATGAGGGGTTAGATGAAAATGGACCCCCAAATGGCATGCCTTTGTGCTGAATTGCACACGCCTAGTAAGTCTTACTTTTGTGTATGGTTATTTTTTGTATTAGCTCCCCAGATTTGCAGGTTTTACTTTTACAGGTTTCATTACTCCTTAATGTGATTAATACATTCCCTCCAGAAATGTTTAGGTCTGTCAGCTTGGCTCTATGGTCATCCTCTGCCACAGGGTTGCTATAGATCAGTGTTTTTTAATCTTTCCCACTCAGAATCTCTTTGGGCCTGAGAAATGTTTACATGATCCCAGATGTATAGATAAATAAAATAGGTATAAAAGTCAAACATTTACCGATAACAAATCACCATTTGCAAGGCTTGCTAAACAGGCTGATTTTCTCTTTTTATGAAATACAGCTGAAGCATCTTCTGCACAATCTACTGTAAACACTGCACAACAGATTTGTGTAAATGTCTCTAACAGCCACCAGGTGACATTCAGAACACATTTACTGTTGCCAAAATTTTGGGACCCCAACATTGACCTAAGAGGATCCCATTTATGGTTGGGTCCCACAGTTTAAGTAGCAATTTTTCTTGAAGACCTAGAGATTCCCATGGAAAACACTTCTCTAGGCATTTATAGGTCCTCAAGAGGGATTCTATGGTAGGTCTTCCAATAGGATTCCATGGCAAAAATTCATCCTAGAGTTGAAATGGAAGACCAAAGGATTAATAGAGAATTGCACTCTCATGTTAAAAAAGTTTATTGTTGTTATTTTCCATTTGGGAGGGGGCAGTGGGGAGGTCTTGAGCTCCAAATTCCAGCAAATGTGGAGAACTGACTGGCCCCATGTAGACTACAGAGGCCCTCACATTGGCTGGCCCTAGACTATAGAATGCTGAAAGAGTTTACAGCTAAATGAGCTATCAAAATTCAAAACACAATTAAAAACCTATCTTCTGCTATTTAGTAAGGCCACACTCACCTCTTTAAAATAATAACTAAAACCTCAGTGCTACAATGCAAAAGAAAGAAGTGACCCTTCCTTATATTCAAACCATAACATAATGTAATAATACACTTGTTCCTGAAAAATGATTTAATTACAAGTAGCTAATTATTTGCACTAGTTAGTTCCACTGTCATTGCAGTTACACTGTGTGTGTAATATCTCATTTGTACGTACATCTAATTACATCCTTAAGAACATGCATTTGGAAGTGTGTGTTCTGTGTATGCCTTCAAGTCCCTATCAACATATGGCAATTCCATGAATTTCATAGGGTTTTCCTAGACAAGGAATACTCAGATATGGTTTTCCCATTTTCTTTCTCTGAAATATAGCCTCTAGCCCCTGCTATTTGTTGGTGGTTTACCACCTAACTAGCTAACCCAGCTTATATTCCAAGATCAGACAGGATCTGGTGCCTGTAGGACATTTAGGCCATTACAAAACCCAACACACCTATTCCCTGGAGACCCCTTCATGTCCAAGGAGAAGAAAGCCTCTTTTGTTGGGACAACCAAGATTAAAGAAAAATATAGGGAGCTACTTTTGATTTAATATTTACCTAGTGTTCCTCTCTTTTGTTTTCATTCTGTTGTCTTCTTAAATGGTTGTTATCTGTCCTGAACTCTTGAGATGGGGCAGGATAGAAATTGAAATAAATAGATTCCCAGTTCTCTCATTTTTAGGTTTTTCTTTTCAGACTCTTGCCACACAAAATGTAATGTGCCATCCATCAGTTGTGGTGTATGCTATTACGGAGATGGCATTTTGGCTGGTCTGTGTTGACAATATACTCTTTAAAGGCATAAAAATTCACTTTGCAGCAAAAATTGATTTTCTATTCCTTTTAGCATTCTTTTCAAAGATAGCTTCTCATATTTGATCTGTGCTGTGCATTACTTAAAACTTCGGCTTCAGTTGTTCTGGGACATTATGGCTGGTTCTCATAAAGAAAAAAAATCAGACTTATTCCTATTTTGATATTTCCTTGCTGTATATTATTCATTTAAATATATGTCTTAGCCCTTTCTTAATGAGGAAACAACATCTTTGCATTTCATTGATTCAATGAATTCAAGCCATTTTTTTCCTCCAGGCAACGGCAAAGTGCTACTATAGGGGATTTTATTGGCTGTGATAGCACTGATACCAAAAACAGCAAGTTCCAATACACACTTTTGTCAAAATGATAAGCGACACTTGATCCTAATGCACGATACAGTTATGCTGGTGAAGGTGCCTACTGGAACAACCAACAAGGATGTATCTCATGTTATTTCACAGTACCTTTGTCCTATCCCTACCCCCTCCCTTGCCACCAATTGGCCTGGAAGATATACTTGGCCAGCTTCCCTTGCACTCTGAGAAAAAAAACACGTTTGGAAGAGGGCGGTGTCTGCTACCTCTTTTTTAGCCACCAAATAGTGTCCACAATCCCTCAGATTCCAGTAGCAGGTGGTGAAGTTGCATCTGAAAGCCTCCCTCTCCCCCTCGTATGTATACCTGGACAAGAAGGAAAGCCATTTGGTTTTCAATAGTTCTGACAAGCCGATATATCTTGTCTTATGTATTTTACTTTGAACTGTTATGAGTCCTCTTTGGCTGTCATATGTTGTATTTGATTATAGAGTTTATTGCTTGTTGTAGCTTGTCCACAGAACCAAGAAGATTCTGAGGTTGGCATAAAAATACTGTAGCTCCATCAATCAGTCAATCAATCAATCAATCAATCAATCAGAGAAGGGCATAGGATTAATTAAATTTTAAAATAAAAAAGAGAGAACAAATAAGGAATATGCATGATTGTGTTCTCCATCTGATGAATATTTTCCACTACATTTCTTTTTTCCTCTGGAAAAGGTTTGACAGCAGTAGCAAAGCCCTTTCCTTCTAATGGGCTATAAAAGGGTTTGTTTTTTATATAAAACTGTGGCAAAATACTGCATTTCTAACTTTTAGTAGTTTGTGTGTTGCTCCTAATATATCTTAGACAAATAATTGCTTTATATGGCTTCAGAGGCATTAACACTGCTGGTTCTTTCAACACAAAGGTCACTATTTGTTATATAAAGATATTGTCATAAAGATTTGGCAATTTTTCCCTCAAAGTGTGCTAGTAAAATTGCATTACCAGGTATAAAGAGAAATATGGTGTAATTGGGTTATCCAAGATTAAAATCAGGAAGAGGAAATGGATATATAAATTTATAAGGGCCGAAAGCTTATATGAGAAAACATTTAGTGTGTATATGAGAGGTTTACAGCATTACTTCTTTGCACTTCAACTACAATAACTGACTAGGATTTTTAGCTACAGAACTATAGCTGAGTAGTTAGACTTTAGTGAAACATTTCTTCTGTAATATTGTCATTAGATTAACTTAATTTGAAATATCCTGGAATTCAGAGGGAGTGTAACTATGATACCCACTTTCCAAAGCTTAAACAGGCTCCCCCTTTGACTTTATACTAGGGTGCTAGCTGTCTCCTATAGTTAACTGTCTCCTCCTTGCCTGCTGGGAAGGGAGGGCAATTTCATGGCCCACAGTGAAAGAGGCAAGTCATTGGGAATTTAGGATCCATGGTGACACCCCGTGGAATACTGGGATTTGCAGTTTGGTGAGGGGGCCTTCAGAACACTTAGTGAGGTGGGGCTTAATGCATAGCGCTATAGGCCTCTTCAGTTGCCATGGCGATGCCCTGAGGAATGCCAGATTTGTAGTTTAGTGAGGGGGACTTTCAGAACACTCAGTGAAGTGGTGCTTGGGCCTCACAGGACTACAAGACCCAGAGTCTCACAGGAGGTGGAATATAGTACTCTGTTTATCCTCACATAAGGCCCGGGTCTAGCCCTCAGGCAATGGGGACTTACTGTATAGCACTAGGGCCTCTATGAGGGACTTCCCTTTCACATAGCTGCCCTCATTGCAATTTTTAGGGTCCTGCCAGGGAATGATTTGTCAGGCAGGGGGCTAATGTGAAGCAAAATATACTAAACCCCTGGAAAAGTAAAGTTATTTATTAAAACCTCCAATATGGATCAGAAAGGCAAAGAGACATCCTTATTTATTTTATTTATTTCAGGTATTTTTACCCCACCCTTTTCAACCCCCGGGGGGGGGGGGGGGACTCAGGGCGACTTGCAGCCGGCACATATTTGATGCCTACCTGTAAACACAATTAAATACAAATAAAAAACAATAATTATGAATACTTTAAACATTAAGTTAATATAATAAAATCTACTAAAAAAAGAACACCAGTCTGGTGGCCGTTGTTTCGCCGAGTTCTGTAGACTCCATTAAACTTGACTGTAATAATAGCAATTGTCTTCATTGTCATTGTCAAAGTCTGTGTAGATTACCCGAAGGCCTGGTCCCACATCCATGTTTTTAATTTCCTTCTAAAGCAGAAGAGGGAAGAAGATGACCTAATTTCCCCAGGAAGGGAATTCCACAGGTGGGGGGGGGGCATCACCAAGAAGACCCTGTCCCTTGTCCCACCAACCAAATTTGTGACAGGGCAGGGCTGAGAGCAGAGCCTCTCCAGAAGATCTTAAACTCCTAGGTGGGATGTAGAAGGAGATAAGTTCACTGGGCCAGAACTGTATAGGGTTTTATAGATCAAAACCAGCACTTTGAATTGTGCTCAGAACTGGATTGGCAGCCAGTGGAGCTGACATAACAGAGGACTGGTACGATCCCTGTATGATGCTCCTGTGAGCAGTCTAGCAGCCTCCCATTGGACTAGTTGAAGTTTCCAAACCGTCTTCCAAGGCAAGCCCACATAGAGCACATTGCAGTAATCTATTCGGGATGTAACAACAGCATGGACCACTGTGGCCAGATCAGACTTCCCAAGGTATGGGCACAGCTGGTGCACAAGTTCTAATTGTGCAAAAGCTCTCCTGGCCACCGCCGAGACCTGGGGTTCCAGGTTCAGCGATGGGTCCAGGATCACTCCCAATCTGTGAACCTGTGTCTTCAGGGGGAGTGTAACCCCTACTAACACAGGCTGTAACCCTATGCCCTGTTTGGACTTATGACTGACCAGTAGGACTTCTGTCTTGTCTGGATTCAAATTCAATTTGTTAGCTCTCATCCAGTCCGACACAGCTGCCAAGCAGAGGTTTAAGGTCTGGACAGCCTCCTTGATAACATGTGGGAAAGAGTGACAGATTTTACCCCAGAAACACTATTTGTTTCTCATTATCTAATGAAAACATTGTTGATGTGTGCCTTCAAATCATTTCTGACTTATGCTGATCCTGAGGCAAACCTATCACAAGGTTTTATTGGCAAGTTATGTTCAGAGAGATTATACCATTGACTCACTCGTGGTCAGTCAGTGTTTCATCACTGAGTGAGAAAGTGTACCCTGGTCGTCAGAGTCCTAGTGCAATGCTTAAACCATGTGTTTAGGTAAACTAAAAGCATATCATTTTCATCTTTACTTCCTCTAGGAAAAAAAAAAACGAGAAACCATTTTGAAAATGTGAACTCTTGTCTCTCTTATAAGTCCATTATATTCTTTATCAGTCATAAACATAAAGAAAAAATGAAAAAATACTTGTTAAATCAACATTTTGAATGTATTTTTTCTTCAAAGAAACATTTATAAATGCATTTTATTTCAAAATACAAATTTCAAAGTGCATTTGGATTTATTTATTTATTTGAACTTGCAATTGTATCACAATGTTCAGAGAACGGCAATGTGCGGGTACAATACAGCTGTCCCATCAGTTTGCTTGGTTGAGAAATAGATTGGTTCTTATACAAGTATGCAAAAGCCAACATTTCTCAAGCATTCCTACTTGCCTTCTCATGATGTTTCCATGACAAAGTTATCATGACATAAATAAGAACATAGAAGAGAACAGGAAAATGGTGGTTATTTACCCTTTGGTGGTGAAGTTGCACTCCACCAAGATTGCATTTTTTTTGCCACAAATTCAGAATTTAGTCTTTTAGCATGAACCTAATTTATGCTTTTTTAGAATGAACGTTAATCCATTTTTAGGATCGATGATCAATTTTTACTGTATTTTTATTTTAAAAACCATACATGAAATGAGAAAAGTGAAAGCAACTTTAAATTTTCACAATGTGAATTTGAGAAACAGAGAAGAGTGCTTAATGTTTTATCCACTCATAATGTAATCATTACGAATCCTTTGCAAATATGTCCAGTGGGGATTCCAATAAGCAATTGTGTGCTGAATTCATCGGGAGTATCATAAGGGGGTAACGAAAGTAGAAGGACATTTTTGTTTGTTGTACATCCAAAGAAAGTATAAGAACAGGGGAAAATTGAGCAAACTTGAATTAGCTTTGTGTCTTGGAGACTAAGTATAAAATAGGTTATATGTTGAAAAGATTGTAACTGCAATGCCTTTGGGGAAAGTTTTGAGCAGGACTTTGTTTTGTTGCTGTTACAGTTTTGTTGATAAGCTGAAATCCCTAGAACACAGTCATGTTCTTCATTTTGAATGGTATAAAGTTTCAGTATATAATCTTCTTGTTTGCTCACAAAATCATTGTTAGAAGGCTTTGTGTGCACCAGTTCATTACTTAGATATAAAAATAGAATGTACAAAGGTTGAAAAACAAGATTACCTAGGGATCAATTGTATGATAAGGACATGTTTGATGGGGAAAGAGGGTGGGTGGGAGGGGAAGGGAGTAAAGGAGGATCATATATGTACACACATAAACACACTGTAAGAAAACATAATGCAATTCAAGGTTGTATCATTTGTAGAAATGCCAAAACACTCTCACCAATGCTACACCCCTGGTACAGTTGAACACATCTTTTTGAGTTAACATTTAAGCAAAGCTTGTAGGCAAGAATTTAACTTACCAAGTGAATTATAGCCCACTGGTCATGTGCAACTCTCTTTGTCTTCCCACTAACACTATTCTTAGGTCTATCCTGTCAAAGGGATTGAGTGGCTTATTAGGTCTGACATTCTGCAGGACTAGTTGAAAGCAGGGTTGAATAATAATTTCAACTTGTTTCTGTCCCTATATGAAATTGCAAATGTGGAAATGGAAGTATGTTGGGCTTTCTGAAAGAATCAAATGTAACAAGAACTGGCAAACAAACAAAATCTACACAGGGATCTGAGATTTTAAGCTTGAATCTCAATGTATTACACATGATACTTCCCAGTTTGTATCATAATTTCTTTTTCCTGAGAGGGTACTCATCTTAACTCCTGTATGATAGGACAGTACTCTGTATTCCTGGGTTAGCTTTTTCTCCAGTGTAGATAGATCCAGAGAAGGATTTCTTATCTGAATTTGAGAACTTGCACATCTATCTATCTTGGCTGGTTATAATATATGTGATTGTGGAAAAAATATTTTCTCATACTGGGTCAAGGCACGTAAACATGGCTATGAGAAGGTGAAGTAAAAAAAATGCCATCAATTTTTATTCTAGAATAAAATTTAATAAAATCTAGAGTAAAAGATTCCAGAGTAAAACATTCCTCAGAGGTTTTCAACTTATCTCCACATCTGAACTGTCTTCACTCTTTATTGCTACTCAGTTCAAAGGTAAGAAAATGCTTCAAAAGTGAGATTCTCATATTCAGTTCCAGGTTGTAATACCATTGTCACCTCTTCCTACTATGCCAACAACTATCATTGAGACTTGTAGTTTGGTGTACTTATTAAATCTGTCACTTGAACAGAAATGGAAAAGGAAATATCTGACTCATTTCAAATACAAACTACATTATACTTCAAAGACATATGTAGCAACCACATAATTGAAATGTAAGCACTAAGACCTTTTATACAGTAGGCTGCCTAATGAAAAGATGAGGACTTCAGCCCTTTCCCACCTGTCCCATCCTAATGTCCCTTATGGGTTGATCCAACCTGTGCTTTCCCCCCACTAAGATCTGCATACTTATTTATAGCTGTGGTGGCTTGTTGTTCTCATGCAGTGAGATTGTACACAAGAGGTCTTATCTTAAACTATAAATCAATGTACAGGCAGTCCTTGAATTACAAACATCTGACTTACACACAACTCATAGTTAAAAATGGAGGTGGTACAACAGGAAGTGTGAAAAATCTACCCCTAGGAAAGGAAATTCACTCCTGACAGAGTTATCATGGGGGAACGGTTTATCACGAATCCTTGTTTCCATGACAAACCATTTTTTTCCAAAATCCAATTATCACAGGGACAGAAAGTGAAGCTAAATCTTCTGAACAGGGGCACAAACAGCAAAACAAACACCACAGGAGTGATAACCCTTCCCCATGCCACCTAAAGTTAATTATATATGTATTTGGCTGGAGTTATACGTAAGAAATGTATTTGTTCTGACTTATATACAAATTCAACTTAAGAACAATCCTACAAAACCTATCTTGTCGATAACTTGGGATAGGTACTGCCTGTAATTTATTTGGCATTGTTCTCCGCACCTTAGACAGCCCTTTAAACTTTAAACATGCAAAATATTTGAAGAATGGGGAAGGATACAAGAGTGGATATAGAACAAAGGCATTTTTACACCTTGAATATTTTTTATTGTTATCTAATGCAATTATCAAATTATTAAAATGTCAAATATCACAGGCAGAAGAATAGTCAATGAAACTTTTCAGTTCCATTATGCTGTACTGACAACATTATCGTCTCTTAATAAAACAGTTTATCTTACATTGCAGTGATCAAGAAAGTCTATGCTAATGAACCAAATTCCAGGCATATGGACCTTGGGAAGATGGCAGGATGTACTTTGGCAGGTCAAGATGAGCAATCCATCCCAGCATAATTAAATAAGCAAGTGATTACTGTTTGCTGAAGACTGGGCTCATCTGTGCCCATGTTAAATTTATGGTTTTAATTTACCTTTAACTTAAAATATAACTTCCCAAGTTTTAATATATCACTTGTCTTTAATAAATCTGTCATGGTTATGTGTTGGCCTTATATAATTTTTCAGAAGTAATCTAAGAGTCTAAGATAAACTAAAGTAAATCACCTGGCTTAATGTTTGCAATATACATAAAATATATTTCACTTCATATTTCAGTTTGTGGTTTCAGCCTTGTATTGAACAGGATGTCCAAATAGCACTGTTTTAACGTTTTGGGCTAGATAAAGCCATATGGCCTTCAAATATTTTTCATTTGCATTTGCTGTAGTAAACTCAAGTAGGAGGGAACCAACAGTGAGAAGAAATTGGTGACTACAATTTAAGGAATATGTCAGAAGCTCTAAAAAAATGTAAGGTCTATAGATGAACAAGGAGGCAGAGTAGATGAAGAAAAACTTGCAATAAGAACTCAAAAGGCCAGCTTCCATCTGTTTTCTGTACATGCGTCCAAAATTTATTTATGTGCCTTGCTTTATCAAGCATGAGATACATATAATTACAAGTATCTTTAGAAGTGCAAATTACAGCAGGTGGGTGGTGGGTAGAAATTGATCAAGACTAAAGAGTACAATGCTGAGTACTATCCCCAAAATAATGGGAGTCAAATTTCATTGACATGGAAGCCACCATGTCCCACTATTACATTTTAAGTTTCCTCCTGCCCATCCTAAAGTTTTCACTTTTGCTTGGCTTTTGTAGTTCTCCTCTTCTTTCACTTTGGACTTTGACTCTTCCAAGTTTGATTCTGAATCCATTGTTCTGCTTCAGAAATTGCTTCCTGCTCTTCTGGGTGACATTGACACCTCTTCTCCCATTGATGATGTCAAAGTTTTTTTATTGATAAAATTATAAGTATGCCAGATCTTTTAACTTAAATGTGATTTTTAACCAAGAGGCACAGATTGGAAATACCCAGGTGATTGTCCCTACAATATTAGTCTTATTACCCTACCTCCTCTAGGTCATAAGAAAACCTTGGCCAAATTTTTCATCATCTCCTTGATGGCAAAGAAGATAAGGCCTTTTATAGTATTCAGGCTGGTAATATGCCTTGGCTTGGAACTTTCCCAAGTTAAGGCATATTAGTACCCTGAACCCTATGAAAAAATACCTTATCTTCTTTGATGTCAAGGAGAGTGATGAATGAATTCAATCCTTGTGGATTTTGTTGAATCCACAAGTATTTCTATGCTGAAATATAAAAAAATGAAAGAAATTGGAATCAATGGGCAAAACATTTTACTCACCTGCAGCTCTTCTCTGCAAGCTCTCCAATTATCTGGCATGGATGGGCATTTATCAACTGTTGCTTTGGGAGATACTAACTTCCTTACTTAACAAATCCTTTTAAGTTTCCTCCTGCCCCTTCTAACATTTCTACTTCTGCTTAGCTTTCATAACTTTCCTCTTCTTTCACTTTCACTTTGTACTCTGACTCTTCCAATCCATTTACTCACCTTATTAGAAATCCTCATACAGATATAATTTGGCTTTGAGATGGGTTTCAGTGTGTTCCATGTTTGGTATTGTTGCACTATTTGGCCATCTTCCTCTACAAGGGTAAAATTGATTGCTATGACTTGTAAATTAAGGCCAGCAAATTCCAAAATACATTCAGGCAACTTCTTGAGCATCATCTTTGATTCACTTCAGGATGACACACCTCTGCTACTGTGTTATCAACATCTATGCCATCTTTTCACAATAGGCTCAATAAATTCTACACTACTTAGACCTCCACCAACTCCAATTTGTGGGTACTTTGCATTGTCAAAAGAGAATACTTTTCTAGGTGTCTGTCATTTGACCCTTCTTTCTGTTTTATTATTCAGGAATGAAACATTCTCCTCCAGAAAGTGGAACTTGAACCTGTGTCTCCCTTCCAACATCATTGGGAGTTCTCCTGTTATTTCATTTTAATGATCAAAAACAAGGGTTTCTGTTCTATATACATTATCTGCAGTATCATCTATTACATCCATCCTCGGTGCTTCCAGATGGTGACTGGACACTCTATCCTTACTCTCATATCGGAGAATAATTGATGCACAGCTTTGGACTTAAAAGGTAGATTTTTCCATAATTCAGTCTATTCTTCTCATCAACAATTCTTTTGCTTCAAAACAGGAAAAAGAGACTATCAGATTTGAGTACTGCTATTTCATTTCAGTACTGCTCCTCAAAGATTCACAAAAGTCATGGTAGTGGTGGTGGTATTCCTTCAGCAACAAAGTGTTGTCCTATATCTATGGCCATACTGAGTCCCTCCTCCCCAGGGGTGAGAAGGGTGGGGTATAAATATAGGAAAAAAGTGACATGTTGATTGTGGACCACCACAGACAAAGACTTCTGTTGGACATTGAGATTGCTTTGTATCTCTTTGAGATATTCAGCTTTGTCTAAACTGAGAAAAGTATGTTTTGTGTCCAGCCAAAAAAAAAAGTTTACCCCTCATCTTATCAGATATTTTTAGAGAAGGAAGTGGGAAGAAGAGGAAGAAAAGGGGGAAAGTGGAGGGAGGGAGGGAGAGAGAGAGAGAGGAAGGAAGAAGGAAATAAATAAATAAGTAAATAACCTACACTTAGTGAATTGATCTGAGATATTTTCTTAGTCCAATGAAAATTCCAATATATTGCATACATAAAAATATGAGGAAAATTTAGGGTATAACATAAAGGCTGGCTGAAACAGGGAACAACACTTCTGTACAGCTCTTTGGGCGATAATATTGGAAAATTACTCATTTGTGAGTCTTTGTGAATTCTTCAACAAAACATGACTCCAGGGACTCAAGTATTCCATCTGCCAAAATGAGAATTAAATTTTTGTTTCAATGAAATATGGAAGAGATTTTTTTTAATTTTACCTTCAGTGTTAAACAATGGGTACTTTTCCATCTGTATATATAAAAGAATTAACATGCGCACGTGACCACTAATCACTGTGTAGGAAATACTAAAAGGTCAGGTTATGGCAATAAAATGCAAAAAGTAAGGCTGTGACAATTAAATTAGAGCATAAATGCCTGCAAAATAAGTGAAGTGACTGTTCATAATAGTGGTAATTGGTGATGAGAGGGCCAAGAGGTTAGCATAAATTGAAAGTGTAGCCAAGAATTTGCCACTGAATGCCCAGCAGCTAAATCCATGTAAAAAGGGTAACATCAGAAGAAAAAGTTTGAAAACAACTGCAACAAAGCTATCATGTATGCACCAAAGTATGTTAACCAGTCTTCATGTGTTAAAACAGCCGACTTGACAAAATGTGGACATTTGACCTTTTCATCAGTACACCAAATATTCCATAGTCCTCAACAGAATCCTTCAGTGTTTTTCTTTACCTCAAATGTAATCTTGTCTATTTCCTGAGCCATCTACATCAGAAGAGAAAAATAAAAGTGAGGGGGGAATTTGGAAGAATAGTAACCTTTGAGCATACCTTCAGAGCTATAAGCCATAGCTATAGTCATAGTTTTCTATCAATGCTACATTTCTATTCAATAGATGTCAATAAAAATAAAGAAAGAGAAGAGAAGAGAAGAAAAGATTATTTCCACCAAAACATGAGCATGGACCATCTGAAAGGTGCACCTATTCTCCATATGGAGTCAACTATCTATATTTATCCATAATCTCATTAAAACATTCTATAAACAATGTCACTTGCTTTTAAGGCAATTGACCCTGGAATGGAGAGCTAAAATGGGGGGGGGGGGGCTAAGTTTGCAAATTTCTGAAATGGGGACTAATAAAAAAACCTTTTTTAAAAGATATGAGAAAGTAGAACTGACAAGTTAATTCAACCAGGTAAAAGATTGTGTGTACTTATCTTACAAGGTTTTAATTTTAAGTTGCATGTTTGGGGACTATGGATGATGATATGATATGAATTTTAACAACTACATTATCCAGATACAGCATATCTGTCTACTACAGACAGATAAAAATTTCATTCAGATAATTTTTGGATTAAAATGTATAAAGTTCAGTAATCATCACATGTGGTTTATCATTGATAAAAGTATACACTTTTTTTTGAAATTGAGTAATTTTCTGTATATGTAATTGTTCCTGTAATTAACAAAATGAATCCCCCCCTCCCAAAAAAAAAGGAAAGGGGGAAAATATGCACACATGAAGATACTATTGCTTGAATAACATAGATGTTATTCAGAGAATAGTATCTACACCGCTATGAAGTTTGAAACTGCATTGAATTACATTATATGAGTTTACACTAACTATGTAATGCAGTTTCAAATCACATTATATGGCAGTGTAGATGGGGCCTAATACTAAATTAAATTCTAAACTAAAACAATATTCACTAAAACAATAAACAATGTCTGTCTAAAACACAAGTCCCCTCCCCATCCAAATTCTGTGTTATGGCCAGAGACATCTGTAGGACTGGGGGTGGGATGGGGGAGAGGAGGAGAGAATATGCCAAAACCCAACTTTTTTCCGTGCAAAGAGACTGCTGAGCAAATTCTTGGTGCAATGAGTACTGGTTAGAATCTTCAATATTTGGAACCTATTCTGCACAAATGTTGCATGTAATGCATAGAAAGGTGACTTACTCTATACAAAAGAAATCACAAAATAATATTGTATAAGCGATGTTATTAAACATACAGAATTTCTTTTTACTACACAGAAAGTTCTGTTATCTATGCAAAACTACCACAGTGATTATTTTTTAATTTTAAGTCTCACGCTGTAAAAAAGGGGGCTTTGAAAACTTTGTTTTCAGGTACTTTCTTGTAGTGGGAAATACATTTCTAGAAGTACTCATTGCTTCATTTGAGAAGAACCCCCCTTTCTGGCTTACAGACACCCAAACTCTGATACTTGTATGCCTTCCTCTTTCCAATTGCCTATTTGTCACTCAATTATTTGCAAGTTTTCCTTCTAAAAATTTTTATGATCCCATTGTCTTTCTGGACTCAACATACAGTCTTATTATAACAAGCCATCTTCTCTTTTGATATACTGAAAAGCATTCCCCATTTCATGAAATGTACTGAGAAGCAGCTGGTATATCAGTCTTGAATCATTGGTGTATTGTAGTCCTAACAGATGCTACCAACTAACTTATTGACATTTGTTTTCTTCATCAGCTGTAGTTTCCAAGTGGATACCCATTATATTTGACTTCAACCATTATGGAACTTTACTGTGAATTTATGAAATTAAAGAGTTTACTGTTTATTATAATAATTATAATTGGGTTTTGTTGTTGTTGTTGTATTACATAGTGGTTAACTGGAATACATTTATTTATTGCAAAACGTGAATCTGCTTTGAACCGCATGATTGCCATCTTGAATCCTGTGTTGGTAGGAGGGCAGGCTGTCAGTGAATGAATACATAAATTGTTCAGCACATTCAGGGAAAAATCAACTGGTGAATTAAAATATTAAATTGACTTCTGGGAAAAGATGTATGTTTTGACACCCTCTGGTCAGTAAATTATGTTCTTGGATCTAAAGAGATAATCAGCAGGATTCACCACATACTCCTTAATCCAACAATTGTAGAAATAAAAAGACTAGTCAGCAAAACTGCCAAAGCCCACATCAACATTGACCACTTAGCTCCATGTAATAATAAGAACAACGACATTATTCTTATATCCCTCCTCTGTTTCCCTGAAGGGACTTGGGGTGGCTTACATGGGCATCAAGCACAATATAAACAAAGGTTACAGAGTAACACAATTAAAACATATAACAGTCAATTATATTAAAAACAGTAAAACCAATAAAATATAAAACATGAACCACACAACACTTCTTGGGAGGAGAGCAATGTCCAATCTTGATAAAATAGTAAAGAGTAGAGACATCAGACTGGCAACAAAGATCCGCCTAGTCAAAGCCATGGTATTCCCTGTAGTCACCTACGGATGTGAGAGCTGGACCTTAGGGAAGGCTGAGCGAAGGAAGATCGATGCTTTTGAGCTGTGGTGTTGGAGGAAAGTTCTGAGAGTGCCTTGGACTGCGAGAAGATCCATCCAGTCCATCCTCCAGGAAATAAAGCCCGACTGCTCACTGGAGGGAAAGATACTAGAGACAAAGTTGAAGTACTTTGGCCACATCATGAGGAGACAGGAAAGCCTAGAGAAGACAATTATGCTGGGGAAAGTGGAAGGCAAAAGGAAGAGGGGCCGACCAAGGGCAAGATGGATGGATGGCATCCTTGAAGTGACCGGACTGACCTTGAGGGAGCTGGGGGTGGTAACAGCCGACAGGGAGCTCTGGCGTGGGCTGGTCCATGAGGTCACGAAGAGTCGGAGACGACTGAACGAATGAACAACAACAACACAACAAACAACAAATAGCCAAAAAATTGGCCATGTGCAGATTTCAGACTAGTTGGGCAGGACAAAGGCTTGTGCAGACATAAACTTGTAGGACCAGTCTGGGAATAAAGTACTGGAGATCCAAACAAAAGCTCAAGGCTAGGTGGACTTGATCAGTAGCTAACTATTATGCACATGCACATTGGAACATCTAAGTCTTCAGGACTTTCCAGAAGGTGGACAGAGCTTAGATAAGAAGAATGCCCTCTCTCATCCCTACAATCTGCACTTCTGATGGAGGTGTGAGTTCTCTTGGTCCCAGCTCTCTCTCAAGCTCAGTTGGTGGGAACGAGAGAGTGGGTCTTCTCAGTGACTGCCCCTCAACTCTGCTCAGGGAAGTCGGGATAATGCCCTCCCTGTTGTTCTTCCAGCAGCAGGCTAAGACCTTTTTATTCAGACAGGCATTTAAAGATGAAGGTGTTTAAGATCTGGTCAGGGGATGCTGTGGTTTTTAACTTTGAATATGTTTTGATGGTTTTTAACTGAAAATTTTAATGCTGTTTATGTTTAATTCTGTTTTAATGTTTGTATATTAGTATATTTTAAATTGGATACCAATGCTTTTATATCAAGTCGCTTTGAATCCCCTTTGGGAAGATAAAGCAGGGTATAAATAAATATAATAAATAATTCTTCCTCTGTGGCAACTATCCACCCAAAGGGAGCCCTGTTGCCATCACTCACTATAAAAAGCAAGCAAGCAGTTCTTTAATGGATAGTGAAATCATAAATATTGTCTTTCTTTGTTCAGCCATAAATCTTTAACTTTTTCTTCCTAATCCTGGAAACTAAAGACATTCTGGAGACATATATATTAATTCTTCTGCAGGAACTACCTTCTTTTTGCACCAAGGACAAACAGAAGCAATTAAGCAATAAATTGAATGAATATTGAAAGTTTGTAATAAAACATAGCACCAATGTGATATATGTTGAAAGATTTAGTGATTTTTTTCTGTACGATATTTAAAGTAATTTAGACTTACCATAGGGAATATGTTCCTAGAATTTCTGCAGAAATGTGAAACTGGGGGTAATAGCGGGTACTATCTTTTCAATGAAAAATAATAAGTGAAGCTGATGAAGCTTATCAAGCACCTGATTAGGTCATTGGTGGTAGGCATGGGTGAATGGCAAGCAAAGTTTATTGATTAATCCACTGACCATATGAACATTAAAAACAAAAACAGGAACATACACAAATAAACAATAATCACTATCCTAAGACTCCCATAATAGTGAACTAACATACATTCAAACTTGATTAAGTTAAAAGATAATTAAAAATATCATCATTAAAATGCCAAGGTAAAATTTCAAATAACAAAAATTAAAAATGAAGGTTAAAACAAATGTTAAAATAGACTGGCTATTTCACAATCCCAAGCCACTTCAGATATCTGCATCACCCTTACAGTTTACCCCAATCTCCTCCGGATATGCAGTTCTCAGCTGAGTTGCTTTATGAAGGAAAAGGGCTGTTTGGTGTGTTATCTTAGCATTCTGGCCAGCCATTAAGAATGTAGTTTTGATATGGGGATCCCAGTGAGTCTTCTGTATAATGAATGGTCCGAGGTATTGATTTCTCTCTTTGTTGTACAAAATACAACTAAACAGTAGATGTGTAATATCATCTACCTCTGTTGCCCCACAGATACAGAAATGTTCATTATTTGGAACTTGGTTAAACCTTTCATATTTAACCATTGTATCTGTCTGTTCAAATCTGGTTCTAGTGAATACCCTCCTTAGATGTTTAGGCATTTATGTCTTTAGGTATTCGGCTGTTTGAAAAGTATGTTTAAAGTGACTTAACCATTGCAGTGAGCTGGCTTTACTAAGGGTGGCAATGTCTTTCTGAGCCTCTATATCCTGTATTCGTTGTGCCACTGTTTTTGGATCTAGTTCATTTAGGAGATTTCGGTATAGAATTGGAAGTCCACAACTCCTGATGTGTTTTGTCAGTTGTATTAGCCAAGAGGACTGATGTTGGTTTTTGGTCTGCTCTAACAGGCACAATTTTGGTAGCCTATTATTTGCCATGGCATTTAGTTTTATCCAATATTTATATGCCCTAATTTTAGACAAACCATCAACTGCATATACTCCCATTTCTGCTCTCACTGCTGCAGCTGAGGTCCTTTTATCCACTCCTAGAAAGTTATGCAGGTGCTGTGCTTGAGATTGCTTTAGTAATGATACCTGGTTTAGGCCCCAGACTTCCACTCCATACAGGAGCATGGGGGTAACCTTGGCCTTATATACTTTAAGAATTGGGTCTAAGGAGCCTGGTTGACTATGGTTTGTTAATTTTAGCAGTTGGTTTGCCCGTGCTCTCACTCTGGCTGAGCTCCTTTGATGATGTGGGAGCCAAGAACCGGTCTCAGAGAAAACGACACCTAGGTATGTGAAAGTGCAAACTTGCTCTATTGGTTTACCATCCAGAAGCCATCTATGTCTATTGGGTTGTTTGCCAAATACCATTATTTTTGACTTCGATTTGTTGATAATTAGGGAGTTCTTATGACAATAGGAATTAAATCTTCTCAGCAAACTACGTAGCCCAACTTGCAAATATGACAGTAATATCATGTCATCAGCATATAACAGGATGTTAATAGGGGTTTTAAACACCTGAGGCATATGTACCTCTGGGTCCTTCAACTGTTCAGGTAGGTCATTTACATATAAGCTAAATAACAGTGTGCTAATATGCAGCCTTGTCTGACCCCTTTATGTGTCTCAACACTGTTTGTCATGGCTCCTTGCATCCCAAATTGCACTTTCAGGTGGGTGTTTGTGTAAAGTGCTTTGATCAGTGCCAGCAGTCTGGGTTCCATATTGAGATCAGTTAATTGCAGCCATAAAATCTCTCTATTTACAGTATTGAATGCTGCACTAAGATCTATAAAGGCAGCATACAGTGGTTTCTCTTTGTTAGCATAGTTAGCAATTATATGTTTTAACACAAACAATTGTTAATAGTTGATCTACTCTGCCTGAAGCCGGCCTGTTCTTCAACAAGGATGCATATAGGACCAGAGCTTGGCTGAGAGCCTGGAGGCAAGATGATAGCCCATTCTTCCTCACATGGAATCAATTTTACCTTGTCAAACTCAGCCTGAGCAGGCACTGTGAGAAGTAAGCAGATGTGATCACACCCAGTCCCCATTCCACTGCTTCCCAGGGGCTCCTCCCCTCCCGTCCCCTCCCATCCCCTCCCATCCCCTCCGGCAGGCCTTACCATATGCCAGAATGGATGAGCTTCTTCATAGGCTGACAGTAGCAGTGTGTCAGGAAGCCACACTCAGGCATGAGAATCAACTGACTAGTCATCCTAGGAACTGAGAGACAAAGACTGGGACTTGCAACTGAGATGAAGTCCATCTGGCTCAGGTTGCTATAGGAACAAAAAAACTGCAGATGTTGGAATGTAGCCTGCTGGGGGTGGGGGTGAGTGGCTTAGGGTACATAGCAGGAGAAGGAGAATAGATTGGTAGAACTAACATTAAACTAGTCCTGTTAAGACTTTCCTGTGGCTATGCAGTGAGAGAAGAAGGCATTTGTCAGAGACCAGAAAGCAGCTGGAGGAAGGGGAAGCTTGCTGGAGAAGTTGCCCTCCGGTAAAGCACTGGCAGCCACCCTTACTATAGATTTATCCAGAATAGAGAATGAGAGTGAAGTACAACTGGTGGGGGGGGGGGTGTTGAAATTTGAATCAAGTTCCTATGGGGAAAGGAGTTACCTTGCACAGAAAGATGATCCAGAGGAGACTGTTGAACACCAAGTCTGTGATGAGCACATTTGAACCCACAAACATACCAATGTTCTTTAATAAGTAAGATTAATATAGCAAGTGCCAAAGAGGTAAAAAGAAATCAAAAAGAAAATAAGAGAATGTCCAAAAAACAATCCATAAGCAATGTAAACTTATCCCGCAAAAATCACATCAGGAGAATAGCATAGTTCCAAAGTCCAATTAATCAAGTCCACAGAAAATAGTCGTTGAGTCCAAAAGATTGTAAGAACAAAGTTCCTTGAAGAGCCAGGAGAAGAGCCAACTTGAACAACACTAAATGCAGCAGCTTGAAATCAGGACACAACACTTACAAAGATCTCAGCATGAACATGAATCTGGAGCAAGATATGACATGAGTCTCAGCATGAAACAGAAGACATGAAGCAGGCATGGAAGCTGAACGTTGGACTCACTGAAGAGCATGCATACACAGGCCCTATTATTTATTCAGAAAGCCATGGCAAAAGCATTCTGCTTCCCTTGGGAGACCTCCCTCAACCCCCTTCTTTCTCTTAATCTTGCTGAACACCTCCTCCCAAAATCCATGTGGTGATCATGATAGATTTGCCCCCTGCGATCAAATATTGCCTCCTCCAGTTTGCTCATTAGCACGTTCCTTTTGCTCTCACTATCTAACCTTGACTCTTCAGCCTCAGCCTGTTTCACATCAGACTGTCTCAAAACATCTTTGCCTTGGGAACCAGCAATCCCAGAATCCTCCTCAGCTTCACTCTGGCTAACTGCATTTTCTAGGACATCATCTGCATTCACAAATCCCTGAGAATCAACACAAACGTGATCATTATAGTCAAACATGGGAACCTCTGAAAGGTCCTGATCATTCTCCTGTGGCAAAGAGACAATCACAGGTTGAACCCCTACATTAGCTTTTCTTCCTGTTTCATTCTGTACCTCAAAGTAGCCACTGAGCAAGATGCAGGACTGATCACACATAGCCCACTGCTTGGCCCACCTCCCTATTGTTGATCTTATCTAGGTAAGGCCAGCCAGCAAGGAGATGAGCTGAGGTGGAGAGCCTCTACAAACCAGCTGAAAGGCAGAGGCCAACAAAAAAGAGAAAAAAATGGAATTCATAAAATACATTTTCATATTGAGAAATTTGAATTGTATAATGGATAACTATATAAATTACACAGGCATACACACACACACATATTGTATATTGCCGCTCTCTCTCTCTCTCTCCCTCTCTCTCTCTCTCTCTGTATATATATATATATATATAGAGAGAGAGAGAGAGAGAGAGAGAGAGAGAGAGAATAATACCAGAACAGTTGATAACAGATAAGTTAAATGGTTAGTATTTAATCTTAATGCTTAAAAACAAAATCTTGGGATGACAAGAATTCAATAATCGGTGAAATGGATTGTAGTCAAATAGAAGTAATTACTATGATCACTATGTTGTATTATAGAATATATAGAAACATAACCATGATTGTTGTTGTCATCAGATTAATTACTATCAATGAATAATAGCTGATAGCTATTGGAGCTAACTTTTCTGTACAATGTCAAGTTAAAGTGTAAGCTATATGCTATGATTGCATGAACAAAATATATAAATTATAGAAAGAAGTTTATTTTTATATAAGTTTATTTCTCCCTCTTTGTTTACAGATATATAATAACGAAACTGATGGATTTCAGGGGAAATCAATTAAAATTTAGGCATAACAAATGTTGAAAATCTTGGAATTCACACATTTTATGTTATTTTTCCTCTTTTCTTTGCTTCTCTTCTCTTTTCATTCTCTGTTTTTCCTTATTTTTCATTGTGGAATGTTCTTTTATGTGTTTTTATTCTGTATTATATAGCCTTAAGAAAATTATTACAAAAAGTAAAATAACCAAAGAGTTAGCTTGCCTTTCAGCTTAATTCACTTTTGTGTCCTTGTGGATGTACCAACTAGATATTGGCTGAACACAGTGTATATATTAATTGAATCCAGCTGCTGCAAAATGGCAATAAACTGCTTAAACTCAGTGATGCTGGCATGAAGGATTCTGCCATAAAGGAAAGCTTTTGAAAAATGCATCTTCATACAAAGCACCCTAAGTTCCAAACTTTCAGATTTAATGATGGAGTACTTTGCCCTCATGCCCTTTCTCAGTGAGATAAAAAGTGACAGCTCTATCAAACCAGTGAAATTCCTTTCCGAGTTATCTCATTCAAAGATGTTCTTTCCTTCCTTATGTTTCTTCCTTTTCAAAGTACACTTCTCCTCATCCAAAAACTCTTTCAGACTTCAACCAAGCCTCTGTGACAGACTTCTTGAGATTTTCTTATAACATATTTCTAAGACACATATTAAATTGATATTTATGGCAGTCCCAAACATGCACACCTTCCAATGTTTCAAAGAAGGAAAAAGCAACATCTTGAATATTTCTAGCATACCAACCCAGACTTCTCCTTCATTTAATGTACAGAACAAGGCTTGTCTATACCAGTTGTACTTTTTAGTCATTAAATGATTTGTTTTCTGTGTCATTAGATATTAATAAATAATATCATCAGTGGTACATCCTTCATGAATGTAGGAAGTGCCCAATGAATGTTTTATGCAACAAAAGATAAATAGATGGTGCAATATTTTATTTTCCATCTATTTTCCTGCTTTTTAGGGCTGTTCTGCTTTCTAGTAGCTGAACTGTCACTGAATGTTGGGATTCAGGTTCAGCCTCTTCCCCTAGATGTCTCTGCTGCTTCTTACACATAGAATTATTTAATTGCACCATGCTTCTGATTGTGGTTAGCATAGAATTGTGAGAAATATGCACAATGTCACACCAAAATGCACATAATGTATATGCAGAAACATTTTCCATGTGTGTAAAATTGTATACATGAAGTAAATTGTGGAAATGAATGTGCACATTAAAAAGGATGCATAAAATGGGTGAATTCAAAAGTAGGAAGGAAACACATATTCTCAATATCTGCTACAAACAAAGGCTGAAAGGAAATGCAGGTTGGATTGAGAGGATCTCAACAAAACTGAGACTAGGGGATTTTCACATGCCTAATAAGGGCTGAAGCAGTCAGAAAAGCAGGGCAAAGAGCAACATCAATTCACCTGCTGCTGCTTTCTTTCAGTCCCACAAACCCTCCTAAGGTTGACAGGGATCAGAAATAGCAGTATGTACAGATCAAAGGTTCCACCTTATTAGGTCATCCTGTTACAGCATGCATGACAAAAACCTAAAATAGTCTTTTCCTTCTTTTTTCCCCCTCATGCCCTAGATATTAGCTTCACTCCAAAGCATGACAGAAAACCTGAAGCCACCAGTTGCTAGTTAAACAAAATCAGGCCGGATGTGTGAGAAATGTGTGGATAATACACTAATACATGTGGGTTGCCAGCAGCTGTTCATGCCTGTTGACAAAATTCCTACTCGTGATCAGAGAGCAACCTACTTCATAGGAGCTATGTCTCTGCCCACACTTGATTTCAGCCTTGATATTCTGCCTCGTCATATGGACATTTGCATTGCTCATCTTTAATATTTTTAAAATATGTTAAGTCTTCCACGTAGAAGACAGTTTGGTCTAGCTTAAAGCTGATGATTGAAGCTGGAAAGCACTAATACTCTTAGGAGGTACTTGAATGGGGACTGGAGGATAAAATGCTTGATTACATAGTATTGCAAGTCTTGGATAAGATGCTGGATATGGCACTGTCATCAAAAGGGAAGCCATCTGGCAACCCAGATGGCTCTATAGGGAAGTTCTTGCATACTTAAGAAATAGACTGTTAAAAATGAAAAGGAGAAATTGTTTGACTAATAGAGGACCTTTGAGCAACTTAGATGAAAAATGAGAATGTATTGGTACCTTATTCATAGTTAGATGTTTGCTCTACCATATATTCCTTGTATGAAGGGCTGGAGGGGATATTTTAGATGAAGAATCAGTATGCCATTTACATCTCAGTTTGAACTTACCTTAAAAATCAAAAGAAAATGTCAAAACCGTGTTGCATTCAAACCAGTTCTGAAATCTAAGGCAGCATTTAATTTTTTTAAATGCAGATAATCCTTATAAAACATCAGGAACAATCTAGTCAGGTACAGCCTAGTTCTCACAATAGCAAGGGGTCAACATGTGTTTCATCAGTACTTACTTATTTAGGCAATCCCTCATAGCCCAAGGATGATGTACTAGTGGTGGGTCCGTAGGTGACTATGGAGCCCTATTCTTGATCTGTATGTTCTCCCGCAGTGAGGCATCGGTTTCCAGGTGGAAGGTGGCCCCGGTCGGTGTTGGCTTGATGCCCTTCCTCTTGGCACACCTCTCTCTTTTGCTTTCCATTTGTGCTTCTTCAAATTCTGCAGTACTGCTGGTCACAGCTGACCTCCAACCAGAGTGCTCAAGGGCCAGGGCTTCCCAGTTCTCAGTGTCAATACCAGAGTTTTTAAAATTGGCTTTGGGCCCATCCTTAAATCTCTTTTCCTGTCCTCCAACATTCCGTTTTCCATTCTTGAGTTTGGAGTAAAACAACTGCTTTGGGAGATGGTGGTCATGCATTCGGATAACGTGGCCGGTCCAGCGGAGTTGATGGTGGAGGACCATTGCTTCAGTGCTGGTTGTCTGCTTCTCCCAGCATGCTGCCTTTTGTTCCGCCTGTCTTCCCCAGATATTTGCAAGATTTTTTGGAGGCAACACTGTTGGAATCGTTCCAGGAGTTGCATGCAACTCATCACTACTATTTAGGGTCCAACACTGAATTCAAATATTAAATATTTGAATCCTACAGGTTAGATCTGAGTACAGTAAACAGTAAACATGAGACCTAATGTATTGTGGTGGTTTGAGTGTTGACTACTATGGAGACCCATAGACATTCACTAGGTGACCTTGGGAAAGTCACAGTATCTCAGAGGAAGACAAGGCAAACCTTTCTGAACAAATTTTTGCCAAGAAAACTGTGTGATAGGTTTGACTTAGGGTTGCTATAAGTCAATATGATTTGCGACTTCATCAGACAGAGTGAGTGAAAGTGGGAGGGGGATTGTCTTACCCCATTCCCTTCTGCCTTTCCCCATCTTGAGGGACGGCCAATCGTCTCATGTCCTTGCCTTCTTTCCCTCCACTTTCTCCCATCTTAAGGATGTTTGGAGTTGGGTAACACCCAACTCCTGAAGACAAGTGTAGGGCTCCATTTCCATGTGCTGTGAAAACAGAGCTCCACTCAGTCCCACCAGAAGTGCCCTTATGCCATGTGATGGTCTCCTTGGGACTCCCATCAGGGTTTGTTTCCACATTACATGGAAACGGAGCCCTGCACCTGTCTGATGAGGTCCTTGATGGCATGTAACAGCAGCTGAATCAATGTTTGAACTATGAGTCATTTATTCAGTTGACCTGCTCAAACAGACACTCAAATTAGTATAATTGTCTGACAGAGCCTAGAATTTGGAGTGGTTCCAAAAAGTTTTTTTTATTATTTTTAGGGATAACTCATTAATAAAGCCATATCACTTTCCCCCCTGCATTTCCAATGTTTCATATGTAGAAATCAGAGCTGTGATGAGTATCATTTTCTTCTCACATTTAGCAAAAAGAAGCATTTTTTTCTCTCTTTTCCATGAAGTGGCAGGAATATTTATTATTATTACTTTGGTCTGTTTGGGGATTTATGAGACTGATTTGTATGTATTTCTGTAAATGCACAATGTCTAAAACTAGGACAGCTGTTGTCTTGCTGCATAGAGTATTGAAAAGCAGAAGCATTTGTTAAGTTTGTGAGCAATCAGCCTGTCTTTGCTCTTTGTGTGTGCTTAGTTTCTCAAAAACATCAAATACGTTTCTGCATAAATTGAGCAAAACCAGATGAGGGAGGAGAAAGCATTTGGTGCCTCTCTCCCACTGGGAAGGAGCTAAGGAATTTTGAGACAGCCAGTCTTAACAATAAATGAGACATTTGCAAAAAAAAAAATTACATCCCTAACAGAGATGTATTTGCTGTTGTTTTTACTACTGTCATTGATCGTGCTGATTCCAGTCTTGTTTCACTAAACTTAATAAAACTTTTTCCAGGTCCTGTCGATATTTTTTTTAAAGGAATGTATGACACTCCCCCATAGAAGAGATTTAGATCCTTTAGTCAGCATGATAGGGTGACAAATATCAAAGGAAATACAATGTCTCTTTCTTCTCTGTACAGGTTGCCTTGGCTGCTGTTCCCAAGTGCCCATTTATTTCAGGTAGAGATGCCTGAGATAACTTTCATTCATGAATTCCCATATTAAATGATCTGATATGTCTTTTTCAGCTTAATGCCCAGACTGGAGTGAAATTATATATGGATGTGTAAGTTGAGGAAAAAATAATGTTTCAATACATATTTAAGCAGCTGTTTAATGATATATTTTAGTGGAGCTTATTAAAACCACAAATTGTGTTAAGTGTATTGTAGTAATTTTTATGCACTTTTATGGATGAAACAGTGAAGGGGACAAGAACAAAAAAATAGAAATAAATGATTAACTCTCAATGGGAGTAAGGGGAGTTTGTTTAGGACCATCGTGTTTGTAAGGATAAAGCTATCTTCCAATAATATATTGCAAAAATTATGAGATATGTGTCAAAGTCGTCATTACTATTTCCCTGCATCATTTCGCTATTAATAAAGCTGTGGTGGGGGTTGCTTCTGAATTCAGGCCACTTTGAAATTGCATCTTTTGATAGCAAACACACACTGCCTTTCTTCCATGAAAGATGAGGTGAGAAAGTGTTGGATGTTGTTGGGCAAACAGGCAAGTGGAGTCACTGACAGATCTGAGGACAGAGGTGAAATGGAAGCAAAGGAAGCAAGATGAGGAAGGGAAAGAAAAAATTGTCAGGACTGTCCTATAGTCAGGGAAGTGAAATGACTATGGGGGCGGGATGGGGGTCATTAACCGTAAAATGGAAATTCTGTTCCCAGTGCAGTTTTCTGCAGTCCTGAAATCTCTAGCACAGTGGAAACTGAAATCTTCAGTTAACTGTCTAGAAATAATGTTGAGGCATCCAAAGAAAGGAAGCAAACAGATAACAAGGGAATGGAAAAATTGTATGCATACATTATTTTCAGTGAACCAGCCTCAGCAATGCTAGAAATTTGAGGATTGAAGGAAAATTTCATTTGAAGGGATACAATTTTGATTTGGGGAGCAACACCCATCCTCATTTTGCTTTCCCTACCATCTAGTTCATGGGCCATATTTGAATCACAGGATGATAATTCCATACTGCTTTGGTATAGATATGTGGAATAGTTTATGCAGTTAGTATCCACATAATAGAATAAAAAGGAATATGTCACATTTAATTAGTCATACAGTATTGCCATCTGGAAAAGCAGAGCCATGCTGGTGATGAATTCATCTCATAGTTGCAATTATTTTCAGAAACCTCTAATGTGTAAAGGTTTTAAACACAAAACAAAATGGTGTAGGAATAAAAAAGGAATAGACATTTTTCTTTCTTACCAAAATAATAGTATTCTAGCAAGCAGCAGTAAGAGAATTATCCTTGACAGTCTTTTGCCTCTTGGTATTGCAGTCCTTGCTCAGACAACGTGAAGAAGAAAAGGAATCATGATAAGAACATGATTTACCTTTCAGCCCTGCAATACTGTTGCTTCCCTAAGGAGTAAATTTAAAATCATGATAATATGAATATGTGGCAGTCAGAAACATTATTCCCTCATTTGTAGTATGTGTTCAATCAACACACAAAGGGTATATATAGCTACATCATTTTCATTGGTTTCCTTATATGACAAAAATGGCTCTATACAGGAGAGTTTATGTTACATTTGAAGATCTTCACATGTCAGAGAAGTCTTCTGGATTTCTATTTGTAGAAAATGTCTGTTCCTGTAGCAAAAAAACATCTTGTTCAGTTTCATTGTTTTCCATGTGAAGGAAGTTACAGAACTGGAGATGAAATTGAGTAGCTCCCCTTTTTGCATGTTGATATAACAGATTTAGTAAATAACAGGGCTAGACTATATGTAATCCAACCCAGCAGAGATTTTCTAAAATCTACACAATATTTTTAGTTTTCTATTTTCTTTGTTTGTACCAGAGGAAAAACTAGAACAGGTTTTGACATTAGGTGTTTTTCTAAAAGGTAGGTCCAATACATATGGAGGCTACTGTCACATTCTGTAAAATTTGGCCCAAGGAGAAGTTTTGCAATGAATCCCCTGCTTACCAATTGGGTTGATTTACATTCAGTAAAAGTCAGTGCAAAGCCCTGCAACCATAACAACATTCACATTTTGAACAGAGCGTATTACCTTCATGTCACTGGATATAATGTGAAAGAAGAACACAGATATGACACTGTACATACAATAGTCCTGAGCAGCATTAACTTTTTAGAAACATCTTTTATATATTGATGGAACACTCAATAATATAAATACTGAAAAATTCATTATTAGTGACAAATTTCTTTCTAACTCAACGGATTTTGATCTAATATTTGATATAGACTTTTCATACTATTATAATTGTAATAAATAATGTGGTGCCAAAAAAAAAAGAACCATAACTTCCACTCAAAGAAAAAAAATTCTAATGTGACAGATGTGAATATCAGCTGTAATTAAATATTAGGATATGTAGCATAATTTTGGGATTTACCCACATGGTAGACTTAATATGGATTATTGACAAAGTATCACTGGTTGTGATCACTGGCAAAGCTCAATCTGTGGAGCAGCGTGATCCTCCATTTGTCAGCTCCATCTTCCCATGCGGGGACATGTGAGAAGCCTCCCACAGGTTGGTAAAACATCTGGGCATCCCCTGGGCAACTTCTTTGCAGACGACCAATTCTTTCACACCAGAAGTGACTTGCAGTTTCTCAAGTAACTCCTGATACAGAAAACAAATCACTGATTGTAAGAATAATAGTAAAAAATTAACTCCTGATAAGGCAATGGAAGATAACAAAAGAGCAAGGTGAAATATTGAAAAGGTAATGTTCTGCTAGGAATAACTTTCCCATTTTCTACTTAGAGGTAGATTTCTGTTCCCTCCAGATTGACATAGGATGTGGATGTCAGAAGCAAATTGAATTTCCTTTTTTCTCATGTGAACCCATTGGTAGAACAACATTTCCCACACACAGCACACAAACTCTCAGATATAGGCCATTTTTCCAAAGGTGTTGGGAGCAGAATACAACATCCCAGGCAGATGGTCAATGAAGACAAAAAAGAACAGTATTTCCCTGTCTCCCATACCATTTCCATGCCCCCTCCGCTATTTTATGCAAATCTCCAATACTAAACATTAGTACAAAATTGCATTTAAACATGAATGAGAAATGCATGTGCTGAGAATAGAGGAGCTGTGGAATTTGCATTGATATATCTGAGATGGTGGGATCAGATTAGTTTGTGTCTGAATTGGGAAATATTGGGCCCCTCTATTTATATATGCACACAAAACAGTAATATGTTAAAATTACTTTTGAAAGTTTACAGAATGAGAGCTTCTATGAAAGAGTTATCTATATTAAAGCAGCACAATTGAACAGCGCCGTGCTTCTTTCAAATTTGGGTGTGAATATATTTGCAGAGTGCAGCAATCTTTAAGGCAAAGCATTGCAATTGGATATTTTTTTGAAACATGAGGAGGAACATATGACTGCATTTCCTGTCCCTACTTAGTTTTGTAGGGGAAAAACAGGTCCTTGACTTTCCATTCTATGAATAAAGGGATAAGACAAACTTGGTGTAGTACCTATAATACTGAAAAAATAAACACAAATAAAAAGGGGTTTTACATCATACAAACGGTCTGTGTGTGATAGTTTAATAAGGTACTTAAGGTGAGGAAGTGTGGCTGCTTCTCATGTTGATAACCTGTGGAGTGTATAAAAGTAAAAAATGGCAATGTTAGTCCAAGAGTCCTTGCCTTAGTCTCCAGCTGTTGTGAAACCCTCTATCAGAGAAGCTAGCCTGAAAGCTAGATTGGTTGATGGCAGCCTGTCAAAATACATTAATGTTCAGAAGACAAGAGGAAATGCTCCATAAGTTGCTTTGTTGTTTTAATTCAAATACCCTGAACATTTTGCCTGGGCAGTCACAAATGGTGCTTTCTAATATCATGCTTTGGAAACAGAGGAGGCAATCTAGTTCAGAAAAAAAATGTATGTATCCCACTGATCTTGATGAGGCACTTGTGTACTTGTCCCCAAAAGAAAAGTGGTTAGTTTGACTAAATAATCCCTCTGTCATTTCAATTTCAATTAAAAGAATCCATTACAATTTCTGACACTGGCTACACACTATACTTAAGCCTCTGTGAAGAGGTGACAATGGAAAAGTATTATTTAATTTGCCATTGTATATTACATTAAATGTTATTAAAACTACTATATAAAAACATACTGCTTCTGGCTGGTGCAGTATTCCATAAATTGATGCACCAGAAATTGTAGATTGGTTGTCAGTTGCAGCTAGCAACTCCTGTGTCAACGACACAATAGATTTGCTTCAGATTTTAATTGGAAAACAGTTGCCTCTTTCTCCCTACTGCTCAACTGCAGCTGGACACTATCCAAGTGCTCTACCCTCCCCAGCCACCAATAGGTTATGGCAATATGCCCAAGAACCATCAAGCTGTATTAGAATGGTGGCAAGAGAGGAAATCCAAAACAAATTTGATATGGGTCCCAGCCATAGTTCTGACTTGAACCATTAGAGTGATCTTACATGTGCAGTGGAGATTATGTTTAGAACCCTTGAAGTTTCCCATAATGATAAATTCTCAGTTACATATAAGTTTCCCTGATTTTTTTTAAAAAATGTTAATTTTGCAATTAGCTGGATTCAAAAAGCTATTTCATGTATTTTTTGTAGCCTTCTGTTTATGTGAGGTGAGTGCAGGGGATCTGGTTTAAGACTTGTTACTCAGTGTTTAGCTTGGTTTTAAGGTTTGCTGAAATGTTTATTTATTTACTTTATTTATTTATACTCCACCTTTCTCCTTGTGGGGATTTAAGGCAGCTAACAATTGGTGACAATTTAAAACAAAGTGAATACAAAAATTAAAAAAAAAAACACCAATGAAACAGCACTGTGTGGATATAGGTTTAAATACAATTAAAATATAATAAATACACTTAAAATAGCATTTTAAACTCACTATTTTCCCCTTTCAGAATCCCACCCACAGCCTCCCCAGCAGTGTGCCCCTTACTCTTCCTCAAATTCCTGCTGACAGAGAATGTTACAACTGTGAAATCGTTGTTGTTGTTCATTTGTTCAGTCATTTCTGATTTTGTGACCTCATGTGAGCCCACACCTTTTTAGCCCACGCCAGAGCTCCCTGTCGACTGTCACCACCCCCAGTTCCTTCAAGGTCAATCCAGTCACTTCAAGGACGCCATCGATTCATCTTGCTTTTGGTTGGCACCTCTTCCTTTTTCCTTCCATTTTCCCCAGCATAATTGTCTTCTCTAAGCTTTCCTTTCTTCTCATGATGTGGCCAAAGTACTTCATTTTTGCCTCTATTATCCTTCCCTCCAATGAGCAGTCAGGCTTTATTTCCTGAAGTATGGACTGGTTGGATCTTCTGGCAGTCCAAGGCTTGGAAATGCACCTATCCATTGAAAACTGAGGTAGGAATGCACAAATCTGGTTAAGATTTTGTATGTGTGGGAAGCCAAACAGGCATTTATAAATAATCAAAATTTCTGTCACTCAAATAAAATGCTGCAATGGTTTAAGGAGTAGTTTTTGTGTTATTATTATGTGCCTTCATGTAATTATAGTCCTGTCACAAATTTTCCATGGCATTTATTCAAAGGAGAGTTGCCATTGCCAGCCTCTTCAGAAGAAAAAATGTGAATTCTCCAAGACACATCAGAGTTTCCATGGTTGAATGAAAATTCAAACTCTGGTCTCTTGCAATCCTGTTCCAACACTCAACTCATTTCACCATGTTGACTTCCTTAAGAAATCCTAAAGATTTCCTAAGGGGGAATAACATAAATAACTGAAAAGTCTTATGGTCCCTGAATTTCAATTGGGAAAATTACCCTGTTTATGTAGAAAGGGCACATTTTTGGAAAGAGTCAGAATTGATGCTCCTTTGATTTCCCAAGAAACTTTGAAAGGTCAGATGAAAGAGAACAGGATCTATTAATTCTCATTTGACTGTGTCTCTAATACAAAAATCATACAGCTTGGCTATTTGCTCAAGTAACGTCAATAAAATGTGATGGTTATTCAACAGGGTCTGCAAATATTGCTGTTAATTATCATTTCTAAAAATAAAATAGTCAACGATATATCTCAATGTTTCTGTCTTTCCCTCCTTTTTTTCAATACTGTAAATGAATATCATAGCAACAAAAACAGATTGGTATCCCCATATGGCCCTGTAACCCCATGTCATCACCATTTCCAAATTCAAGTTATAGTTGCATTTTCATACAGGACTAATCAACACCTGAATACATTTGAACTTGGGTCTGCAGTTACATCTATATTCATTTGTATTGGAAGTGCATTAAATCATACCTGTGATAGCGACAGACAAACAATTTAAACAATAGCAAAAGGATATATCTAAATTTGTATGGCAAGGAAAGAAGCCAAGAATTAAATTTAAGGTGTTACAAAACACAAAAGATTGGGATGGACTAGGTGTACCTGATCTGAAAGTTTACTTTGCCGCTTGCTGTATAATTTGGATAAAATATTGGGTTTTGTTGAGTAATACTAGATTGTTGGCACTGGAGGGACAATATTTGAGATATTGTTGGTGTGGTTACATATGATGTGACAAGGTGAAAGTAAATATGGTTTTTGAAATCATTATGTTAAACACGTTCTATTACAAATATAGGAGATACATACATTAATCTTATGCCCAAAGATACCAATGTTGGTATCTGTGCAAGAAGATTTTATAGAAAAAGAGACACAAGGCAAGAAGAAATTGTGAACTTATCAAGATCTCCTAGAAAATATACAAGGAAAATATAGAATTAAAACAAGAGAACAAATGATTGCAGAGTTTCAGTGTTGAAGAAATTAGTTGGTTTTGAACTCAGAGTTTGAATTACAATTAATGAACATTTAATTTCTGAAATATATAAGATGTTATTGAAATGGGAAATGGCAGATAAACAAGTTAAAGAATGCATGACAAAGTGGGCATAAAATGTTGGGCAAAATATAATGTGGAAGAAAATTTGGAAGAAGGGGTTAAATGTACATTATACTATCACTTGCAAGAGATTTTTTTTATAAAATGATGTATTGTTGGTATATGATTCCCGAAAAGCTTTCTAAGATGTATAAAGAGGTTTCCAACACTTGCTGCAAATGTAAATCATAAATGAGGTCTTTCTACCATATGTGGTGAACACGTAAACATGTCAAGAAATACTGGATTCAAATGCATAAGATGATCCAGTAAGTTCTGAGGGAAAATATCCAGTTTGGTCTGATAAAAATGCCCACAATAGAGTGTTGCAATATATTGTCACAGCAGCAAGATTGCTCTATGCACAGAAATGGAAGAACTCAGCAGCACCAACAACAAATAATTGAATTATAAAAATGATAGACTTGCCTGAGATGGAAAAACTTGTTTACTAAAGGAAGAAACATTGGTTTTTTAAAAATACTTCAAACATTTTTGAGTTTTGAAGAATACTTTGAAGGGGGGGAGTTGTTCACGAAAGGAGTCAACATTGGGAGGTATACGACCTCATCAGACAGGCTTAAAATTGGTGGTATGATCCTGGTGGGGCTCCATGGTGCAAATGGAGAGGAACCACCTTCCAGTGTTGCAAACTAGGATGGAGTGAGGGGTAAGTCAGGAAATGCAGGGCATGGGGCAATGTGTTCCCCACATCCCCCATTGGGCACCGCCAGATTCGCCATGATCTAGGGAGATTCCAGCAGCCAATGTGATAAGGTCGTTAGAGGGTGACATTTATGTTGTTGTTTTTTGAAGGTCATCTACATTTTATTTTTATTTTCTTCTTTCTTTTCTTTTTTCTTGGCATGTTTTTGTGTTTATACTCTATATTTCTTTTCTTTCTTCACTTTTTGACTTTTAATGTAACTTTTAAAACTTTTTAAAAGGAAAGTTTTTAAAAGGAAGTGTATTGAATTAACCTATGGAAAGAAGAGTGTATTGGTCCCTCCTGCAGTTCTGGCATTCACTTGTGGGAAGGGATGAATCTGACCAGAAGTACTTCTACTACACGCACATGCATCAAATAATTCTTTAAAAATATACTTGACAAAGAAACAAGTTTGTGGTTGTTTATTCGTTCAGTTGCTTCTGACTCTTCATGACCTCATGGACCAGCCCATGCCAGAGCTCCCTGTTGGCCGTCACCACCTCCAGCCCTTTCAAGGTCAAGTCAGTCACTTCAAGAATAACATCCATCCTTTGATGTATGTTTTCTCTTATGTCTGTTATAACAGGCTGAGATTTTTATTTAATTTTAGTTGTTAAGTTATAATTCATGTTTATATGTTGGGTTGTTTAAATTTTGTTAGTATGGATGTGTTGTTGTTGTATTCAGGCATTGAATGTTTGCCTTCTATGTTTGGAATCCACCCTGAGTCCCTTCGAGGAGATAAAGCGGAATATAAATAAAGTGTTTATTATTATTACTATTATTATTATTATTATTATTATTATTATTATTATTATTATCCATCTTGCTCTTGGTCGTAACAAGTAGATAACATGCACCCATCTTTCCCTTGGTCGAAACAAGTAGAGCTTATGTATATATCCAACAAAGAATGGAACACATGATGATGATGATGATGATGATGATGATGATGATAATCATATTTATTTATAACCCGCCACCATCTCCCCCAACGGGGATTTGGGGCGGCTTACATGAGGCCAAGCCCAAACAACAAATTACAACAAAGTAAAACCAAGAACACAGACAACAAGCAACAATATCATAATTACATAATAATAATAATAATAATAATAATAATAATAATAATAATAACAACAACAACAACAACAACATATAAAGACAGTAGTAATATAAAATTACAATCACAGTGACAATGGACGGGCACAAGTGCAGAATAAAATGATTAAAAATAATTAAAAACTCAGGTGAGATAAAAGAAAATGATGTACATTTTCTTAAACTTTGTTAAAAACAGAACATTTTTAAGAAGGGACAAAGAGTGCTACATGAGGTTAAGAATCACTTTTAACACTTTTAAACTGCTTGTTATTGTTATAACAGGTGTGTTATAAAAATAGTATTTAATTCCATTTTAATAGTTATAAAATTTGTAAATTTTTAAATTACACTGTTTTTAAAGTTGAAAGCTGCTTTGAGTCATAATTCTGGGAGAAAAGTGGGACAAAACTAAATATTATGATGGTGGTTGCTGTTGTTGTTGCAATCTTGACAAATGACTGATTCACCAGAGCTTGAAAGCAACCACTTCCACAAATATATCTGTACTTGTAACTACTTTCCCCTTATAACAGTGGCATAACATAATGAGAGATAATGCCACTCTATGGTCTGAAAATGACTTCGATAGTTAGTTTTATCATTCTGGCAGTGAGCCTTCATGAAATGATAAAAATATGACGGCTCTTTTGTGCTATGCCTTGTGCTGCCATCTTGTGTTACTCTATAGGTCATGAGTAGCAGTGTTTTTTAATATCATATCAATTCAGATGATTTTAAAAAGATTCTCTCCGTCATTATCTTATTGAAGAAATGAGCAAGTGAAGAGGCTGCTTCTAAAATTGTCACTATAACTGTAATTAATTTTTTTTAAAAAAAAATTGGTCTTATTTGCTCCATTCAAAACTTGATTGACATACAATGGTGAGGAATAACGTTATCCAATGTGCAAGTTACTTCGTAAACTGCTTTTCACGTAGATTGTCTCTGCAGAAGAGGAAAACAGAGGCGAAACAGTGAGTTGCACATGAGCGTTTGGGCTGATGTGGATTCCGACCTTTGCCTCATAAATGAACTGAAGCTTCACATATGCGAAAATTACCTAACTCACCCCAACATGAAATGATAATGCAGGCTTTTAAAGGAGAGCTTTTGCAAGGCAAGAAGTGAAAGAGTGGCCAGGCATTCTGAATTGGCCGGCAGCGTAACACAGGAATTAACCGGCTTGTCACGTTACCATGACAACCTTGAACTGTAGTGCTCTCAGGCAGCTCCCATTTATTTCAATGGGCTTGAGAAGGATGTGGAGCAATTCTCAGAGGAGCAGGAGAGAAGCAGGCTGGATTTCTTCCTTCTCTCCATCTTTCCTGCTAAGGGTGGCGGCTTCGTTTTAACACTATACAAATTCACATATATTTCTTCTACATACAGCTGACGTGCATGGTGGATGTGACAGTTCCTGCTTGTGATATAACAGATCTTATTGATTCGTGCTGAACATTTCTATAATGGGTTGTTGTAGGTTTTTTCAGGCTATATGGCCATGGTCTAGAGGCATTCTTTCCTGACGTTTCACCTGCATCTATGGCAAGCATCCTCAGAGGTAGTGAGGTCTGTTGGAACTAGGAAAAAGGGTTTATATATCTGTGGAATGACCAGAGTGGGACAAAGAACTCTTGTCTGCTGGAGTTAGGTGTGAATGCTTCAGCTGACCACCTTGATTTGCATATAATGGCCTGACAGTGCCTGGAGCAAACTTTTGTTGAGAGGTGATTAGATGTCCTTGTTTGTTTCCTCTCTGTTGTGCTGTTGTAATTTTTGAGATTTTTAATACTGGTAGTCAGATTTTGTTCATTTTCTTGGTTTCCTCCTTTCTGTTGAAATTGTCCACATGCTTGTGTATTTCAATGTGTATTTGTTCTGTGACCTATCTCAAGCCATGGAGAGAGGTGGGTAAGAAATAATAATAATAATAATAATAATAATAATAATAGACTCTGGCACAAGCCAGTAAAGGTGGTCCCCGTGGTGATCGGCACACTGGGTGCAGTACCTAAAGGCCTTGGCCTGCACTTAAACATAATTGGCACTGACAGAATTACCATCTGCCAGCTGCAGAAGGCCACCTTACAGGGATCTGCACGCATCATTTGCGAATACATCACACAGTCCTAGACACTTGGGAAGTGTCCGACATGTGATCCAATACAACAGCCATCAGAGTGATCTTGTCTGCTGTGGACTCATCTTGTTGTGTTTCAAATAATAATAATAATAATAATAATAATAATAATAATAATAATAACAACAACTACTACTACTACTACTACTAACTTTTGAGTAAGTTTCACTAAACTTGTTGAGCCTTATTTCTTTTAGAGGACAAGGAGTAAACTTAACACAATCTGTTATTAAACCCCCACTTCCTTGCTTTAAGCTGCTGCAAGGTACTGACTCTAAGAACACACATTAAGGTGTATTTTTCTCCATGTTGTCATTGGAGAAGAAGCCCAAAATATGATGAATGTATTTCTCAGAGAAAAAGATATAAGGAAAGCATCATAGGGAATTTCATGCTTCTTCTATGTTTGCTCCTTATGTATGTTGAGTCTGATTAGAAAAGTCAAATAAAGTGGTTAATGACAGGTAGCTAAAACATATGCAAGAGAGAATACAAGAGCTAGAAAGGAAGATGAGAGACAGGGGCAGAGGGTGGGGGGGGGGAGAAGGGGTTGACAATCAGAAGCAATAATCAGGTTTGTAGCACAAACAGGTCGACTTTTGCCACCATTATTTCTTCTATTTTGCATTCAACAATTCTACTTTTGAGCTAAAATGTACAGAAAGGACAAAAGGCACCCATGGGTTTGGACAGCCCGAGAGATTTAAAAAACCAACCCTGACATCTCAACAGATAATTTGTGTTGACAAATGGTTGCGGGGTTTCTGTGCTATTTCCCTTTACTCCCTTCTGGGGGTACTCCCTCCACCTTGTGTCTCTTCACAATGCTCATTTCATGTTTTCAAAAAGGGAGTTAGTAAGGTTAGATTTTCATTTACATGGATGGGATTTAACAGAGGCTGAATGTTGCCTTGTTCCATTTGGAACCCTCTCTTTTTGGCTCACACACTGTTCTATTTTCTTTGGAAAAGACAAAATATATGCACAATGGATTCTGACTGACAGTTTCTCTCTGGATGCATCTGGATTGTGCATCTTGGATAGGCAGAAGGCCCACTTAGACTTCCATAAGACATTTATTATAGCAAAAGGGAGAATTAATTATTTGCCCAGCAAAATAACTAACTGCCCCTTCCCCATAACTCACTGTAGCAACCACTATCACAACCCTGTGGAGATTGTGAGAGCGGACTAGAATCATCCAGCTTATGTTTCCTAATCTTCTGTGGTGGTTTGTGAAGTTTCCAGAGGATAGTATTGTCATTGTGTTGCAGTTACCAAAATATAACTAGACAGTTCTCCACTATCTCCACCCTGTGTTGGCCACTACGTGACTGCGGAAAGGGATTTCCTCTGGTAATGAAGAGTATGATGGGTGAGAGAGGAGAGATGCAAAGTACTTCCATTTGGTGGTAATTTAAATTGTGTCTCCTTGATACAGAATCACATCTCCTGCTACTCAGTGAAGACACATATTTACTTCTTCTGCTCAAGCTTATTTCTCCTCACATAATCCCTTCTTACTGTGGGTAACATGTTTGCCTTAACTCAACCCCCCCCCCCCAAAAAAAAGATCCAGCGGGCTCCAAGTTCCAAAATTTGCAGGAATCACAATAATTCCTGATGGCCTACTTAATATTCCAGAAATAGCTTGTTGTTGATGTTGTTTAAAAAAGTATACTTAAAATTGACATTGCAGGCACATACACAAACAATGAATAGTATTAAAGATGTTGATGATTAAATATTCTAGATGTTTTATTAGTAAAATCTGAACAGAAATAAAACTGCTGAAAAATAAACCACATTTAATATGTATTTTCCCCTTTTCCCTTCTTATGCTTTCATTTTAGAATGTTAGCATGCATTCATTTTTATGACTATAATCCCTTTTGATGTTATTGTAATGATGATTAATATTATTGTTGATGCTTTTATTCCAGCAGGAAACAAATTAGGGACAATGAGATATTCTATTTTATTTATATATTTGTTCTTTTTCAAAACTTAGTTTTTTCAGTGCATCCTGGGCTCACAGTAATTTCTCACTATCTCATAAAATAGACCCATGAGTTTATCTCAAATATTCTGATTTTAAAAATATTTTTGATGTTAGCCCAGATGACAGAAGAACTGGAATGAAAATTCTTGTCTTCTTCTTTTGTCAGAACATTTTCAGTGGAAAAGAAAGTGTACAAGTTGGTGTGGCATGTATATAAACTGTATTCAGTATGACAACATTAAAATGCATTAATATCCTCCTTTCAGTTGAAAATGTTTTCAGTGCTCATAGTGATACATATGTACACAACTTGTTTCCCATATAATATCATTTTGGCAGTATTTAAAAAAAAGAAATGGAATGTACAAAAGGCAACCCAACCTCCATGCAAAAGCAGAACAAAAAAGGCAACTCAAACTCTGGAGACACAAACATAAATTGATAGCAAGGCAAGTGAAGATGGAGCTTTGGCAGGAACTAACAAAGAAAACAATGTTGCAACTTTGGCCCACTATGTGACAGTTATGAAAACGGTCTCTATGGAGTGTTCTGCAATATTAAGCATTATTAGAAAAAAGGGGGCTGAAATAAGTCTACCAATAACATACTTATTGAATTCTATAGTTATGCTGCAGTTTGAAAATTACATACAGCTCTATTTCATCTAAGAAAAATTACTATAGAGCTTGGTAAGGCGAGGCAGCCAGCTACTGGCAGGATTTTGATTCGGGGGGGGGGGGGGGGGGGCTGAATCTGAGGGAAAGAGGGTCTACCCTAGCAAACATTTTGTATCGTTACCCCAATACCCCCATCATGCATATGGGATATATTGAGCATGGTGATCAGATCATGATATGAATAAACATAACAGTTTATATAATGTACCAGTAAGGCCTTTTCACGGACCACCATCAGAATTTCTGGGGCTACATGCCTGGCTGGAGTTGATGGATTTTCTTATGTTTGGCTTGAGCAAATCTTGGAGAATTTGTCCTGTGTTTTGGCTCAGTTACTTCTCACATCTCTGTGGGGGTCTGAAGAAGGTTGGGCTGGTTTTGTGCAATTCCAGGCCCTCCAGATAGACCAAAAATCCACGAGGAAATGATATTTTAAATCCCACTTTCTCTTGGAATTGAGGTTACACAGCTGGCCAAAACCTGCACTTTTTCTGGGGTGGTTTCCAGGTCGGGGTACATTTTTCCATGCCTGCAGAAATGCACAGACATGGGAAAATGTGTGTTTCTCAGGAAGAACCAGGTTTAAAGGGCAACTGTTAAACAGGTGTATTCCAGCTCTTAACCCAATTCCTTCTGCATTTTGGCTAAACATTGCTTAGCTACCCTCCCCTTTCAATCCGGTCTAACCTGGGTTATAATGCATGTGTGGAAGTGCCCTCAGAGGAAGAGGCAAGGCATGAAAGAAAAACATGATGCTTGGTGTCATGATACAACATATGATTGGTAGACATAAGCAAGGGTATAACATCCCTTCTTACTCCATCTTTGGCTCCTTTACTTAATTGTCAACTAACCTTTCCCCTCCAGTGGTTCAGTGCAGGCTGCAGTTGGTCACCTAAAGGGCTGTGTAGATATTTTTTTGAAAAAGTTGTAGAATTTTTTTCTACCCTGCATTTTTTGCCCACAGGGAAAGTGGAGGCTCTGGTGGCACAGTGGATTAAACAGCTGATCTGCTGAGCTTGCTGCCCAAGAGGTCACAGGTTCAAATCCGGGGAGCGGTGTGAGATTCCGCTGTAAGCCCCAGCTTCTGCCAACCTAGCAGTTCAAAAATATGCAAATGTGAGTACATCAATAGGCACCACTCCGGTGGGAAGGTAACGGTGCTCCATGAAGTCATGACCTTGGAGGTGTCTACAGACAATGCCAGCTCTTTGGCTTAGAAATGGAGATAAGCACCACACCTCAGAGTTGCACTCGACTGAACTTAATGTCAGGGAAAACCTTTACCTTTACCTTTAAGGTCAATTCTGCCACACTGGTCAATGGTTCATAAAGTTGAGGAATGTCACACTTAGGAAGACTTCACTTAAGGTGTTTGTAGTTAATAAAGTTTAGTCTAGTTCCATCACATGTATCTTGCCTTTTTATTTTGAGAGGATGCAAAATTTCATAACAGTTCTGATTAAATGGTATGGATGACTATTTCAATATTTCCAATTGGGCATCTTTTTATTTTATTATATTATTTAAAAACAGATCACACAAAAAGAGTTATATCTTTTAAAAAGGAAAATAAAAAATTACCACATAATAGTTTTCTAAATTAGCAGTTTTTCTTTAAAAAAAACTGATGTCAAAATTATAAGAAAAACACACTATGTTTAACTTTTGTTTTCAGGCTGCTTCTACACAACCATTTAGTCCAGATCAGAATGTAGATTTAAGAGATCCAGTTCTGCTCCTGGGAGTTCCATAGGCACCCCAGAAACTACAAAGAAGCTCTTGTGGCATTCACAAAGCTCCCCTTATGCCGAATCGATGGAACATACATAATTTTTTTCTTACCTCATTGGGAGAAATTCACTGAACATCAGATGAGAATCAATGATGGGAATCATGGCAGGGAAAAGATGTTGGTTGCTTTTTTGAGAGTGCCATCTCTGGTTCCTCCATCCAGATATACCAGTGATGGCAGTTTCCACAAGTGCTGTGCATGTTACTCCCAAATTCTTGTTCTGCAGTGAACATACACTAATCAGCTGTAGGACAATTTATCATTGATTTTGGACTTTCCTGTGAGTTTTTAAAAAATGTGCTGTATTGGGCTAAACACATGCTCCAGTGTACACTGGGAGATGCAATTTATACCACTTCCCTCCAGATTTTCAGGTTGTGTAGATGGGGCCTCAGATGGAGATAGATATAGTACACCACTCTAGATACCAGAAATAGTAATATATTTGTGTAACAGTTGTTTCTGATCTGTGAGAAAGATTGATAAAAAAGGAATTGCAGGTGCACAAGAACAATCTGACCCATGATTTTACTGATTTCCGTAAATCTTATTCCAAGCATGTTGTTTAACCTCTATGAAATCTCCAAGTGAGTTGTCAAGTAAAAGAGAATATAGCTGGAAGGTAAGCGATTTCTGTATTTCCTTCAGAATTCAATATAAGTTCTTCAAAGCCTCACAGGGGCTTTTCTGCTTGTTTCGTGATGATAGGAAGGTCAGTAAAATGAAAGATTTGGCAAACAGATTACCAAAGTATATTGAAGGGATACAATTTCTCTTTAAGTTTAACACTTGTTTTTAGGTTTTATACCATCTTACAGAACTCTCAGCCTGTATAGTTTTTCTTTTCCCAACATTTGACTGAATTAAATTTGCTCACATCATAAAATAATGGAAGATACAAGCACAAGGTTAATGCTGGAAAGCATAATAAGAAATGTTTCCTCCAATTACACCAAATTCTTAAGCTATTGTGCAAAAAGTGTTATTTTACAGAATGATTCCAATATCCTTTCTTTTTATTTCCAAAAAAGAACTCCCTGACCCAATCAATATGTGTTTTGCCAATATCCTATAAATACCACATTTCAACATTATTAAATGTTCATCATGCTTCAGTATTGTTAACTGTTTTGGGTGATTTGAAAAAAAAGCCGAAATATATCTAGGTCTGTATTTCAGCAGTTTCTTCATCTGGGGACCACTTTTCTTTGTAATGTGTGGTTATAGGCAAGTCTTGAGCACAATATTTGATATAGGAAGATAATGAAAATGAAACTTGAAATGTAGATAGATCATCTGAGAGATTTATGCTATTTCTCTCCCATGACAGGCAACTCAAGTATATTGTGATTATTTGTGAGGGCTTGAAAAAAGTGTGTCAGTCCCTTCCTCTTAATATCCTTTGGTTTTATGAACACAGCTTCATTTGTTTTGAATGAGAGTGTTATATACTACTGTTGTAAACCAAATAAAATTCACATGGACAGATGACAAGTTGAATTAATAACTATTGGACAATTTATCAGGTTGCAGCCAAATGTTAGATGTCTGTTCTCTCAGGAAAAAAGTATCCTATTGATTTCCTTTGATACTCTAATGTTTTGATGTTATGTTATATTGTTATGTGCCTTAAAGTCAAGTTCAACTTATGGTGACCCTATTTTAGAGTTTTCTTGGCAAAAGGTATTCAGATCATTTTTTTCATTGCCGTTATCTGAATATGTGAGTATGTAACTAGCCAAGGTCACCTAATTTTTTATGATGAAGCCAGAATTGAAATCCTAGTCTCTAGGAGTCCTTGATCTGCATTTAAATCACTGTATTACATACTTTGGTCTCCCTTTCATAATCTGGGGTGGGAAAGAATTTTTTTCAGTCCCCCTTTTATCAAAATTAACTAAAGTTTCCATATTATGTAGAAAATGTTGCTAAGCATTTTAGTTTTTTAAAACAGATTCTCTCAATATGTCTGTTGATCGTTCATTAACTCTCATAAGATTTCCTTCTTTCAATGTGAGAATGAGAGAATACACACTATTTTCAGCTGGGTTTTCTGCAATGTTTACAAAATGTCTTTACTCAAAAGCATAAACAAACAAGTGCACAAGACACAAACAAACCCATCTGCCTTGCTAATTTTAAGAGGACCATGCAGCGAGACTGTACCTAAACTAACTTTTCACCAGTCAGTTTGCACACTTTGTATCATTTGTGCAAAAATGGCCTTAGGAAATATAAATGTTCTCTAGAGATGACAGAAAATATCCTATCTCTCAGGTGACAGAAATAAAAATGAACTTTCCTTCTTGTGTACAAGAATTGAATAGTGAGGTCTTTTATCCCTAGTAAATACATTGGAACCTTGACTGTTTCAATCTTTTTCAGAAACTAATCTTCTTCTTTCAAACACAGTTATGTTGTTAGGTTCTCAATGAGAATAATCATGATTCAGTGTTCTAAATGTTTGGCATATTTAGCTCAATATTGACACCACTTATTGGCAGTGATGCCTCAGTTTCAGTTAAAGGTCTTTCCCTGCCCTACCTGAGAAATAGACATTAGACCTTCAGTATACAAGCAGGGCCCTGAACCTCAATTCTTTCCACAGATATAGTTCTCAAGCTGTGTTCAGGTCTTGGTTTTCAGCACTGCTTCAGTGGCCTGCATTTGTGAGTTCCAAAAAACTCCGAATGAATAAGGAACAAAAAAAAAAGTCTCTGAGGGCATTTTGTTGTGCTGAGTGCTATAAATGGGATTTAATGAGAAAAAAGTGTGGACTAGTAGAGTCACAAAATAATAGCAGTAACTATTTTGCTTCACAAAAGGAAGTCCTTCATTGGAACATGCTATAGATGATATTGTGTGTTTGTCGCCCTTGGGGCTGAGAATTGCAGTATATAAGCGCAGTAAATAAATAAATAAATAAATAAATAAATAAATAAATGTGTGTGTGTTGTCTTCAAATTATTTCTGATTTATGGTGACCCTAAAACGTACTGAAAAGGCCAAAAGAGGTCACACCATCTGGAATTACAAAGATGGGAAATCCTTTTGGCAAGTGCCCCCCAGCAACAACAGCAACAGCAAATGGAGCACTTCAGGCAGCTCGCATGCAATGCAGACATTTGGCAGGAGCCTATGCCGGACCATCTATGGCAAATTGAACTGACTAATCAGGTTCCAGGAAGTCTTACCACAAAGCTGTTCGAAAATTCACAGATGTTAGGCAAAATTATACAATAAGGGATATTGTGCCAGTTCTTGTTGACCATTTAATACATTTTCCTATTTTCTCAAAAGAAAAGGTTTAGCTCCATAGTCCATCTGGACAAACACTATCTGCACTTGCCTTTTGGCCCTGGCTTCCCTGACTCTGCCACTGATTTCCATATCTGCAAACTATTAGAAGGTTGGTCATGTGAGTATGGCAGACCCTGTGATACTTGGCAGCCCCTTACACCAGGGATTTTGAAGGGCCTTAGACAAATTTGGTCCCAGCCTTCCATTACAATGAGCTTCTGTTTCACACAGCTGCAGTCACAGCCTTTTTTGCTGCTTATAGTCATTGAGTTAATACTGGGGCTAAATTGGACCAATCTCAGTAGTCATTGGTGTTTGCAGACCTTCAGTTAATGCCTAAAATGTTGCACTTGTTTGTTAGAAAGTCTAAAACAGACCAAAAAACTGAAGGATCCTCCATTGGGCTCACGAGGAGCAGCAATGCGGATTTATGTCTAGGCCAGGCAATAGCATATTATATTGCCATTAGTGCCCTCTCTTTTCTCACCAAGACAGCATTTCGCTCACAAAATATCAGTTTTGGCCAGTCAGGTCCAAAGAGCTTAAAGAACTGGGCATACAAGATCAAAAATTTGGAACCTATTCTTTTCGGATAGGCACTGCCTTGATGGCAGCAGTCATGTTAGTAAGATTCAAACATGGATGGTGGAAGTCCAAAGCTTATTGTTCATATGTTTCTTTGTATTAACATTTATGGGTCTTTTCTGATATGGGTCATAGCCATGGCTACATCCACTGGACAGAGTGACAGGTCATTAAAGTTCCTATGTCTCTTGTCTCTCTGACCATCACTGATTGGAATGGCAAAAGAGGCCTCCATTGAGATGGTTTGTGCCTGTTGCTGTCAAATTCAGGGAGAGGACTCCCTCCCGACATCCTGGTTATCCACATGGGTGGTAACGATTTGGACCTTCTCAAAGATAAATCACTGTTTCTTCAGGCATTGGCCAATTTTCACAAAATCAAGGAGGCATGGCCTTACACCCATATTTTATGGTATGCAATCATCCCACACTTGAAGTGGCCAGGAAGCGGTGATGTCAAAAAGGTTAATGGAGCCAGAAAGATAATAAACAGGGCTTTAACTGACCATATGGGCTCTTACATACACCACAATGACATTACACATATTAGATGGTATTTCTACTGGGCTGATGTTACCCAGCTCCCAGGTGCAGGCAACCACCAATTTTTGTATGACTTGCAAATTGACATTATGGTTACTGTGGTGGAGAATAGTGGCAAAATGGTGCTTGCCCCTGATCTGTGGTGGAAAGCATCAATGGGTTTACATTTTGATTTACAACTAAGGCACCCCTTTGTGGTGTAAGCCAGTAACATAATCCCTCCTCTGTGACTTAATAACCAAGGTGTGAGTGAATGAAAATGGCCTTGGAATAGGAAAAGTTGTGACCTCAATAAATCCTTTTGAGTTGTGGCAGAATTCACCATTATGTTTCTCTGAGTGACTGCCTGGGAAACAGCACAGTTTATTTCATCCAAGGACCCAGGTGTTTTGCCCAAGTTAGTCGGAGGAGTAGGTTCTAGATGACCACTGCCTCAGCTTAATCCACACCAAGTTCATGCCCTTTTAGAAAGGTTTTGCAAGTCATAAAATGTTACTTTGGTAACATTAATAAAAGTTGCCCATAGTTAATCCCATATTGTTGTGTGGTCTCATTATTTTGGGGGTTGGATGGCAAATTTCAAACTCTGATAAACCCTTGTGATTCCATTTTCTATATTGGCCTAAACCCTGTTGTCAGTCTCAACTAGTGTAGACTTATAGTATCAAGAGTAATTTATTTATTTATTTATGACCATTCTTAACCATGGAGGGGACTCAAGGCAGCCGGAGGGGACTCAAGGCGGCTGATTTAATAGGTCAACATCAGATTACTAATCAGGATTTGGGCAATTGTCTAATTGTTATTCTTCCCCTTAGAATACTCATGTATTACTCTTAGACACTAATACTATACCCATTTACCTGAGATAAAGGCTTAATGAATGCAATAGAACCAGATTCATGTTTAGTGCTGGACTGTCAAAATCTGACCAACTGTTTATATTCTAACCTCTGTCTGTTCACTTAATTCTAATAGCATGTAAAAAATAATGTGAAATGCAGCTTTTTCAATTGTTTTAGAGAACAGAGGTTAATTTAATGAAAGGACACATGTTATATACCTACAATATCAACAGAAAGAGTCAGTTAAACTAAACAAAGGTGTAGGTATATGTGCTCACACACACATTTAGGGTTTTTTAAATGTATAATGCTAAAGGAGGATATGGAGAGATGTTTGCAGATATTTGATTGGCTTTGCATAGAGTACTTTGAAAGGTGCCAGGGCCAGAGGGCTTGTCATCCAGCATAACTTAACATGCCTCAGTAGAGCTGCTTGGAATGAACAAATATCATGGAAATATATTGAAAATGAGATGCCAGCTGAACTTGCTGAAACCAGACGTATCAAGGAAATTACTTGAGGTCAATTGAATGCCCTTTCGCTGAAAAAAATGATATAATGGGACCTTTTGAAAGCATGGGCCTCTACTGAAGGAGAATGATTGTGTCTCATATGCAAAAATGGCACATTTGTTACACTAGCAGCATATCATCATCTTGAAGTGTCCAGTTCTTTGAATAAGAGCTGGTTTCAAGAAGGCGTTTCTTCTGAAATGAGGGAAGGAGACTCTAGTCCTTATTCCAATACCTGTATACAATACATTCTGGAAAGGGATCATTGGTGCAAATGTCAAGCTACATTACAGACAGATCATGTGATTTCTCTGGAATATATCATTTCAGCCAAAAGGGGTAGAAAGAATGGGAAACTGTTCTGTACAGATGAAGCCAGATATTTCAGATTCAAGCTGTTAAGCCAGTCAACAACAAATCCATGACATAAATTTGCTGCTGATATCCATTTTGCCTTTCATTATCTTGCAACACTATGGTCAATAATGTTGGTGAAGACTACAGCATAAAGAATACTTAAGCATGTAGTCATTTATGATATTTGCATTGTCACTAAATGTAATCCATAAAGCCTTTCCTCCATCTTACACATAATTGGGTTACACCAGAACAAAACTAAGATAAATATTTTATGTCTCTGCCTAGAACACTCTGAGATAAAATACCTTTTGGGCATTATGAATTTCAGCTAGTCCTCTGTTAAGAAAAAGGCAAAACCCTGTAAAAAATACAGTTTAGATCATAGGAAACTGGAATCAATAGTACAAACAAGAAAGATTTCCCAGTTCCTTTTATGAAAATAAAATATTGGGTTACATGAAATATAATATATCAAACATCAACACTGGATTTGACTCAGCTCATAATTTCTATTAACAATACAATCAAGCACAGGTGTATAGACTCAGGGAATTAATTACTGTTATATGCTATATAATCAGAAGTAAGTGGAAAACTTTACTGAATGTTGTCAACATACAGATGGAATGACAACACACAGCAACATGTGCTTCACACACAGGTATTTGAGGAAATATTTTAAAAATCTATGTTGAAATTGTATTCTATATATGTTTTAGAAACAGTTTATAAAACATCATACTCCAAGTTAGCTTGAGAGTGTGGCATGGCATTGTCTTTCTTAGTTACTATCCGCATGAAACTGCATATATCAAAATAACCTATCATCTGGAGCATTTGGGAGGAAGAATTTGTTAGAACCTTTGAGCCGAATAATACAAAAGGTACTATGCTCAGATGTCCCACTAGTCTCCACCAAATTCATTAGCTTTTTTTGCTTGCTTGCTTGCTTGCATGCTGCAAGTCACTTCTGGTCACTTCTGGAGTGAGAGAATAAGCCGTCTACGAAGATGTTGCCCAGGGGACACTCAGATGTCTTGCAATCCTGCAAGGAGGCTTCTCTCATGCCCCCCAGAGCATTGTGTCCTTCATCTCTAAAGCCAAGAAAGAACAGTGGATAAAGCTTATCAGGCGTGGAGACTGCTAAGACGGTTGAGCACTTACCCCTCACAAACTAATACCCATGCCAAGATAAAGGCAGATCAGATAACACACCAACTCTTGAAGAATGGGAAACCCAACCTTGCCACCAAAGTAGGATAGAAACCAATAGCCAGACAATCAGAGATTGAGAACAACAGCCTTCATGAACCCTTTACATCTACTGAATTAGACATGGCTCTCGATAAATGTAAAAATGACAAAGCAGCTGGCCCGGATGATCTATGGATGGAACAAATCAAGGCCTTTGGCCCAAAAGCAAAGTGCTGGCTGCTGGAGCTGATGAACAACTGCACTGCATCCTCTCAGATTCCCAAAATCTGGAGGAAAGCAAGAGTCATTGCCATCTTGAAGCCAGGCAAAGACCGTAATAATCCAAAAAGCTATAGACCAAGCTTCCTGTTGTGCCACCTCTACAAAGTTCTGGAGAGACTTATTTTGCATAGAATTATGGAAAAAATAGACCCATGTCTGATTCCACAGCAAGCTGCCTTCAGGAAAAGCAAAAGCTGCACATCACAAGTCCTGAACCTGACTCAGCACATAGAAGATGGCTTTGAAAGGCAGCAGATCACAGGAGCTGTCTTCATAGGCCTGTCAGCGGCTTATGATACTGTAAACCATTGCCTCCTCCTGAGAAAAATATATAATAGCACAAAGGACTACCATCTCACCCACTTCATAGGAAACCTGCTACAAAACAGGAGCTTCTTTGTTGAGTTCCAGGGCCAGAGAAGCAGATGGCAGAAACAGAAGAACAGCCTGCCTCAGGGGAGCGTGCTTGTTCCATCCATGTTCAACATTTACACAAATGACCAGCCACTGCCAGAAGGGACAGAGAGTTTCATCTATGCTGATGATCGTTCCATTACTGCTCAAGCAGGGAGCTTTGAGATGGTTGAACAAAAGTTATTCGAAGCTCTAGGTGCTCTTACTGCCTATTACAGGGAAAACCAGCTGATCCCTAATCCATCTAAAACACAGACATGTGCTTTTCACCTCAAGAACAGACAAACATCCCGAGCTCTGAGGATTACCTGGGAAGGAATCCCACTGGAGCATTGCAGCACACCCAAGTACCTGGGAGTCACTCTGGACCATGCTCTGACCTACAAGAAGCACTGCCTGAATATCAAGCAAAAGGTGGGTACTAGAAACAACATCATACAAAAGCTGACTGGCACAACCTGGGGATCACAACCAGACACAGTGAAGATATCTGCCCTTGTGCTATGCTACTCCGCTGCTGAGTATGCATGCCCAGTGTGGAACACATCTCACCATGCTAAAACAGTGGGTGTGGCTCTTAATGAGATATGCCGCATTATCACGTGGTGTCTGCACCCTACAACACTGTAGAAATTACACTGTCTAGCCGGTATTGCACCACCTGACATCTGCCGGGAAGTAACAGCCAATAGTGAAAGGACCAAGGCAGTGACATCTCCAGCTCATCCCTTGTTTGGGTATCAGCCAGCATGTCAACAACTTAAATCAAGAAATAGTTTTCTAAGATCTACAGAGACACTCGCTGGAACACCCCAGCAAGCGAGAGTCCAAAAGTGGCAGACTCAAACCCAGAACCTCAATCAATGGCTGATATCAAATGAGAGACTCCCTCCTAGGCACACAGAAAACTGGGCAACTTGGAAGGTGCTGAACAGACTGCACTCTGGCACCACGAGATGCAGAGCCAATCTTAAGAAATGGGGCTACAAAGTGGAATCCACGACATGTGAATGTGGAGAAGAGCAAACCACTGAACACCTGCTGCAATGCAACCTGAGCCCTGCCACATGCACAGTGGAGGACCTCCTTGCAGCAACACCAGAAGCACTCCAAGTGGCCAGATGCTGGTCAAAGGACATTTAATCAACTACCAAGCTTGCAAACTTTGTGTTTTGTCTGTTTGTTTGTTTTGTTAAAAATCTAATACAAATGTCTGGTTGCTCCTGACACGATAAATAAATAAATAAAATATTAGCTTTTTTGACATTTCTCTACTATTTCATTTTATGACAAATGTTCAAAATTCAAGTTCAGTTTTAAAGTAGGCAGTATTGATAATTGCAGGTTCCTTCCTCCTCCCCACACACAAAGAAGTGTGTGATATAACACACAATCAGCATTTCTTTATGTCCCTCAGATGTTATGTCTGAATAGGAATTTACATTTGCTTTGAATGTTGCTTTATGCAAAACACCAGGGGGTCTTCTTATATGAAAAAAAGCTTTGCCCACAGGTCTTAAGAGAGAATCATTAACATTTGAAGAACACATTCAAAAGATGTCTGAACTCTGATTTCTATATGCACACTAATTTTGCAAGGAATGCTACAGAATAGCCAGCTATTCATAAGAGAAAGAACTGCCTAAGAGGTTGCAATTTATCCTTTGACTGTATACCACAATGTCACCTAAGAAGAAAACAGCAGAGTGTACTGTGCCATAGTTCAGTCTGTCATGAAAATGAACAATTTGGAGGTAAATGTTGCTTGATCCTGCCTTTTGAAGTGTTCAGTTTTGCTGAAGCCGTGAAGTAAGCTGACAGGATGAATTGCCGGAGTTGTGGATCCCTGACAGAATTCCAGCACTGATGGGCAACATGCTCAGTAGTGAACATAGACAGAATTTCTCCAGAACAGGAAAGCAACAATGGAAGCACAAGGAAATGGGGGAAAGGAGCTTTTACAATAAAAAGGGAAATGAAAGGAGCAGAATAAAGCTTCCCTTTATGTTCTTTGGCTAGATATCAAGAGAAATGCAAAGGAGCAACAGAAAAATAGGAATACATATATAGATATGTTGGATAATGTCATAAATGTTAATACCCATATATTTAGGACTTGTAGGTGATGTTGAATATTTTCTACATTTTCCCTACTGTGGAGAAAACCACTACTTTTATGTAGTTTTCAGTGAATGTTTCAGGAGATTATTCTCCAACATTCTTTCCAAGTAAGGGCGCATCCATACTGTAGAATTAATGCATTTTGACAGCACATGAGTAGTCATGGCTTAGTGTTCATGACATCTATCATTTTCCAAGTGTTGGTGCCTTGCTCAACTACAACTGCAAGAGTGTTGGTGCTTGCTCAACTACAACTTCTAGGATTCCATATCCTTGAACCATGGCAGTGTGCAACTGTATTAATTCTACAGTGTAGATCAGTGGTTCTCAACCTGGGGTCCCCAGATGTTTTTGGCCTACAACTCCCAGAAATCCCAGCCAGTTTACCAGCTGTTAGGATTTCTGGGAGTTGAAGGCCAAAAACATCTGGGGACCCCAGGTTGAGAACAACTGGTGTAGATGCACCCTAGAATTCGGAAGTAGTGAAAAATCCAGGGTTTTTTTTTCATTCAGGGATCAAATAATGGTGATTATCTTTTAGTACAGGCAGTCCCCAAATTATGACCAAAATAGGTTATGTAGGTTTGTTCTTAAGTTGAATTTGTATGTACATTGGAACAGGTACATTTTTAGTGTATCTCCAGCCAAATAGATAGATAGATAGATAGATAGATAGATAGATAGATAGATTAGATAGATAGATAGATAGATAGATAGATAGATAGATAGATAGATAGATAGAGATAGATAGATAGATAGATAGATAGAGATAGAGACTGACACAGAGACACAGACACAGATACAGGTATAGATGCATGCATGCATGCTTTGGATATCATAGGGAAAGGTTAACATACCTGGGGTGCTTGTTTGACTGTTTGTGACCAGGTTCAGAAGATTTTACCTCACTTTCTATCCCTGTGATTATTGGATTTTGGAAAAAAAAATGCTTGTTATGGAAACAAGGATTGGTGATAAAGCTTCAGTTTAGACCCCTTTTCCCCATGATAACTTTTTTCAGAAGTAAATTTCCCCTCCGAGGGGTAGATTTCTCTCACTTCCTGTTGTCTTACCCCCATTCTTAACTATGAGTCATGTGTAAGTTGATGTTTGTAACTTGGGGGCTGCCTGTATATGTATACAGATTTCTTAATAAGGGTTCCAAGGTGCAAAATTTCATTTGTAAAAGGCTGGCTGTAAGTACTAAAAATGATTATTATAGAGATGGGTTTTTTTTAAAAAAAATGTATTGGGTGCAAGTCAACATTTAAACATATCCTAGATGTCTATGTATGGATCAAAATAAACCTAATTATTTCTGCCTTTCTGTGATGTGTAAGTGAAGCTCACCAGATTCTCATTCCATAAATATAGAACTAATCACTAGCATTAGAGGGTTTTAAAAGTAAGCAAAAGAAAGATGCATGGATGATTTAATGATCTTTAAGTTATTAAAACAAACAGAAATCAAGACCCTATGATTGAATTGCTCTACTCAAAGCCATTCTGCCTTGTCTTTTGACAGCTCCTTTGATTTGTTCAAATACCATCATTCAGGACTTTCCTAAAATCATTACTATATGAAATTACATTTCCCTTCTGTAGTTTAAGCCCAGTACGTCTTGTTCTGTCTTTACCAGCTAGGGAATAATTGGTCCCCATTGACTTTAAAACAGCCATTTACAGATCTGAGGACAATCTTCTCTCCTTTCAATTTTCTCTGACCTAAGAGAATTCACATGCCAATTCACTTAACCTTTTCTTCTCTGTGTGCCATTTCTCTCCATTTTCTAAAGGGATTGTGCTGCCTATGCTAGAAGACTCTACCATTCTTCCCCCCCCCCCTTTTAAAAAAAGCATGTGTATATGTGTGTGTGTGTTTATTGGGGGGAGGGTGGAATGTGCAATTATTATGTTGTGTTATTTGCCTTTTCACATGTGCTTTAGCTAATTTTGTACTGTAGAGCTATGTGTACTGCTTTTGTTTCATTTTGCATTTACAAGTCCAGTTCTTGAAGGACTACTAATGGAAATTTCTAAAAATGTAGGGTCCAAAGTAGAATCATAGGACTTCATCTCATGATCTTCAGGCTCTGTTTCCATGCACTTGGGAAACAGAGCCCCAAGGGAGTCCCCAGAGGCCATCGGTCACCATAAAAGCACTTTGTCACTCCATTTCCTCAGCGAATATAAATGAAGTCTAAAGATCTCTATCAGGAGTCAGGTGTCAAGCGATCCCTGATAGAGAAAGATAGTGTAAAGCACAGGAAAGGCTGGCCATCTCTGAAGATGGAGAAAGATGGGAGGGAACAGGGTACCCCTAATTTCTCCTGATTTCTCCTGCTTTCCCCCTGCCCATCAGATGAGGCCCATAGATACAAAGAGTTTGAAAAGGCTATGTAGGAACATACAACCAAAGCACTCACAACAGATGGCTAACTAGCCTGTATTCAAAAGCCTCCAAAGAAAGAGATACCACTCCAAAGAATTGGGAAATGTGTTCCAATTCAATACAATCCAAATGATCATATCCCATTTTATACATTAGCCTAGGAGGTAAGGGTAAAAGTAAAAAAAAAATCCCCATTTCTTTTTCTACACATACCTGTCATATGCTGGTGAGAGGGAAGACAGAAAGGCTGGGGGAGGTATTTGACCAAAGGCTGGGGGAGGTATTTGAGACACACCACTGCAATATTAATTCCAAATAAATGGCCAATGTCTTGACATGTCTGTTTTTCACATAATGGTTTTACATTCAGCAAAATTTGGCAATTTGTGATGAAGTTGCTAGGATTTTTTTTTCCTTTTCGGTTCAAGAAAGGTAATGAAGTAGATGTAATACATGACATGTTACTCAGAATTTAGAAATTGGGAGTTCACTTCTTCTCAGAAATCTGGGATTTATATAATATCAATGTTTTCCCCCCTTAAGGGAAAATGAATGACTGGCTTTTGTGTGTAATTATTAGGCATGTATGATCCATAAAAACAGTGGTTCTGATTTACTTAGAAAAATAGGGGATGCTGGCACTTCATTTCTAAAGTGTTTCTAATATTTCAGAGGCAAAAATTTTGGAACTCTAATGAGACTAATGAAATTTCATAATTACTTTGTTAATGGCAGTTGCGCATGCACAATAAGGAAAACATCACTGTCAGTGGGGAACATTTAGGGGTTCCTATCTCTTCAATTTTAAAGCTATTGAAGTGAAACTTGCTACAATCGTAGAACACATTTACCACTTCTAGCTCACCAAATTTCAGAATGTTTGACTTATTCACAAGAAGTCTGTGAAATCAGGATTTCTAATGGAGTCATGCCAACCAGCTACGTTCCACATCAGCACAGAGATGTTATGCCTGGAACTTGATTGTCATGCCTCAAAAGGAGCTTGGACTTTGTCTTCAACTGCCCTTAGGTCCCTGTCTGTCGCTTTTATCTGTATGAGGAAGATGAAAGTTGCACTTCCTTTCTGGGACCTAGGGGAATCAGAGCGTCAGCAATGGCTGTATGTGAGTTACTGCTAGGAGTGTCCCTTACCACTGTTTCCCCATTGCAATGTCCCAAGTTGAGTTTTCTCCTCCTTTGTCATCTTACCATGGAGCTCTTCCTGTAGCGATCTCAGTCTATCTAATATTTATATCTGGCTTGTTTGTGGGAGGCATTGAAATATTCCAGAAAGTCCCCTTCCTTGCCAATGTGTAACTCACCAAAGGGTATCTCTATACTGGGCCGATTTTTCTGGGGGGAGCTGGTTAGTCAGTATCTCTACTGCCCTGCCAGCATTTGGTTGATTTCTTGGAAGCAGTGGTTTACAGCAGACATCTTTGTAGAAGCGTGCTGGAAAAATTCCCAAAGTACCCAAGAGTGTTCTCTTTCTCAACAACTGACCAGTTATAAAGGGGTTCTTAAAGCAGAGAGACACCCTTGTGAAGTCCCAAGTCTCCATCAGGGTCCTAACAGCTATCAGTGTTGAATTTCTGCAGTTCAAGATCTGACTTAAATAGATATTGACTATATATACTGAGTCCTAAAGTCCTAATTTCCAATACAAAAGCACATGCCTAGTCATTATCCTGCTAACCTTCCTCCAAGAGGTCCATGAAACATGAGTACTAAGAAAAAAATCATTACATGTGTCAGTTTCCCCAATCAGTAGGTGTCAAGGCATCTTCAGAGGTAACTATACAAAGAAACCTTTTGGTAAGGTGCATCTACTGGGTTATGCCACCGATATGATGTAGATAGAACAAGTCACAGAATCACTCAAACAGAAGTCCCTGGTTCTCCACAAGAACTGAGATTACTTACTCTTATACAATTAATAAATGTGTTTCCAGTCATTTCCAGTCTTGGAGCCACAAATGTTGCTATACAAAATTCTTTGTCCTGGTCATAATCTCTGTGTGCTAGAAATTTGGCTTGTGCATGAATTCATTATGCACATTTGCCTTCAGCTTGTTCGGTTGGTTTGGTAGCCCATAATGGAATGGGCTCTGCCACTAATTTTTTACCAGAAAAATTGTGGCTGTTGGAAACTGACTGTTTTTGGTTACACATGGAGTGAAGGGAGGGAGACAGCCACTAAAAGGAAAAGTGTGAGGGAGGGAAAGGCACTACTCCAGCATCTCCAAAAAAGAAGAGAGGGCTTTTTAACGGAAGCTCAGAGTAGGATACTTCCAGATTGATCCCTCTTCCTTCCCTGAGAAATGGGAAACCTCCTTAAAATGTCTTGGAAAACTGCCTGCTGCAGGGAGAGACTGCGCACCTGCACCTCCTGTCTCCTGTAGAGTAGAAACAGCTTTAATGAAACATTAAACCCGGAGTCCTCTACAGACAGAAGGGAAAGGATCACAGAAAGAGTGGCATCTTAACTTTGATGCTTTTAATTCAGGTCTTAATGAAGGATATAAGGATAAATAAGGCCTAAAATGCTGGGGGAAGGGGAGCCTGTGGGACATGTCCCCCCATTGCCACCAATGGGCTGGATAGAAAACAAATCTTTTGGCTTCCTGAACTGAAATGGATTTCTGTCCACCTCCACAGAAATCCAGAACACCAAAATGGATCACAATTTACCCAGATTGCACAAGCCTACTGGACATGTTTCATACACACACAGACAGAGAGAGAGAGTTGACATGCTGACTTTTATTCCATAAACTGTGGTGTTCTCTCTCTCTCTCTCTCTCTCTTTCTCTGTGTAATCAATAAATCAAATAAGGCCAGCCCAAACCTTTTCAGTCCAAATCAGGAATTGAAAAGAATCATCCCGCTGTCATCTTTGTCTCTGTACTTATTCTACTGTTTCCTATCCATTGCATACTCCACAGATCAGATTACTGCCGGCCTATTGTATCATGAAAAGCATTAATGAAGTGCTTCAATCAAAGCAGGGCTGGCAGTCCTGGTCACAAAGTGCCCACTTTGGGAACTTCCTCAGCACCTCCCCTACATTTGACATGAAAGCAGATAATTACTTTCTGTTTTTGAATTCACATGCAGTCAAATAGCTAACACAGACAAAGTACCCCCTTTAATCCACCTTTCTTCCTTTCCTTTTGTGTGCTAAACTGAATAAAAAAGCCTTGTCAAAGCCAAGATACATTTTCCTAAGTCGATGGCTTGGCCTTGAATGAAGAAATAACATGACTTTCACAGTGTTGTCTTGCTGCCCCCTGTAGTTTCCTTGGCATGGAAAATTAGTGTTGGTTCTAAAAGTTAGTTGGTCCCTCCTCTTGAAATAATCCTTCAAGGGCAAAGGATACATGATTTCCATGACTTGTAATAGCTTTCGTATTTTCCTGTAAGAGCCACCTATTTACAATACCATAATGTAAAGTTCTTATGATTTCAGCAACATACTTTATACATGCTGTTAATCCTGAACACTTTATCAATCAAATGACACCCAGTAGCTTCAGACCTCTTAGTTTCCTCACAATCTTTCCGATCCAGAGGTTATGGATGGTATCTATCATGTGACTGGTTCCCTGTCCATATATTATTTTTGCATACATTTCACACTTTCACTTACTGTGGATTTTTCTGCTTGTTTAAAATTCTAGTTAAATCAAATTGGAACTTAACCAGTCCTATAATTTCCTGAGCTCATTCCTTCCCTTCAATGTGTGAGATAAAAAGTTGTATGAATCTCAATATTGGGAGGAAAAACCTCAATATCCAATGTCTTCAATAACAATCAGTTCTTTCCATGGCCCATGCGGTCTCATTCAACTATATGAATCTATAAATGACTTGTCCAATGTTCCCTGAAAAAAAAATTCTTACAGGAGTGTATATATGTGTAAACATCATTCTTTTATTGTGTTTCTCTGTGAGCACATTTGAAAATTATGTCTCATTCACATGTATGACAAAGAACACTAAACCTTTTTTTGCCCAGATTTTTTGGCATACAATGCGTTTTTCCTATACATGGAAAAAAAATCTTAAAAAGTAAAGGAGTCTTTTTAAAATCCTCTATTTTCTAAAAAAAAAAAAAACTCCACATTTTTCCATTCAACATAGTGGAGGGAAATGCGTAAACAATTATCATTCTCTAGAAAACATATCAATGGTACCACCCATTAAAATGTTTGCCAAAGAACATCAATATTATCCATATTAGTAACTAGTTATTTTAAGGCTCTGCATACTAAAGATTTGAAACATTTGAATATTATTGTTTCCCTATTAATTGAGTATAAACAAGTTTTATGTTCCTCCCGAGACTTTCATAAGATGAAAGATGAGCCCTTGTCTCCAGAAACTTACAATAAATTTCTATAATACCAGTACTGGTAAAGGCAAAAAGCATTTTTCTCCAGAGTGCAATTTATGATGGAAGATTCCAGAGACAAATATGAACAATTCAAGCTACCTACTTCACTTGTGTGAATACAAAACATCCTCCCTCCTGCCTAGTTCTATTGTTTTGATGATGTGTTTTGTTTTAACTTTTTAGAAGCTAGATATAGAGCTGCATGTTGGTGAGAAAGGAAAGGGGCTGTGGAAATAGTTGTTTGAACTTACTCTTGTGGAAGTTGAAAGAAGAAGTTTGAAAGCAGCAGACTCCTAATGCTCTGAACTTACCAGACTATGTAGCTTGCATTGATTCTGCCTTGGGACTAGAGCTATCTGTAATGGCTAAAGGCTGTGGCTTTGTTTTTCTTCTCACATTAGAGATTTCTAACATGTAAAAATATGAATAAATAAATTTTGCAAAGCAATTATGAGCATTTACTTCTTCCACAACTAGCTCTTCATAGATGATCCACTATTCAGAAAACTGGAGGATCTATGCTTAGCCATTTCAGGAAGTAAATGTTTAAAGGGAACCAACATAATATAGTTTGATTGAGTGCACATCTACACCAACCACTTATCATAGAGGGCAGCCAAATCAGCTCAGTGGATAGCAAAACTACATGCAAAGCTGATCCGGGGTAATGCTGCCAAGAGCACCTTAACACATCCTTGACAAACAGTTTTGAGATGGAAATGACTGCAACTGTTCACACTGCATTTCCATGTTTCCTGGGCTTGGTCAGCACAGGGACACAAGGTACCACTCACTGTCTCCTCTTGTTCTCCTTGTTGTGGGATGTCGGCTTATAACATGGGCCCTGCTGGTCAATTGTCATCTGTAGTGACATTGATTGGGGTGATGGGATGACCAAGGAAGGGATCAGTAATGTCTCCCCAGCTGATGTCACTGCAGGCAATAGTTGTCTGGCAAGGCCCATGTCAATAGCAAACCATGCTAAGAAACCCTTGCAATAAGGTTACCATAACTTGCAGTTGTTTTATGCCTACAGCTGTTGTTGCATTTTCTTGATCTTAACCAGGGGGGTTGAGATGTTTATGTTGGTTGCTATTGTGATATTATCTTTGCACTTTTTGTATTTTGTTTGTTTGCACCTTGAGTGCTTTGTGTGTTGCCCCAAGTCTCTCTGGGAGATGGTGGCAGGGTATAAATATCATTGTTCTTGTTATTATTATTATTACTATTATTATTATTATTATTTTACTGACACAAAAACAGTATGTCACAGCAAATGAGAAATATATGTTGGATTCTTAGTAGCTTCGGCTACATATCTCTATTTTAAATGTAAACTGAAATTTAATAAAGATTATATTTAAAAAAAGAAACATATGTTGGATTTCATATCACAAAATCACAAGTCGAACGCTTCCGAAGCGTCTAGGACTGTGGGATGTATTTTCAAAGGATGTATACAGATCCAAGTAAGGTGGCCTTTTGCAGTTGACATATCATGATTTTTTCAATGTTTATTGTTTCCTAATTATTGTTATTGTTATTATTAGTTGCAGCTGAATTGAATACATAAAACAACAACAATATTGTGCTAATGTGGACATTTTAACCAACCAACCAACCAACCCAACAAACAAACAAACAAACAAACAGAGGAGGGTGACTAAAATGATCAAAGGTCTGGACAACAAGCCCTATAAAGAGCTGGACATGTTTAGCCTGAAGAAGAGAAGGCTGAGAGGAGACATGATAGCCATGTATAAATATGTGAGAGGAAGTCACAGGGAGGAGGGAGCAAGCTTGTTTTCTGCTGCCCTGGAGACTAGGGCATTGAACAGTGGCTTCAAACTACAAGAAAGGAGATTCCATCTGAACATCAGGAAGACCTTTCTGACTGTGAGAGCCATTCAACAGTGGAACTCTCTTCCCTGGAGTGTGGTGGAAACTCCTTCTTTGGAAGCTTTTAAACAGAGGCGGCCATCTGTCAGGGGTGCTTTGAATGCAATATTCCTGCTTCTTGGCAGGGGGTTGGATTGGATGGCCTATGAGGTCTCTTCCAACTCTGTGATTCTATGATTCTATGATTCTAAGTACAAAACTAATGAATCGAGATCTCATTTTTACACCACCAGTTCTTTGTGACAACTGTGGAAATGTAATCGAGGAAAAGGCAGTCAATTCAATTGCAAGCAAAACCTTGTATGATTTAGGGATATGGGCAGTCCTGGAAAAATGAACTTTCCACATATGGCTAGACTAAATTGCAGAACCACACACTTCAGAGGGGTCAATAATTCCATAATAATGATATGGTATACTACACGTGGAATCCTAATTAATCACAGTTCACAATGTCTTAAATAAAATTATAACTATTTAAACACAGGAAAAAATCATCAATTTTAGCAGATATATTTTAATTAAATTTCTACAGCAAAACCTTAGACAATAAAGATTACAACTCAAAGATTCCTATTGATTGTCAAAGTTTGAAGTTATGATGCAAAAAACAAGGCTACAGAAGTAGAATTTAATGGTAGAGCAATTCTTAGGAAGTAATTCTTGAATATATGGTGATGGAAATCCATGAAGGATTTCAAAAGGACTGTGATACCCATTCTTCATATTCTCTCACATCATTTTTCCCAAAGAGAAATTGTTTCTGGAGTAAGATGTTAATATTCTTTCACTACAATATTGGCAATATTCTTCCCTCCCTTAATTACCATAGCTCTGTTATGTGGTTACTGGGGGAATATGTCTTGGGATGGAATTTCACATGGAAGGGGAAAATTATCATGAGATTCTTTTTCTGGTAGGTAGTCATAGAACTGTTTGCTTAAAGTTTATTTGTACTTCCTGCATTAACAATTGGGGATAACCAGCTTAGGTTATTCTATTTTCTCAGGTACAGCTTACATGAAATATATCCTTCCTATTGTATGGAATTCTAAGAATCTATTTTCATGTCTTCATAATAATTTTTTAAAATTTCTAAATTTGTGAAAATGTTGTTCATCCCCAAACCTTTTTCCATGCAACATATTAGTTGTGCAACACAGTTTATTTCATATGCAACACCCAAGTTTTTCCACTAATTTTAAGAAGTCTCAATGAGAAAAATATTGTGACATTTGACAATTTTCATTGAAATCTAAAAAAAAATCTTTGACATTTGACCATTTGCTTCACTAACTGAGCAACTGATTTTGCAATGTATTGAGATATAGCAATTGCCCAGAACAATTCCTAAAACTCAATCAGTAGTAGTAGTAGTAGTAGTAGTAGTAGTAACCTCAGTATTGCTGCTTCTTTTGGTGGATTTCAAAATGTCGGGAAACCTTCAACAATGTAATGAATACAAAAGATCTCTAAAGTTACTTACGTACCCACCAACACTCTACTCCTGGAAGACAATCATATTCAACTACAAGTGATAGACTGTGATGATGACAAATGAATAACAGCTCTATGCCTGATCAAAATTAACAATGTGATTTTTCACTTTTTTCAAAAAAGATCTGAACTCTTTCAAATTTCAAAGGAATTGAGAACTGCGGTGAAGAATATCTTTATAAAGGAGGAAGACAGTGGATGCTATCAGTGATGGATACAATGAAATTTGCATTCCAGCCCTTTATTTACACCATATAAATTAATGCTTTGAATGGCAGGACTTTTCAACATTTTCCCTGTAGTAAAGTGGAAGTTTCACATTTCTCTAAACTTCATTTAAATTATTTATATATTTATTTATTATTAATCAGTTAATTTTTTTATAATAAGTAACACTGCTTGTTTGTGTTATAAATATCCCTGGGAATGACTTGATTACATTTTTTATCATCAGAAGAATCTTATGAAAAATAAAGACTTCTCATTTAGAGACTAACTTTGGATTGACACCATGTTAAAGATACATATTGCATGTAGTTACAAGTGGGGTGGGGAAGCATTTGCATTAGAACTACAGCTGTGACAATTTTTCTCTAATATCGATATTTGATTCAAAATTAACACATTTTGAACAGCTGAACAAATTACTGAAACAAATGTTCAATTTACTAAACATTCTTATTTCTTTGATGTTTCACATCCTTTCATACTTCTTACAGGGCTGAAACTTCTCATTATATTAAATATGCAGTGTTCAGCTCCCTATGTGTTTCTTTTCTTGAACTCGAAAGTAGGAATGGGACTGTAATCAAAAGTATTGCAACAGACAAAAAGAGAGGTTTAATTTTTCTTCCTCACTAAATGCGACTCCTTATTACTCTCTCTTGCAATAGCTATGAATAGTTCAAAAGAATGTTGCAGAATTGTCAGTGTTAAGTTTTTCTAGTATTTCCAATAGTCATGGGGGAGCTGATGGAAGTAAAAGATGTGGAGAGAAGAATTACACCTCCTTTTTCTTTGTGTTTCAGTCATTACTCTGATAGGATTTTCAGCATTGACATTTAAATCAAGAAAGAACATTGGGAAAATAGGATCCCATATAGTTTATGTAGGCTGTGATTTGGTACCAATGTCATTTTCTTTTTACTTCGTCACCTTTCCTTTAAAGTTTTGTTTCATTCAACTGATTGTGATTTTGTAGATGGGAGTCCATGGCACTGTGAAGAAAAATGAATAAACAACTAAATAGGTATCTTGTGTCTAGTCTCCTTAGTCTTGTGCTAGTATAGCAAATAAAGCATTTCCTCCTGTTACTCTGGACAAGAAAGAGACTTATGTTTTTCTTTGGGAAAAATGTCAAGCAGTTCAGAAATTTTTGGGAAATGCGGCAATAAAAATAACAAAAAATATAACTCAAAATATAACAATCTGTGGGAAATTAATGCCATTTTCAATATTCACTGGAGCAAATGAAAACCTAAAACATAAACATTAATTACATTTTACATGCACTTTAGAATGGAAAATAGTAAAAACTGAAATCTGCAACGTTTTATTGATTTAAAAGTTCAGGTTGTATGGCTAATGCAACAGAAAACGGACAAAAGCAAAAAAAAAAGAATTAGAGCAATATGTTCCCCTTTACACAAAACATGAGCAAACATAAAAAGAAAGGAATAATACAAATCATTGCAGTATAACAACAACACCTGTCTCTCCTTGTGGCTCAAGGCAGGCCACAATAGGGTTGAGACAGAGTGATATCACTCTTGTGGTCTTGTGTGTATTGTATTACATATATTTTAATATGTAATACAATACACACAAGACCACACCAATAAAATGTAAGTTAAAATTCACAAGTTAAAATTGACTGGGTAGGCATGCCAGAAGAGATAGGTCTTCAATTCTTACAGTTGATTTATCTTGCAAATCTCTTGTGGCAGTTCACTCCACAGCCTTGGGCAGTCAATGAAAAGGTCCTCTGGGTGACAGTCACCAAACAGATGCTGGCAGGCTGAAGTAGATGCCCACCAGAGGACTTAAGTATTCAGGATGGATTGTGCAGGAGATTGTGCAATCCTTTGGTAACCTAGACCCAAACCATATGGCTGCTTTGTTTTGAACTAATTTGAGTTTCCAAACTTGGTACAGAGGTGGCCCAATGGAAAGTGCATTGCAGAAGTCCAACCTTGAGGATACCAGTGCATGAACTACCATCTTCAGATCCTCCAATTCTAGGAAGGGGTGCAGCTGGCAGATCAGCCGAAGCTGTTAGTAAGCACTCTTGACCATCACACCTACCTGGGCTGACATTTTAGATGGATATTTTCTGAAAATTGTGGCAAATGCTATAATTATCTTTTGTTCATATAATGCAGACAGAAATTTTGGTTTTATTGTCTTGCCTACATGCAGATTTTATTAGAATATATTATCTTTTTTAAAATTAGTCCTCCATTACATACTGGTAACTCTGTAAGTCAAAAAGTGATACTTGGGACTGAGAGGTACTTTTTCATTGGCTTGAACTTTTTCTTCTATGATATGAAAGCTACTTAAGCTTATGACATCAATATGTGAGATCTGTTGAGGAATTTACTTGGATTTTCTAAAGTCATGTCAATGAATTGCAGTGTTGCACACACACACGCACACATACACACAATATTGTAATGCAGGCATCATGATACCTTTAATAGAATGGCACTACTCTTCTAGACAGATAGGTTATATAATTTATACAAATAAGGCAAAGATTTTGAGAGAGAGAGAGAAATAAAACAAATAAGAACATGAAAAAACTCAAAATCTCTTTAGTGAATATTAATAATCTTTGGAAAGTGGAGATCGTTTCAACACTCATAAAAATGGCCAAGCAACAAGGCAAGTAATTTCAGTTTGGCTCTAATCATAATTGGCCTTTTGCTGATACGAATCAGTTACCTAGTACTTTCCTCACTCCCTTTTAGTTCTAATATGCACATCATGGCAAGAGTCAGGTATAGAAGCAAAGCTATACATAGATAAGCTCTAATCTTTTCAAGTGTTATCTGATGTTTACACGGCTAGCCTCATTAGGAAGTTCATTCCTGAAAGAGAGAGCTCTCTATCAAGTCCCACATTGTAAATAACTATAAACAGGAAAGCTAATCAGTCAATCAGATCTTTTGTTTCCCAGCTTTTGTCAAGCATGGCTGTTTTGTACGCTAAGCAAGTTATCTATAAACTACACTGACATTTCTGAATCTTTCAGTTTTGTTGGAGGCTCCTTCAATTGCTCAGTTCTTCCAAGGGACCACATTGCCCTCTAAACATGTCGCAGTCTCTCTAATAGCATTGGCCAAAAGAGCATTTCACTAAGAAGGCAGTTTCTGATCAAAATAAAGAGTTTGCTTCCTTCCACAGAGATCTTATTGACACATTCTTAAACATGTTAAATGAGCAAGCTGATCCAAGGAGCAGTGTTTCCCCTACACCAATTTTAAGTCATTCGTCTACTAAAACAATGACACAGAGGAATAATATGTTTACTGGGTTGTTGTAGGTTTTTTCAGGCTATATGGCCATGTTCTAGAGGCATTCTCTCCTGATGTTTCGCCTGCATCTATGGCAAGCATCCTCAGAGGCAGTGAGGCTTGTTGGAACTAGGAAAATGGGTTTATATATCTGTGGAATGACCACAGTGGGACAAAGAACTCTTGTCTGTTGGAGTTAGGTGTGAATGTTTCAACTGATCACCTTGATTAGCTTTTGATGGCCTGGCAGTGCCTGGGGCAATCTGTTTTTGAGAGGTGATTAGATGTACCTGATTTGTTTACTCTTTTGCTCAGCTAGTTAAAATTATTTTTGTTTTATGGCCTATTCAAACTCTTGTTTTAGCATGTGATTCATAAGAATTGTCATCACAATTCCTATGCTTACTTGATATCTCTAATATCTTTCTAACTGTATGTCTAGAAATAATAATAATAATAATAATAATAATAATAATAATAATGAGGAGGAGGAGGAGGAGGAGGAGACTTTATTTATATTCTGCTCTATCTCCCCAGAGGACCTCAGAGTGGATTCCAAAAATAAAAGGCAAACCTTAAGTGCCTGAACACAACAATACACTCATAATAATGAAAATTAACAACCCAACATATAAAACAAATTATGCCCAAACAACTAAGATTAAATTAAAAAAAACGCAACCTGTTATATCAGACATAAGACAAAACATCAAACATCGAAGAGAAGCATCAACTTCCCAGATTCTTGGGGGCAAATAAATTGATCAATGCTCAAAATGTCTATTGAACTGGTGGGGTGAAGGACATGGATACAGGTGGTAGCTATTAATCAGAGGTATAATGGTTATATTACCATCTAATACTCCTCCTCCTTGTAGGCCAGTGAGTAAAGGTATGTCTTCAGCTGTTTTTTGAAGACGGGAGATGAAAAGGCCAGCTTTAACTCCTTAGGAAGGGAGTTCCAGAAGTGGGGAGCAGCCACGGAGAAGGCCCTTTCTCTCATTCCTACCAGCCGCACTTGGGATGCAATTGGGACCAAGAGCAGGGCCTCCTCCAATGACTGCAGTGCCCAAGTTGGTCTATAGTGGGAGATGTGGTTCGTCAAATAGTCCAGACCCAAGCTATTTAGAGCTTTAAAGGTACAGCATGGGGGTGGTTCTCTCCCTGACCGGCACTCCAGTTAGTAACCTGGCTGCCAATCTTTGGACTATTTGAAGCAGTAGTCCAAACAGGATGTGACTAAGGTGTGGACTACCACAATCACCTCTGCATGACTTGGCTTGCTTTTTGACTCAAATAGCAATACATAAGTGTTTACTTTCTACACATTTAGGAAACTGCCACTGATGGTGCCCTTCACATGACACAAGCTTCAAATGTAAAGTAGTGGTATCTTGCCATTTCTAAAGTTGCCATAAAATGAGGAAGTAATTTATATCTTTTTTTAAAAAAGGTTAATGCTCTTTCAGGTGGTGTGTAAAAAGAGTGCATTAACTAAGCTGCATTGAAAGGGTGTTGAGGAGAAATGATGCCAGAAAGGATGGTTTCTTACATCTGATGCCTTAAACCAGGTGTTATTAAAGGATATAAGGAGAAAGGATGCCAGAAAAGGTGATCTCTTAAGTCTGATGCCTTACCACCTTGTTACACGGCCACAGAGTCGCTCTGCTTTGTCAGGGCATGTGAGGAACCCGGCACTCCATACCTCACAACATCAGGCTCTTCTTATGGCTGACCCCATGGGGGGAAGAGTGGAGCACCTGTGGAGCAAAAAATGAAGAGAAACAAATTATGGAAATGGAAACCTGGGAGTTTCCCCCATTGTTGCCAATGGGCTGGATCTTTCAGCTGCCAGATCAAAAAATGGAATTTTGCCAACCAGAATTTGGAAGGCTCTCAAAAAATGGATCAGGGTGCACCAAAATATTTTTTTAAAATGGATCAGTGCATAGTCCTAGAAGCTATAGCTGATGTGTAATGCTGTTCAACAGACAAGGAAAAAAAACTAGCAACCTTATTTTAGGAAGAACAGATACCTGAAAATCCAAATCATCCCATTGCAGAATTATTTTATGTTATTTGCTTTTCCTCCACTCGTATCAGCTCCTTGGAAATGAACTGCTAATACATGCTTCTGGATAAATAATAAGACCTCTGGTGTTTTGCTGTTCTCATCAGTTCCCTCATCACAAGCTAATTGCCCTGCATGGCACTGGCTTCTTGACAATACTGTTACAAGGCTTCACATCATGAAGTGTAACGGAACAACATCCTTTGTCTAAGCTTTCATCATCATGCTATTATGATGTAGTATGTTGGCAATTAGATCAAAAGTAAATTGGAAGAAAGCAGTTCAAAATTAATCCTTAGCCCTAATCAATGGCTTTATTAAAATAGAAAATGATTTGTCTGGATTTTGCAACATCTGTTGCCAATGTAAACATATTTCAAGGCAAACTTGCAAGCTGCTTTCCGTTTAAGTGCTGTTATTGTAAGTCCTTTGGGGTTCAAAACAACTGTTCTGCCAACTTTTCTGCAGTTTAGCCAGTACTGTTCATGTAATGAAATTCACCATTATGTTTTCATTCAATTACTAAGGTTAGAAGGGATCAAGCTTCTGCAACTTATAGAGCAGAAGAACTATGTGACTAAAATGGGCTAAAAAGTAATCCCCTTTTCTTTCCTTTCTTTTCCTTGGCACATTATCACAATGTGGCACAGTCTAGGGACTGATTCTCATTATTTAAACTAATGTCGCCCTGCCTTCCCTTTACAAAGGGATGACCAATGAGTCTTGGTGCCATTGGACCCTCTGTGAGTGAAAAAGACTGTCCAAAAATTTCCCAAACAGATATCAGAAGTAACCTATTTTCCAATAAGAATGTGGTAGTCTGAAGGACCCGGAGGTGCTGAAACATAAAGAGTTTTGGGACCATGTACTCTTACACTTGCTGTTGACTCATACCACCTTTAATGCAGTGTATAAAGGCAGCTTAAGGAAGGATTTTTTGTGTCTAACATACACAACTGATTCATCCTTATGATTTGTATCCCCGGAGTCCTAGTTTGGTAGGGAGAAGTATGGTAAAAATACAGTTAATAATGTATGCATGTATTTGCTTGCAAGTTCCCTGTCAACATATTGTAACTCTATGCATTCCATAGGGTTTGTAAGTTAATAGCCCTGACTGCAAATACCAAAAGGCCAGATCATACCAAAGTTATCTGCGGGCGGCATTTGGTTTGGCATATAACAACATATTCTATAAGACAGAGAAAATAAATTCTGTTAATATCCATGTCTGAAATATATCAAAACATAGTAATTAACAGTGATGTCACATTACTGCTGTGAGGAAATATGCCCCTTGCCTCAAGCCTTACAGGGCTGAGATAGAAAGTGTGAAAAATGGTGTGAGTATTTTAAAATATAAATAGTTATAATGGACATAATTGAAAACTAATGCAGGGAAATGTTTAGCAGTTGAGAGAATGTGATCTACATTAGGTAAATTGCATAAATAAATGTGAAAATTACAGGGCAAGCATTAGCTTGTGTGAATTGCAGAGTGAGAAGAAAACTCCACCTCACCACCTGATATGAAATAACGATGGGATAAAAATGCAAATGGCATTCAGAGAAACTCAATGAAATTGAGAATGAAAGAATTCTACTTTTCTAACAGCGAATACGATAAGATTATCATCATCATAAAAGGAAAGTAATGAGGCAATGGAGTAGCAAATGTAGATAGAAGGAATTAAAGAAAGAACAAAGTAAAAGGATAAAATTATCAGGTGTTTAATTTTCATATTTATTTATGTCCTTTTGTGGGGTCCTCCTACTTTATCTGTCACATTTTACATTATTTTTCTTTTATTAGGGTTCAGGTCTTACATATAAAATTATTTTATTTTGTTGTATTCCTATATTATGATTCATTTTGGCTATGCTCTTGTTTTGATCTATGTTGCAAGCTGCCTCAGGTCTGGGATGAAGACAGGATATAAAAATAAATACATAACAGAAGAAAACTGTTCAATATTGAAATGGTCCAGAAGAACAATTCTGTAGGACACTTCTGAATATTTAGTTGAGAATCCCAAACCAGAAATGGCAGACAATTTTTAAAAGTATTATGGAAAGTGCAAAACCAAGATAGATAGATAGTAATTTTATTGATTAGCCCTTAGGCCATATCACAATACCAAGCAAAACCAAGAAAGAATAAAATAAAATCCATTAACATGAAAGCAATTGTTTTGTAGTCTAGCTATATCCAGACAGGGTTAAGTCATTTTCATTTTTATGTGGCAGAATTGACTGTGGGAAACATTGGAAACTATGAAATCATTTAAATCTTTGCATAATCTTTATATTCTGCAACTGCTTGCTTCTGATATAAGTCATATCTTCTTTGCCTGACAGTGTTACCTAAGGTCCAGAATATGCACATCTCAATTGAAAGCTTAAGTTGTAGATGCAGGGGGTAAAACAATACTTTGATAATGCCTGGAATCCTTTGCCTACAAAATCCTTCTCCCCTGCATCCATCTCAACTTAGTAAAGTGTTATCTGATACCTTCAAGACTCAGCAGGTTTGGCTCATTAGAAAGTTCATTTTGGAAAGCTAAAGCTCTGGTCCTTCTATCAAGCCATGCATTATAAATAACTGCAAGCAAGCAGAGCAGCTAATCACTCGATCAGCTCCTTAGCTTTTCAAAAAGTTGTAGCCTATCTGAGAAGCTGTAACTTTAAAGTACTTGAGCAAGCTATCTGTAAATTGCACTGATACAGATAGATTTTTTTTAGCTTTTGAACTAACGTCCAAGTAGTTCAGGGTTAGCCAGGAATTCAGTGGCTAGGTTCATTTGCCCACTAGCCAAGTGGATCTGTTTCTTGAATCTGACAGTTTCATAAGTGTTCAGCTATTTATTTATCATGCCAAAAGCCAATTGAGGGTACAGTTCTAATGCATTTAAAAACACAAAGTTTCAAAAACTTGGCATTATGCTAAATGTCCTTTGACTAGGAGCTGGCCACGGAGTGCCACTGGTGTCGCTGTGAGAAGGTCCTCCAGTATACATGTGGAAGAGCACAGTTTGCATTACAGTAGGTGGTCTGTGGATTGGCCTCTTCACTTGCACGTCATGGGCTCCACTTTGTAGCCCCATTTCTTAAGGTTAGTTCTGTATCTTGTGGTGCCAGAGCACAGCCTGTTCAGTGCCTTCCAGGTCACCCAATCCTCTGTGTGCCCAGGAGGGAGTCTCTCATGTGGTATCAGCCACTGATTGAGGTTCTGGGTTTTGGTCTGCCACCTTCGGACTCTCCTTGCTTAGGTGTTCCTGTGAGTATCTCTAAATTTTAGGAAGCTATTTCTTGATTTGAGGCATTGGCTTGCTGGCTGATATCCAATGGAGGATGGGCCAGAGATGTCAATGCCTTAGTCCTTTCATCATTGGCTGCTACTTCCCAATGGATGTCAGGTGGTGCAATACTGGCTAAACAGTATATTTTCTCCAGCAGTGTTGGGCATAGAATGTGATAATGTGGCATGTCTCATTATGAGCCACATCCACTGTTTTAACATGGTGAGATGTATTCCACACTGGGCATGTGTACTCAGCTGCAAAATAGTAAAACACAAGGGCAGATGTTATCACTGTGTCTGGTTGTGATCCCAAGGTTGTATAAATGTTAAACATTTATGGAGTGAGCATGCTCCCCTGAGGCAGGCCATTCTTCTGTTTTTGTTATCTGCTTCTCTGGCTGTGGAACTCAACAAAAACCTCCTGTTTTGAAGCAGATTTCTTATGAAGCGGATGAGGTGGTAGTCCTTTGTGATATTTTAATTTTTCCCAGGCAAAGGCAATGACAGCTTCTGTAATCTGCTGCTTTTCAAAACCATCTTCTATATGCTGAGTCAGGTTCGAAACTTGTGATGTGCAGCTTTTGCCTTTCCTGAAACCAGATTGCTGTGGAATCACACATGGGTCTATTTTTCCATACTTCTATGTAAAATAAGTCTTTTCAGAAATTTGTAAAGATGGCACAACAAGGAGATTGGTCTATAACCAGTTTAGTGTTCAGCTAGGAATCCACAATAACCAATGGCTGGTGGCTTCCATTGGTCTCATCTTTAAAAGACCTAAGCTTGGTGATGAAATGGTTCAACATTAAAAATATTTTTTTGAAGGTCAAATTCTACTATGGTAACAATTTAACCTCCCATCCACAGTTCCATAAAAGGAATTAGCTGTCACTGTATTTCGGCATTATGATTTTCGTTAATGAATTACATAAAACTGTAAGTCAATATTGTTATGTACAATTTTCTTAATATTTATTTGTTTATTTGCCATATTTATACCCTGCCCTTCTCAATCCTGAAGGGGACTCAGAGCGGCGCACATAAAGGCACAATTTGATGCCATACAATACATGCCCAGCAAATAAAACATATACATTTAAACACCCACTAAAACATTTCAACATTAAAAATATTAAAATCACACAATCCAATATCATAGTCCAGGCCATTCCAATTACCACTGCACCATTCTATTTTCACATATTGCACTAATCCTTTAAGCTTGGTCCCACATCCAAGTTTTCAGTTTTTCCTATGTAATACATTACATAATGTAATACATTACATTATACATTAACTTTGCATATTTTTTATTATAGGCAGTTTGGTATGCACTCCTTTCTTATACTACATTATGTTTGAGTTGGGAAGTTTACTATGGGATGATAAAATCCAGAGAAGTGCCCAACTCAAAAGATAATGGCATAAGTGCACAAATGCTTAACATTTGCTTGAAATCTGGACTAAACAAAATTGTCTCCTATCCACATTATCCCCTACTTTATTTTATTACCTAAATGTTGTTCCCTTTTGGAGGAGTACTACCACATAAATCAGCCATTATTTACTCATTGAATCCTATAACGAGCTAAATAATATGCTACAATCTGAGTATCAGTGCAGTGTGAAACATTTCAAAACATCATAGTTCATAAACAGTTCATTTTGGTGGCTTTGCTATATATTTATTCCATCCAGGCTATGGACTATGGCAAACTGTACTATGCTAATAATATAATATATTGTATATATTTATATCTTGTAACCTGCTCTGAGTCCCCTTCGGGGTGAAAAGGGTGGCATCTAAATGTTGTAAATAAATAAATAAATAAAGAACTTGAATCTTTCTTGTGTAATAATGACCATAACAGTGAAGACTCTAAAAATGCCAATAACCTCCCTTTCAGCATATAAATCATCACACAAAGCTGGGAAACTAGATAGGCTGCACTTGGTCCTTGATATGTAATAATAGAATCACATTTATATTTTGAAAATACAAGGCACATGTACTAGTAGAGGATTATCTTTTATCATCTATTCAATATAGAAAAGTTGGGGTTGGTCAGAAATATCTGAAAATTTGGGAAATCCACTAAGCAATTATTATATACCACCCCCTTCTGAACTTTCACAAATTCTGTATAATGTTTGAAAAGGTCCATGCAATATGTCATCTGATAGATACATAAGTCAGTGTATGGAAGCTTTGGATAGGTCAGGCTACTTAATAGTATGATATACAGTACTACGCATTTAAAATTCCTGGTCTAAATTACTTTTCCCAATAATGAAGACACAACTATTGAAGTTCACTGAGCTTATGACAAGCAGTACTTTCATTCCATTTATAGCACTATTAGAAAAGGAATCTCCTGGTTCAAGTGCATATTCATCCTATTGGCAGTTTTGAGGCAACAGTGAAATAGGAAAAAACCATGCTTTTGTACTAGAGAACAGCTGGTTTTAGCATTCAGACATTTTTGAAGTTACTTTTGAAAAATGGCAAATAGTTATTTTAAAAAAGACAATTAGAAGAGTAATCACTTCTCAACAAAGGAGGCCTCCAAGCAGTAATAAGTCACACCTTGAAAACGTGTAGGCCATTAAATGCTAATTCAAGGTGGCCAATTGAAATAGTCACACTAACAGACAAGAGTTATTTCTCCCACCCTGGACATTCCACAGATATATAAACCCCATTTTCCTAGTTTCCAACAGACCTCACATCCTCTGAGGATGCCTGCCATAAATGCAGGCAAAATGTCAGGAAAGAATGCTTCTGGAACATAGCCATATATAAGGATCCATCATTTAATTAAATTAATTATTGCTTAATTAACTTAGAGGTTGACTCCAACTCAAACAATCTTCTTGCAGCCCCAACGTTGCTCACCAAATGTAAAAGATGACTATTTTAAAACTACTCAAATGTTTGGAGGCCGTTGAGACTTTGCCACCAACACACTGTATTCTGAGGTAATTTTCTGTGAAAACTGGCTACTTCCACACTTGAAAGGAATGTTCAACTTTTGGTTTGGCAAGCGGTTTTAAGCAAGCCGTGCTGTGCTGGATTCGCATTCAGGGCTCAGAACTCTGAGGTAACGGACAATGAGATTCTCCTAAATAATTGCTACCGCCATTCTGGGAACTCTGTCACCTTAAACTACTAAGGACCTTCTTCACACAGAGGCACTCTTGAGACAGTTGTTGATTAACAAAGAAAAAAGTTGTTTATTTGTGTGAACTTCAACAATACAGGCTTAGCGGTTGCAATAATGAGATGAAGCTTATGGTTACTTTAAAAACAGTTCAATACTTTGTTCCAATAAAAACTCTTCACTCTCTCAGGAAACTAGCAGACTTCCTTCCGACTAGAATTCCTAAAACTCCAGACAGTCCTTTCCCTTGGATCTGTCTTTTCTCTATACCAGCTATTCTTCTTAATAGCTATTAATCTTCTCTAACTAACTACTTTGGTTTCTCTAACTTCTTTTCTCCTACATCATTCTCTCCCAACTGTCTTCTTCAAAACCCAGAACCTGACTTTCTTCTTGGACACACAGACCATGACTAAACACTTCAACACCCAAAAGCAGACTAAACTGTCAGATTTTAAAATGCACCCTTTCAGGCAATTTTTTTCTGCACTCTAACTAAGCTCAGCCCACTTTCTCCCAGCCAATCCCAAAGGTTCTCCACATTTCCCTCCAGGCTGCTTCTAAGCTCTGCCTCCTCTAGGAAATGAGCACTTGGGCCTACTTCCTGAGCTTTTTCCTGGCCCAAAATGTAGGCAATTCATCACACCATACAGCCCAGGAAACTTACAGCAATCCAGTGATTCCAGCGATGAAAGCCTTTGAAATCAAATTAGAAGAGTAACTGACCTCTAGGCCCTTTGAAACTGTAATGGTAAGTAGGGTTTTTGAATGTACAAATAGTTTGCTTTGGCCAGAGCTTACCTGGAATATTGTTTCTCATTTTCAAATTAAGGGGGATATTGTCAAACTGGAAAGTACTCAGAGAAGGGTAATTAAAATTATGAGGAGTCTGGAAGCCAAGTCCTATGAGGAGCAGCTTAGGTGTTAGGTATGTTTAGCCTGCAGAAGAGAAGGTAGAGAAGGGGCATGATAGCCATGTTTAAATATTTGAGGGGGCGTCACATCAAGGAGGGGGGATTTGTTTTCTGCTGCTCTAGAGACTTAGATGTGGAGCAATGGATTCAAATGGCAGGAAAAGAGATTCCAGCTAAACATTAGAAAGAACTCCCTCATATGATTAAAACAGGGAGACACTTGATGTTTACATCTTGCTCTGCTATCCTTCACTTTCTTTTTGGGGATGTAAAGAAAGAGCCTTAAAGCAAAATAAGGGCTGTGTAAAGTGGTGCTTGGTGGATCAGAAGAAATGCATCTTTATCTTCACAGGCTTCTTCCTGAGGGTGACACGCAGAGATACTTATTTAACTAAAAAGAGGTATCGTATGTCTTTCAGACATGTTGGCAATGGTGAGATTCACATGTACGCACAGCTAATTGTTTTTTTCTTTCTTTATGGGGATGATGATAATTATATTAATTATATGTTTTCAGATTGAAAAGAAATGCAGGCAAGAGGCACAACAAAACAAATCAGCAAAGCAACTGGCATGTAGCCTTTTCCAAAACTGCTTTTGGCAATATGTGAGCTTTGTGGTTCACTGAGTTAACAAGAACATCCCCCAAATCCATTTTTGTTTGCTTGCTTTAGAAACACACACACCAAACAAACCAACAACCCAGACAAAATTAATTTGTTGATGGAATGTTTCAGGCAGGGGGAGGAAAAAAAACACTAGGAAGCAGATAGTGATACAAGTATATTTGACGGCATTTTGAAGAATTGCATTATTTTTCCCTTTAGTGCATGTTGATGTGTTGGAAAGTAGTGAATAGTGTTGTATCGTACTATGTCCAGTGTTTGGACTGGTAGTAAGGCCCAGATTTATGTCCCCAATGTAAGCGTCAAGCTATTAGTGTGAGTTGAAAAACTGAATGTCATTTAATTAGAGAATAAAAACAAAAATTGAATTCTGATGTGTCATTTTTGACATGTGCTCAATAAATTGGTTCTATTCCATTTCTCTATTAAGGCATGAGTCAAATGAAAACATTTCAAGAATTCATATCTAAATATGTACTTTTAAATATATTTCCTTTCAAAAGACTTTTATAAACACATTTCCATTTAAATATCAATTCCTAAAGATATTTTCTCTCAAAATGTCCATTTTAAACATATACTGATGCATATTTTCAAAACGAAAACTGTGTCAGATCACTCAGGAATTGTGAAAACCTGGAGAAAGCTGCTTTTGGGGTTGTTTGTTAGTCTATGCAGACTGCATCAAATTAATTCATATTATTCCTATATCAAACACGTTGTTCAAAGTTTCTCATGTAGCTAATTTAATATATCTGTAAGAACAATGTCGCATTACATATGATGCCTTTACCATGGCTGACTTTCTCCACATCCTCATTAGTGCAATAGTGCAATGTCACTAGAGTTACATGAAAAATTGCATTCAGAGACACTGGAAGAAGAGGGATCTTTTATTCCTGACTGGAATATGCTGGAATCCTGTTTCTATGTCATCTCTCCTGGCGATCCTAAAGTAGCTTACCACAGTTCAAAAAGCTCACCGATAATTATAATAAAATTGAACTCTGTTTAGATCAGAGTTTTCCAAACTTTTAATTTTGGTGACACACTTTTTAGACATGCATAATTTCACGACACAGTAATTTAGTTTTACTGGTAAACAGAAGATGAAGCCAATTCCTGATAAGAGATACAGACACTTACTGTTGTAGTAGAGCCTGTAAGTAATGTTGCAAGCAGTAGTATGGGCGCCAGAAGGGGAAAAAGGGGTACTCGTGAGTATGAGTCAGATGAGGAACAACAAAGGAAAAGGATCCGGGATATACTTATGGCACCTACTGATGAGGACTCATTCGAGGGTTTCCCTGGAGACGAAGGGTCAATGAGTGAGGGAGAGGAAGGAGATACAATGGATTTTTTTGTCATCTCAGGAGTGACTTGAGAAATTGCAAGTTGCTTCTGGTGTGAAAGAATTGGCCATCTGAAAGGACATTGCCCAGGGGACGCCCGGATGATTTGATGTTTTTATCATCTTTGTGGGAGGCTTCCCTCATGTCCCCGCATGAGGAGCTGGAGTTGATAGAGGGAGCTCATCCTCCTCTCCCTGGATTCGAACATGTGACCTGTCGGTCTTCAGTCCTGCCAGCACAGGGGTTTAACCCACAGCGCCACCAGGGACTCCATACAATGGATGGGAATAGGGGAACAAAGAGGGTTACTTGGGAGCAGGAATCAGATGAGGAGCGACAGAGGAAAAGGATCCGGGATATACTTACTGCTCCCACAGATGAAGAATCATTTGTGGGTTTCTCTGGAAGTGATGGGTTAGAGAGTGATGAAGATGGGGATGACACATTGGACTGGACTAAGGTAAAAGAGATACAAGCTGTATGTGCAGAGCCAACGTCTAGTGACACATTTGTAGGGTTCTCTGGTAACGAGGATTGGCAATTTGGAAATACATCTGAGTCTTGGGGGGATATAAGTCTTGACAGAAGATGGAGAAGTTGGGGAGATGGGAGTAGGAATTCACGTGTGGAATCAAGAACAGCTGCAAGGGATAATGACGGGGCGGAGGTCAGCTCATCATCTGATGATGATGTGTAAGATAAAAGTAGACTCTGAAGTGGGGAATCTTTTCCGAAGGCAAGGTGTTGGTTAACTTTCGTCATTGAGTACTTGTCGCTGCCTGTTTCATGTTGGCATTGTGTCCTGGATCTGCAGGTTGCTGCTTCCGTCCATGTGTGCTTTCGATTCGGCTTGGATTCTCATGAGTGTGGATTTCCCCTTTCCTTGACCTTGGACCAGTTTGACTACGACGCTGCCTTTGTGGACTTTGGAACTTTGCTATTTCAGATTCTGCTCACTACGACCCTGGACTTCGCTTGACCACGTTTTCTTCCTTGTGGCTTCCTTGTTTTGTTAACCATTTGCATGCTGTGCTGTTTAGTGTGACTTTCGGAGTACTTTGCTTAATCCGGTTCTTTTCTCCAGATAATCCGGATTATTTCTTGAGTTTACCGTTTTGAACCAGGACTGGTTTTCACCTTTGAGTTTTGACGAGAGACATTGACTTAAGTATCTCTAAGTCTTTTTCCTTTGTTTAATAAACTCTGTTTTGGAACTAACTCTTAGTCTGGCCCTTTAAGGTATCTGTGTCCCAACACTTACATACACTGTAATAACAAAATGTTTAAGGTCTCAATGTATCTTGTGAAATTGTATATTTTTAAATATATATATATATGATTTGTAAGTTAATAACATACATTTTCAAGTTTTTTATTTATGGGTGACACTATCTAAAAATGTGCAAGAATTTAAAATACATAAAACTAATAAATTTATTACTTACCATTTTAATGAGATGTATGAGGTTGATTGAATGAGCACAGCTTTAGAAAATTTGATAAAATATTCGATATTGATATTCACATTTCATCATCAAGCATTTTTAAGCTTTTAAAGAAGAAGGTTTTCAAGATCATGTCAGGGGCAGCTGTGGTTTTTAATATGTTTTTATTAATTTAACCTGAATGTTTTTAATACTAATGCTGTTTAATGCTTTTTAATATCTGTATATTTTAAATAGTATGCTAATAGTTTTATGTTAAGCCGCTTTGAGTCTCATGTGAGAGAGATAAAGTGAGATATAAATAATAACAATAATAATAATAGTGCGGTTTTCTGGCATTGTATATTTCTGACGCTTTTGTGATGGTTCATTTGTATTTTGATTCTGTAGCCACTTGTCGATGGATGTCCAGAATCAGCAGCATCCACCACGGTCCTTTTTATCCTGGGCATTGACCGAGCCAGTATAGACTTCATTTTGGTTTGCTTCTCCATAGTACTAATGGGTTAGGTGCTCTTAGTTCCACTCCTCAGCTGAGACCTCTCTGGCTTGGTTGGACCTGCTGGTAGTTACACTACCACCAGCACAGCTCTCAGCATCATGGATTGACTACAAAAAAGCATTTGACTCACTCCCATACAGTTGGATCATCAAGTGCCTAGACACCATTGAGATTTGTAAAAACGTTGGCACTTTTATTGAACATATATGAAGCACTGGAAAACTGAACTGTTTGTTGGAAATGAAAACTATGGAGTTGTCAACATCAGAAGAGGAATTTTCCAGGGACACTCATTGTCCCCACTGCTTTACATCATTGCCATGATCCCTCTGTCAACAATCTTACAAAAAACAAACCTCGGCTATCAAACTTCTCAGAGATCTCACAAAATTTCACATCTGCTGTACATGGATGACCTGAAGCTGTATGGGAAAACTGGAACTGAAATCCAGTCTCTGACTAACACTGTCTGAATCTTTAGCACATATATCAACATGGAGTTTGGTTTAGACAAATATTCAACAGTGGCACTGAAGAAGGGAAAAATCATTGAAAGTGAGGGCATAAATATGCCCAATGACCAAGAGATAAAGTGTCACCAGCCAGAGGCCTATAAATATCTGGGCATACTACAGCTGGACAACATCAAACATGAACATGTGAAAACTGTGGTCAGCAAAGAATACATTCAAAGGGTCAGAAAAATTCTCAAAAGCAAGCTCAATGGAGGCAATACCATCAAGGCCATAAACACCTGGGCCATACCTGTCATAAGATATACTGCTGGCATCATAAACTGGAGACAGGCAGAACTGGACAATTTGGACAGAAAACCAAGAAAACTCATGACCATTCATAATTCATTACATCCTCGCAGTGATGTTGACTGGATCTATCTGCTTAGAAAGTCTGGGAGCAGAGGACTTTTACAAGTCAAACAAGTAATTGAAGAAGAAAAACATGCCCTGGCAGAATATGTCAAGGAAAGCCAAGAACCTGCTTTAATTGAAGTCAATAATTGGAAACTTCTCAAAGCACAGCAGACAAAGAACCAGTACAAGAAAACTGCCCTCCAAACCAGAGCTGACAGCTGGCACAACAAAACCTTACATGGGCAGTTCCTTGAGAAGATTGAAAGAAAAGTTGACAAGGAGAAGACCTGGTTATGGCTCATGAATGGAACCCTGAAAAAGGAGACAGAAGGCCTGATTCTTGCAGCCCAGGAGTAAGCCATGAGCACCAATGCAATTAAGGCCAGGATTGAAAAATCAGCAGATGACCCAAAATGGAGACTGTGCAAGGAAGCTGATGAAACCATGGATCATATCCTCAGCTGCTGCAAGAAAATCACACAGACGGACTACAAACAAAGACACAACTCTGTGGCCCAGATGATTCACTGGAACTTATGTCACAAGTACCACCTGCCAGCAGCAAAGAATTGGTGGGATCATAAACCCGCAAAAGTCTTGGAAAATGAACATGCAAAAATACTGAGGGACTTTCGAATCCAGACTGACAAAGGTTTGGAGCACAATACACCAGACATCACGATTGTGGAAAAGAAAAAAAGTCTGGATTATTGATGTCACCATACCAGGTGACAGCCGCAGTGAGGAAAAACAACAGGAAAAATTCAGCCGCTATCAAGACCTCAAAATCGAACTGCAAAGGCTCTGGCATAAACCAGTACAGGTGGTCCCAGTGGTCATTGGCGCACTGGGTGCAATGCCAAAAGTTCTCAGCCGGCATTTGGAAACAATAAACATTGACAAAATCACAATCTATCAACTGAAAAGACCACCTTACTTGGATCTGTGTGCATCATTTGAAAATACATCACACAGTCCTAGACGCTTGGGAAATGTTCGACTTGTGATTTTGTGATACGAAATCCAGCATATAGATCTCATTTGCTGTGACATACTGTGCTTTGTGTCAATAATAATAATAATAATAATAAATGTGACATAAGTAATTCAGTGAAATATTTATCTCACATAGACTCAGAGGTTTCTCCTTATGTTGGCATGACACATTGCAGGTGACATACAACTGTGTTACAACACACAGTTTGGAAAGCTCTGGCCTAGATGGATAAGAGAAGAAAGTTAAAGGCTTCCTTCTTCCAATATATGTGTCGGTGTTTCTCAGGACATAGACATGAGCATGTAACCCCTTTCCTCTACTCAATACTATATGTGGTTGTTTTCAGCTATCTTTTGAATCCTTTCTCCACTACAGCCATGAAAATATTATTGCATGCACATGGGTTTTCTTGCATTGCATGACTCACATAAATAGGCCACCAATATGAGCTATTAAATATGCATATCAACAGTAGAATATAACATATTAATTAACAATTAAGCGAACTTAAGATGAAGTTTTAAGGGCAGCACTCAGGCTAGAGGACATTCACCTGAATGCTCTTCAATGTGCCATAATTTACAAGTGTTTAAGGAGATGTGCCTCTGCATGCATATTTGAATCATGGGTTCTGTTCAAATGTGAACATGCTTGGAATCTAAACACAGAAATGGCAGTATGGCCATTTGAAACTACCAACATCAGAATCAGAATCAGAATCAAGAGGATTAATCATATGAAAATTCAAATGTCAAAGTCCATTCAGTTGAGCATCCTCTTTCCAGAAGGGGCCATCCAAGAAACTTGATCATCAGTCATTGTTCTCCTCTTCCACCACTTGTTTCCAGTTACACATGGAATTTCACTGTAACTGATATAGAGTAAATAAGCACTGATAGATCAATCCTTTATAAATCTATCTGGTAACATTTTTGTGTCATGTCATGCTAAATTCTGGAAGAATGAAGCCCTCCACCATCAAAGGGTATTTTCTTTTCAGTTACCATTTTACAAATATCTATTTTGTCTTCCTTTACCTATTTTTACCACATCAAAATGTATGATTAGCCCTTCTCACATATCTGAAGTGTTTCTATTCAAACTGATGAAGAGCAGCAAGGAAATGGGTAATGGAGAGAGTGACAATCATTTCACTGGATATTATGGAAATAGATTGCAATGTACTTAAAGGCCCTGCAGCATACCACATTTTGATTATCCTCAGCAGATGATTGATGGAAGATACATGTTGATTCATTGAAGGTAGATCACCCATGTTGCTTCTCATATCTCTCAGACACTATTTGCATAAGAACACAGATATATGTTTATTACATGTAATCCATACCCTGGACAAAACAATATTTGTGCATACAGTTCTATATCCAAAAATGATATTGCAACCTTGAAAACCAGGCCTAATCCTTCTTCCTTTTGCATGCTGGTATACATGATAAGTTGCATAGGCATGGTTTCTACTTTTCCCTTGGCAGGGAGTGAAAACTAAAAACAAACAAAACACTCAGAATTTTATTATGAAAACTGGTTTGTTGCAATATGATTTGCACAGCTTTCTCACATTATTAAACTGTTTAAATAGTCAATAAATGAAAAACAGAAACAACCACTAAAGTACTAAAATGCAAGTAGGTAGCTTGGAAACCTATAAAATATATGTACTAAGAGATGTAAATATATTCATGTTTGCTATTTAGTTTGACTTTTAAAAAACTTTGCAGATGGTTTCAAGATGGATGAACCTTGAACATGATATTCATTAAATGATTAATGGAAGGCTTGTAGTCTGCAGGTGTAGAAGGTTGGTATGTGCATAGATCATATTGCTGAACAGAATGGCCTAGAAATTAGTCTAGGCTATGCTACTCTCTTTGAACAGGAGCATTTTGAATAACAGAGAAGTGAACTCAAGTTAGAAAATGTGTTTTACATCTTTTGTCCATTTTAAAGAAGCTAGTTAAGTATAAGTCCGCTTTGTGTGACAATGGACATTAATACATAAATAAGGATCCTGCATGTCAGCATATTTCTGAAATATGCTATGAATTTTGTCCTGAAAATGTCCTCTTCTAAAATGCCTAGGCATAACACTAGAATGAACAAAAACTTGCTCTGATGATGCTTAGGGCAAGTGTAGCAGAGCAAAAGATGCATTAACTGCTTGATTTAAACTGTTCATTGTAATTTTTCATCTTCATTGTGCTTCTCATCCTTTAAATCCTCCTATACAAATGCAGCTCTACAGGGGCAACTCTAGATGCTGAAAAACATAGCAAATACATCTTTTTAAAAAGGTGCCACCTAAATATCAAATACCAGCAACATTGAAAGCAACTCTGGAAATTTTTCCTTGGACAAACAATTTGGGCAATTTTGAGGAAAGCCAAAGATATCCAAAATCAGCCCATTAAACATGCCTTCTTCTACAACCCCCTGGTCAAAGAACTACAATTGTGACACCTATGCCAAACGTATGACTTCTATCTCTGTGTGAAATAATCTCTTACTATGTGAAAATTAGAGGGAGGGATCTTATTACTTAATGCTCATTATAAATGTATCACCCATGAAAATTATCATGAAAATAAAAAGATATCTGAAGTAGATTTCTGGTAGTAGAATTCCATCTTACAAGTGATTCTGTTCTTGCTTTCTTTCCTTTACTGCTATTGGCAGGCAAAGATGAAGCAGAAAAGGAGGAGGAGGAGGAGGAGGAGGAGGATTTGGCATGCATAATTCATGCATAAGGTTTTTTAATGTAGCTGTTCAGTGTTTTCATTGTATTTTATATGGTTGTATTTTTGTGCTTTTAACCCAACTTTTTAATTGTTTGCTCACTTTTTTCTCATTTCACACAATTATTTTTTAATTGAACAGGTTGAGTTTCTCTTATTTGGAAATCTGAACTCCCAATACACGTTTGAGGCAGCAGCTGTGGCTCGTTTACCTCTCAGCTCCCTAGTCTCTCTGCAGCTTCACATTTGCAAGACTGGAGAAGGATTGAGGATCTGAAAGACAAGCAGGAATGATGCTGCTAAAATTATCCAACTAGGCCAGTGGTTCTCAACCTGTGGGTTCCCAGATGTTTTGGCCTTCAACTCCCATAAACCATAATAGCTGGTAAACTCGCTGGGATTTCTGGAAGTTGTAGGCCAAAACACGCGGGGACCCACAGGTTGAGAACCACTGAACTGGACAAAGGAAAGTTGTAGCAGAGCTTCTGGGTAAACTGTTTTAAAACTTTCATTGACATATAATAAATAATAGTTTTGTTTACTATTATCAGTTATGTGAACAACTGCTAAAAATGTGTGAAATTTGGCACAATATGCAAGTTGGTTACCCTAAACCTTTTTAAAAAAGAAATTATAATATAGTACATTTATGGTCTCTAGCATTTCAGATAAGGGTTGCCAGTCTGTGCTTTGTTTTAGTTATTTGTTAGCAACATTGGACAAGGAGAAATACAGGCTATACATTAAATAAACAAACATACAAATACTATCAATTTAATGCACTTATTTTCTATTTACATAGAAGCAAGACTATTCAATGAGGAGAGAACATTAGCACACAAACTCATCTGCCCTTTGTACCAACAGTATCTAAGGAAAGTTAACTTCAACTTTATCTGGTTGAATAAAGAGGTATTTCACCTTCAGCAGCAATAACAACAACAACATCCAGAAATCCTATCATGCTGAATGTTCTGTAATTTTTTACATACTCACTTTTTAGCAGAGGCATTAAGAGTCCCTGTTAGTGAATTGCAGACATGCATAAATGAACATCAGCAAGAGAGTCTGAATACATATCAGGAACAATGAACAATGAAAGTCATGCACATTGTTCCCAATGTGCACCAATCACATTGTAAGTCAGTCACTTTGCTGTTTTCTTTTTGTAGTAAAATTACAGCAGCCTTTTATTGAATATTCTAGCATGATAGGGGGTTGGATTGAATAGCCCTTGGGGTCTCCTCTAACCCTATGATTTTGTGATTCTGTGATTCAATAGAATGGTAGTAGTAGTTTATTCGATGCTTAGACCATAGGTCTTTCACATACAAGGCAAGTCAAATAAATACATGACCACCAGATTATTAAATACAATATAAAATACACAATAAAAGCCTATAAATCATTAAAATGCTACATATATCGATGACAAGATGCACCTTTAAAATACTACATGATATATAGACTCAAACCTGCGTAATTAAAAACCAAGTAAAAGCATTATTAAAACTACATAAACAGCCACTATTAGTTAAAAGCATTCCACTGGATCCAATAGAATGGTGAAACTGCTCAGTTTTAATTCCCACAGACACATATGTTTCTGGTCCACACTTAGTATTCTGGTCCACACTTAGTACATCCTATTATTTCAGACAAGATAAGTCTCCTTAGAAAACACATTTCACAATCTTGCTCAGTGATATATATCCTGCAGTGTTTTTGGTAGGCAGTCAACATTGCTTAACAATCTACATTGTTTTAAATATTGTTGATTTTTAATATGATAACTTTTAAAAATGTATTTAACTTCTATAAAATGTGGTTTTCCCATGATTACATTTTCCTATAAGCAAGATAGCAATTTTTAAGAAAAACAAAGAGATGATTCACAGGTAGGTAGAAGAGATGCTGAAGGACAGAGAGATATTCAAAAATTTTGAAAAGACATCCCTGATGAAGTGTGGTTGAACAGCCACTTTGCTCCCAAAATATAAAAAGAAGATTGTTTTTAATGGTCAGGGTGTGCTCTTCATACACATATGTTTTACTCTCCAAAAGTTTGGTCCCATAGCCTTATTTCAACTTTCTTTCTGAAGGTCAGGAGGGAAGGAGAAGGTTAAAGTTAAATTCCATTACCCTATTCTCCAAAAATTTGTGCACAGAGCCAGGTCTTAAGCTTTTTCCTGAAGACCAGGAGGGATGCAACCAATCTAATGTCACTGGGGAGGGATGTCCACAGCTGAGGGGCCACCACTGCAAAGGCCCTGTATTTTGTCCCCACCAGTCACATCTACGAAGGAGATGGAACTGAAAGCAGGGCCTCCCCAGAAGATGTTAGTCTCATTCTAGAATCACCCATGGTATCAAGCTTGAAAATGAACATTGGGTGGGGGGGGGGGGAGGAGGTGTAATATAAAAAGGCAACATTGAAGTTTACTGATCAATTTTTCTAGACATTTTTTCAAATCAGTACAAATGGACTAAAGTGTGTTTGGTGCTCTTTCGTGGTAATTTATTGGGAGGTGCCAAAACATGAATAACTATTGCCAGAATATCCCTATCTGGTGGTAAAAACTACTGGAATCTGGTCATGTCTGGAATGCTTTATGCCCAAAAAGCAACCCACACTCTACTACCATAGCAACAGGTCTAAAAAAACTTTGCTACAAAATTGGTTTTGGTGAAAATATCACACTCCCCCAAAATATCATTACTCCCCCAAAATGGCAGTCATCTATCCATAGCACCTCTTTTTTGTCATATTAGAATTCCATTCATAGGTACAGATCCCTTTCATTCTGCATTCACATTCAAATATAAAAGTAAGTATATCTGGCAATGCATACTAAGATTGCCACCCTCTTTAATTAACACTTCAAAGAGTCTTCAAACCTCAAACAACATCATTCACAGCAGTCTTTCTGGGTTGAGCAGACTAGCTCTGGACTAAATAGTGGTGAAATTCCAGGATTAGTGTAAACATTTTAATCCACCATACCAGAAACATGTTTTAATAGTCAGTGAACCCAACATTTTAAATTATTTCTGCGCACAAATCTCATTATGATTGACACGATAAAGGTCTTAGGTTTTTAATTTAGCAGCACAACTATTTCTCCACAACAAATATGCTATTGTAATTAATTAACTTCCTACTATCTTTGTGTCAGGCAAGTGAAGCAAAGCATATGTCTTTTTCCATATCTTTTCAGACTTTAAAAAGAAGGCAGATGTATGGAATAAATTTAACACTATATGCCACTTGCTGCAATAGGAATATAAATGAATTACCATATTGCTAATCTTTTTAAAAAATGCTTCTATTCTAAATTAAAATAAGACAAGTTTCTATATTCAGAAAGCCTGAAAATAGGTTTCTGAGCCTTTGTGTTTTACATATGGTAAATTGATCTGATCATATTTCAGGGCTCAACAATTTAGTTGTAAAGCTTATTCCAAACAATTTATTCATGAAAATAATGCATTGCCACATATGTTATTGGTATTTGTTTTCAATTGTATCACATAATTCACTGTATGAGGATAGGCTGATTTCAATACAGAATCTAAAGGATAACTCAGGCACAACCATAGTGTATAATGTACAAGGATGAAAACAAGAGTATGGCTGTGTTGGAATAAATGCTTTGCATAAATCAGAAATCTAGACAAAGCTGTGCAAAAACCCAAACCCTTGAGACCTTTGTAATTGATTAACTAGAATTTTACAGGAATTCCTGACGCAGATTGTCTGAGGAAGTCCCTCCAAATGCTGAATGAATTGGAGATGCCCTTCAGATTTCCTCTAGCTGTATGGGAATTGTCTGTATCTGTGTAGAAGAGTATTTAAATATCTCAACAATGAGAAAAGGGTCTGATCACCAAAGGGTACTAAAGTTTTCATTACAGCTAAGAGATTCATGGAAGCCCCCAGGAGAAATTCCACAGTATGTACCCAAACTCAAAATTCTTCATGAGTTGCACCTCAGAGAGAATTTTACTTTAGGAAAAATAGTGATCACAACTTCATACATGAATAAGGCTGCTCATGAGATCCATCTGCTTATCAGCTCTGGCAGAGCAGTAATTTATGCCAGCTTTATCTTTTGGTGGCTTCCTTTGTGTGGAAGTCTATAAATAGCAATTGTCCTCAATATTCTCTGTCCTTGTTTCTTTTCCTTTTTTTTACCCAGCTGTATCCATAACTACATTTCCAATATTTTGCAGCATTTCATTCATCCCATCACTTATCCTCTGTGTCCTTGTCACAGTTAAAGTATATCCTCCTTTTTCCCTTCTATGTACTAGCATATGTGTGATTAATGTAGCCTTTTAACTGATACATCCCCATAATTGGCAAAGCTAGAAGCTATTCCTCAGGGCTAAACTGAAGGGTTCTTTCCGGGATGAATTGTATTTCTGGTTCTGAAATTGCTTAATCGCTGGCCATTTCTGCCATATGTGCATAAAAGAATACCTAATGGTCTTTTTAAAAAAGAGAAAAGTAGTGAGCTCTCACCTTTTCAAAACAAAAGAAGCTGGTCAGAATCATTTCTGCTTTTGGACTACTATTCAATTAGACAAATCCTTCAGAAGATTTTTGTTTTTCTTTTGTATACTTAACAGACAGATACTCCAGTGGAGATAAAGAAACATGAAGATGTTGAAATTATACATGGTGATTTCCATTACTTACTATTATTTCAGAACATAATATTAATATTATGCCAGAGTTTTTGATGAACTAATGATTGGCATGAATGATGGGGCTTCTTCCTTTGGATGCAGCTACTTTATAATTAACTGGGTTTTCACCCCATTTCTCTCTCTCTCTCTCTCTCTCTCTCTCTCTCTCACACACACACACACACACACTAGAGATTTAAGGGAGAAATGTTCTCATTGGTGCCAACATAATGTGTACTTTAGTCCCAACTCTCTAACAATAGGACTGAAGCCCTTTCTATAATGCCATATAATCCAGATTATCAAAGCAGATAATCCATATTATCTGATTTGAACTGGATTATATGAGTCTACACTGCCATATAATCAAGTTCAAAGCAGATAATCTGAATTTTATATGGCTGTGTAGAAGGGGCCTGAGAAACTTGAAGGCCTCCAGATCAAGTTGGAGTAAAGCACATAGCACTCTTCACCATGAACTATTGATATATCTATATTGTAGAATTAATGCAGCCTGATACCATTTAAACTGCCATGACTCAATGCTATGGAATCTAGGGAGTTGTAGTTTTTCAAGGTCTTTAGACTTCTCTTGGCACTTCCACAGGGTCCCAAAATCCATGCCAAAGCAGGTTTTAAAAATCCCTCCTCCCCTTCCTCATCTCCTGCCGCATCATTTCCTTGCGCTAGAAGGGAGCGAGAATAAAATAATAATAAAACTTTATTTATATCCCACCACCATCTCCCCAAGGGGACTCAGAGTGGCTTACATGAGGCCAAGCCCGATAACACATCAAGAAAAAAATAACAATAAGCAATAAGCAAAAACAATACAATTAATATAACTCACATGTAAACAGTAACACACAGGGATTTAAAAAACCTCTGACTGGGCTAAATGTAATAATTTAAAATTTACAAAATAAATGTTGGGCATGGACAGAGGAAGGATGTATCTCATAGGAGGGTTTTAAAAGAAATGAAGAGAAAGCAACCCAACGAGTAGTTAAAGTGCTTCTGAGGACATATTATTATTATTATTATTATTATTATTATTATTATTATTATTATTATTTACTGTATTTATACCCCGCTCTTCTCAACCCAGAAGGGGACCCAGAGCAGCTTACAGATTATGGCAACATTCAATACTGCATCATACAATAAATAATAAATATAACATATCAAATTACAAAACATTTAAAACATATAAATGCAATGAAACATATCAAAATAGTTTTAACAGAGCAGATATTCCATCAGGTGAAGAATGAAATGCCAAACTGGGGTGGCAGTATTCACTCAATAGAGGGCTCAGGTGAATCAAGGGCCATGGCATCCTTGGTATATCTGTGCTGACCCAAGGATGCTGAAATGGAGGCCAGTCAAGATAGAGTCCAGCAGCACCAAGCGGTCCCCAGAAGCTGAGTGAGTCCCTAGAAACTGAGCCAGAGGCAGCAAGGGAAATAAGTACTGTCCCTTCCCTCAAAGCCCCTGCTGATGGTTCCTTCACATCTTGCTTAGGCCTGAGGTCCTGCAGGCATGGTTCTTTTTGCGCCCCAGACTCTGGGGCAAGCAGATGTTGCTGGCCTTGAGCTGCAGAGTCAGGGCCTCAGTTCTGCTAGGAGTGAGTCCACAGGAGCTGAGCCAGAGGCAACAGAAGAAACAAATGCTGCCCCTTCCCACAAAGCCCCTGGTGATGGTACCTTCACTGCCTGCTTAGGCCTGAGGCCCTGCAGGAGTGGTTCTTTTTATGCCCCAGCCTCTGGGCAAGCAGATGTTGTTTCTGGCCTTGAGCTGCAGAGCCAGGGTCTCAGTTCTGCTAGGAGTGAGTCCACAGGAGCTGAGCCAGAGGCAACAGGAGAAACAAATGCTGCCCCTTCCTTCATGGAACCTTGCAGGACCCTACAGGTCAAAGGCCAGGGGTCTGAGCAGGTGTCCTCCAGCTTCACTATCTGGGAGCAACCCTCCAGGAATGACTGGAGCCACGACAAAGCTGTGTCCCCAAGACCCATCCCGGAGAGCTGTCCCAGAGGGATACTGTGGTTGATGGTATTGAAAGCCGCTGAGATGTCCAAGAGAACCAGCAGGGTCACACTCCCCCTGCCCAGCTCCCTGTGGAGGTCATCCACTAAGGCAACCAAAGTCGTCTCGGTACCATGACCAGGCCTAAAGCCAGACTGTGACTGTAATTGCTCAAAACCGTGGAGTCAAGGGAGGCCTTTTTCAGGAGTGGTCTAACCACAGCCTGTTTCAAACAGATGGTAATGTCCCCTGCTCCAACGATGCATAAATGATCAATACAAACCAATCAATCAACCCACCTTTAGCCAATGTAATTAGCCAAGAAGGGCAAGGGCCCAGAGACGACGTGGTCGCCCTCACAACCCCAAGGACTTCCTCCACATCATCAGGATGAACAAGCCAAAAAGAATCCCACAAAACCGGACAAGCTGATGCCTCAGTCACCTCCTCTGGCACTCTATTTAAGCTGGTATCTAGCTTGAGGCATATTCGAGTGACTTTATCCGCAAAATGGTGTGTGAAATCGCAGCACCAAGCTGTCAGGTCGTCAGTGTCCTTTTAAGCAAGATCAAATTGCTAATAGCTCACCAAGCCATGAATTGTCTTCAGGTGTAATAAGAAGAAGACAGGTAGAACAATCACATGATTGATAGTCTCTACGTAACCATGTTATGGCCTTCACTCTGACTTCTGATGGTCTCTTTGATAAAAATTTGAGCCAGAAATCTGCAGACCGCCCTCCTTGAGGTCCATCTGTGTCTATGGATCATTAAGTCAGCAATTTCAACCGCTAGATTGTTCGTCTGCAAAAGATGTTGGTTTTGGCAAGAAATTGCGATAGGGCGAACAATAGAATCTGATATCATGTTAGCAGTTTTCCTTTGAATATCTGCAGTTATCTCCTGCCAGCCAGGCCCATCCTGGTTCCTATGAGTACAAGAAAAACCTCCCATTCCCTCAGTCATCTCACATTCTACCCTTTCTTCCATCTTGGGGTCCAGCGGCCCTCCTTCTTCTGCTGAGCAAGAGTCCTCAGTTAAGTCTGCAAGTGTAGAATTGTCCATCCTCGGGGGGCATATTGCACAGAAGTTTTAATAATGAGGGAAATTCCTTTAAAGAGGTGATCCATTTTTTCGTTCAATGTTTCAAGCTGATGTGACAAAAGATTGAACAATTTTCCCAAGAGGTCACACAAATAAAATAAGTCATTCTTCCTATGAAATTCTAGTCCTGCCACTCCTACGTTATGAAAGAATGTTATGGTGGCCAGGTAAGTTTTATTTTATTTTTAGGGAGAAATGGGGGGTTGGGGCAGGGTGGGTGAATACCATCCCGGACCTTTGGGATGTAGATCTACTTTTGGCAGAGCTCCACGGCGCAAGTGAAGAAAGAGCATTGTAAGCCACTATCATGACAACATGAGAGGCTTCCTGTGTTGCATAGGCAACAACAAGGGGAAGCTGGGTGGTGGGTGCTTCCTCCTATGGGACAAGATAAGAAGGAAGCCAGGTGATGTGGGATGATGGGTTTCCTCCACCAGATTCGCCAAGATGCATGGCGAATCCTGGTCTTAATGTGATGAGGTCCTAAGTTTCCATTGGGTATTTAAAGGCAATGCACCCTCAGTTCAAGCCAAGTCAAAGGCAATATTCTTGGTCTGAACCAGGACCATATAGTTCTCAATTGGCCATTCTTGGCTGAGTTAGGAAGAACTATTGACTCAGCAGTGAGCCAAAGACATTTCACTATCTTCGAAAAAGTGAATGGACTTATTCTGTAATTGATCCATCCATTCTTGAGGAGCCAGTTTCATTTCTAAAAGGCCTTGAGTTGCATTAATCAGTTCCAGAGGGTTTGGGAAAATGAAGTTTCTTCAGAGTTAAAGGATGAAAAATACAAATGTGTTTTCTGGTATGGACAGCACTGAATATCAACTTTAATATCTGACTCCTCTTAGCCTTCCTCTGTGTGTTGAAGGATCCCTAAATCATTATAAAATTTTTAAAATCACTTCAAAAGCTAATTGCCACATAGGACATATATTTGGGGATTGCAGTTGGGATCAGCATTCAGCACAAAAGGTATAACCCCAAAAGAATGGCATAAAATGAACACAAACCACACAGTAGTCACACTAAAATAGTTTCCCCCAATTCAATGCCCCCAAGGTGTGTTGAGCTTTGATTCCTATACTTAATAATAATAATAACAATAATAACAATAACAACAACAACAACAACAACAACAACAACAGCAATGAATTTTCTACCCGACTCTCCATTGAACATCAAGGTAGTTGTGATATCAACTATAGTGCAACACACCTAGGTGATATCAGATTCCTGAAGGTTAGACTGCAGAGGCAGAACTTCAGACTTCTGATATTTTTCTTAATATAAACTTATGGCCTAAAGACGTAGTCTTGGGACTGAATTGAATTTCACATTTTGATTTAACCAGTGTCTTATCCACCATTATCTAGTCTATATACAAACACATTGCTGATGCATGGCACAAAATATATGTTCTATTTTCTGTGACTAGTAATCTTGCATAATTCCATTTATCAACCTAGTTTGCTTTGTTTGGTTGGTTGTGATTTATAGTGTTCCATATGTTCTGAATTAGCACTTTAGATTCTCTTACATTCATTACTGATGTTTCCACTGGGTTTACGTGTCTGTGGGGCTCCTCAGCCATATTTCTAATAAAGTGATTCAGTTGTAAGCAGTGACAAAGTGCTTTGTGGGTGTGGGATTGTGGTCAGGGAATCAGTACAACAATCTGTTATCTTTATAGTGCAAGGCCTTTCCATGACTCTCCTTTTGTGTTACCTGTCACAACATCATTTATTTTGCACACATAAAATATATTACAAAATGAACTCCCATATAGTTTTAAATTTTTCATAGAGATGCATGCTTTTAAAAGAGTCTTACATTAATTTATATCCTGACATGTGAACATGTGGCATCGCACTGCTGATATTGTGTGGGTGTTGTTGATTTAAGAGTTGTATACCATCTTTTGTAAAGGATTCAGGGGGGAAGGTAAAAGAAATTGCACAGTAATGAAAAAGACAGTATTCCCTGCATTTGAAATTAATTCAAAGCGAAAAAAACAAGGAGGAATAAACAAAATGTAATTAGAAAAAAATATGTATTTGTTTGTTTTGTGCATTTCTACCCTGCCCTTCTCCCCCCAAAGGGGAACTCAGGGTGGCCTCACATAAGCATCATATGATGCTATCAGCATATAAACATCAAAATTGCAATTAAAACAGTAAAATCCATTAAAACACATTATACAAATTCTTTAAACAAGTTCATTTAACAATAAATTAACATGCCATAGATAGGCTCTTACAAAGATCCTGTTCTGTTATTTTGGGGCCTAATGCTACACAACTGTAATGCTATAGTGCCACTTTAACTGCATTAGTTGAAATCTACTGAATCCTAAGATTTTAATCAGGTGAGATAGCAGACAAGCTCTCAGGCTAGGATTCTAAATGTCTCATGCTAAATTGAAAATTCCAGGATTTCATGGCAGTTAAAGTGGGATCATAATGCTAGACCTGTCTAAAGTGAAAGATCCTTGATCCTTTGTACATGTGGGAATGTAAGTGGCAAAGTACTGGGCTTTTTTGATACTACACAATTGGAGCACGATCATATGGTTGTACTTGCCATACAATGAATTATTGTGCTTTGCAGTTTAGGATATTTATAACTCTCGGGTCACTCTAGAACAGACCTGCACAACCTGTGACCCTCCGGAGGCTTTCAGGTCCATCTCCCAAAATTCCTTACTATTAGACAAAATGGCTAGAGTTCTTGTGGTTTTTTTCGGGCTATATGGCCATGTTCTAGAGGCATTTCTCCTGACGTTTCTCCTGCATCTATGGCAAGCTTCCTCAGAGGGTGAGGTCCTCACCCTCTGAGGAAGCTTGCCATAGATGCAGGCGAAACGTCAGGAGAAATGCCTCTAGAACTTGGCCATATAGCCCGAAAAAACCCACAAGAACTGAGTGATCCCGGCCATGAAAGCCTTCAACAATACATTAAAATGGCTAGAGTTTATTGGAGTGGGAGGCCCAAACGCCTAGCGGGCCACAGGTTGCTCAGGCCAGTTCTAGAGACTTAACAAATTAGAAATTCCAGTACTCCATAGGATAAGACCATAGTAGTTAAATTGGAATCATGATACAAATATAGTGTGAAAACATCCCAGTGAGCAACCTATTATACAGAAGTTTATTTCTCTGGATGGAAATATGTAGAGACATTTACCACAATGTAGCTATTAGGGCTGGGCAATTCGTTTCGTTAATTCGTAATTCGTTAAAAAATTCGTTAATTTTTGAATTACAAAACGATAACGAATCAGTCTGGAGCAATTTTTTTAAAAAACGAATTTTTAAAGCTATTTTGTAATTGTTTTGTAATTGTTTTGTTATTATTTCAGCTCCTGGCTGCAAAGGGGCCCGAGCAGGGGCAAGGAGAAGGGAAGGCAGGCGAGAGAGAGAGACTGAGCGAGCAAGCTCCCTTCCCGGCCTGGCTTCCTCCCCTCGCTCCCCTGGCTCCCCCCGCCCCCTTCTTCCCCCTTTTCCCGGCTCACCTGGGCATGTGCACACCCCACACATGCCCGGCCCGGCGCAAGGGTGGTCCGGCGTGCCCGCTCGGCGGGGCCCTGGCATCCGCCGCCCTGGAAAAGAGAAAGACCCCCGCCCAGCAGCAGCGGCAAGGCCGCTGACTCCCCCGATTGCCTCCCCCGCCGGGAAAAGGAAACGCAGGAGGAGGCGCAGCAACAGCAACGGAGCAACCACCCGATTCTTCTCTCTCCCTCTCTCTAAAGTGGTATGTGTGCCAACTCTATCTCTGACTGTGCGCGCGCTGCGTGCGCGAGACGGAGGCGACCGCGTGGGTGGGAGGGAGGGAGAGGGAGGGAGGGATAGAGAGGGGGCGGACTAAAACTATTAGCCCTATGATTTAAGCCCTATGAGATTTAAGCCCTATGAGGAGCAGCTGAAAGAGCTAGGCATGTCTAAACTATTATTAAAAACTATTATTATTAAAACTATTATTTAAAACTAATATTTTCATGTTGCACAACCGCGTCCGCCATTTTAACGAATTGATTCGTTAATAATAACGAAATTTCGTAAATACCGAACTTTTAAAAAGGAAAATTTTGTAATTATTTTAAATATCGAAACGCAAAAAACCCCAAAAAACGAATCGATTTTAGAAACAAATTTTTGCGTTGTTACCCAGGCCTAGTAGCTATACATCAACTCTCCCAATGTTTCATGACAATTTCATTTGGGATGAAAGCACTGTATGAGAAATTCTCATTCAAGTTTGTTGCTTTTAAAGAACAAGAATGAATGAGGAATAAGGCCACCATATAGGGATGATGATAAAATAGTAAAGGGGCAGAGAGAAGTCGGAACAGGAGTGCTCTCAATGTAGTATATCTTGTTTTCAATGACACCCCAACACACACACATTCCACAGCTGGTGAACTGTGAGCTGGATGGATTTATAATTAGGAGACAGATTGAACCATTGGTGTCAAACCCATTTTCACCAAGGTCCACATATGCCTTATGATTGCCTTCAAAGGGCCATTGCAATTGTAAGACTATATATATGTAAGTATGTTACCCAGACACTGAAAGCCTTGTGGGCCACAAACAATAATGTGGCTTGTTAGGTTCAGCCCGCTGGTCTTGTGTTTGACATGTTTGGACTAAAACCAAAGAATGCTGGATGGTCTCTATTTATTGTGGAAGAAATGACCAGCAGAGTGCTTTGGATTTTCGTTCTGGGCCCTTTATTGTTTAGCACTTCTATAACAATTATCATAATTGCAGATGACACCAGATTAGGAGGTGGAAGTCAGGGTTAAAAAAGTATTTTGATGGAGAGCTTAAAAATGTTTTAAGCAGGAATGAATTAAACTTGTTTAATTGGCTACCACCCACCAATGGGCCAGGCCAACTCTTAGCTACATTCCCTGAATTCCCCGTTGAGACCTCATATAAACCAGTGTCTCGTGTACTTTGAGGCCCCTTTTACACTGCCATACAAAGTCCAGATTATCTGATTTGAATTGGATTTTATGGCAGTGTAGACTCATATAATCCAGTTCAAAGCAGATAATGGGGAATGTTTGCTTTGATAATCTGGATTATATAGCAGTGTAGAAGGAACCTTAGAATCCTTTCCAACTTTATGACTCTGTGTGAGGTGGACATTATTTGAGGCCAGAGATTTGGGAGGCAAGTTGTGAAAGGAAGTATAGGAGCAAGCAAGGAAAGTGTGTTCCATAACACATGCATATTTTAAAATGGATGAAGTCACTGGATACATTTTTAAAGGCATGTTTTAGTTATTCAGTTTTAATCTTTGAATATCTTTTAGAGAAATGAATACATGGTGATGCTGCTCACAGCCCCCACTGAAAATCCTACAATCAATGGAAAATGAAAATCTGTCTCTTACAACCAGCAGATCATATCCACAACTAGACTACCTGTTAACTGCACAGCGAACAAGAGAAAAAACCTCTAAAATGTGTGGTAGAGATGAATTTTTGTTTCCCTGTTTCTGCTGTCGTCTCATACAATGTTGTACTCATTTCCTAGTGCCCTGATTCTTCTCAATTTCTTTTGCTTGATGTTTCTACCTGTCTCAATTCATGCACATAGATCTGGACAAGTGGCCAATAACAGACAAAAACTCCTCTGGCTAATCTGTACTTTTTATTATCAAGACAATCTATTAACCTTCATAATATTATCAGAATGGCTTCATCAACATCATTTGCCACTAGACCTTTTAACTGTGATATGTCAAAATATATTTTTGTAGAACACAGTGTATCAAAACTTTCTCCCACATTCCATCTTCTCAACTTGGAAGAAAATTAATTTTTCAGAGTGCTACTCCTCACCCAGCTTTTTCATTTGGCTTTCTTTCTCATTTCATATGCATGGTTTGAAAAGATGCAGGAATATTCAGTCACCTAGAGATACAATTTTAGCAAAGAAAATTATTTTACACTCTCTCCCTACATTACTTTATTTGACTTTATTTGATTCACTGTTTCAAAATTGCTTTTCATTTAGCATTAACTTTTGTAAAAAAAAAAAAAAAAAGTTCATACCAGGAACTCTCTGATGCCAGCTGCAGAGCAATTAACACTTAATTCTATCTGTTCTAACATTCTACTAGGACGGTCTTCCGAACACACTGACCCTGGATCACACTGGCCTTCAAGACTGCAATTTTAAAGGCTACTAACATAATCCTACATATAATGGTACATAGTGTATTCTGGTCAGACTCCTGCCAAACAGTACCTATTGAGCTTGTTGGACAGTCCTGTCCTCTGTCAACTAAAAAGCATGTCCCTGATATTCCTACCTATCCAGCATATGCAGAAAAATATCCCAGTTTTAAATCCCACTTATTCCAGAGATCTCTTACACAAAGGGGATGGCTGCTTCTTGATCAAAGGGGGATGGATCCCTATTGATCACAGCTGCTCCTTCTCAGACATGGGGATTGGGGGGCTTTCAAAGTCTCTATATAGATCTTAAACTGGGGGGGGGGGCAGTGTATGTAGGGCCTCAGAAAATGTAATAGTTTCAAAGTGGGTCGATTGCATATTAGGGGTCTGCACAATTCAGGGCAATTCATTGATCTCTCTGCTGGACCTCCAAAAATGGACCAGGCTGGGAGAAGTTGAAGGCAGAGCCAATACAGATCACTAGCTGCCAGGTATTTCAGTTAATGGGGGCTAAGGGGACTGAGTGCCATTCTACCTGAGGCAGCTTTGCAAATCAGGCAAGAGCAGGCACTGGCAGCAGCAGCTCCTCCTCTTCTTTCTTCCCTGGAAGTCTCTGCATTCCTTCCTGATGCACCTCCTACCTGGCAGAGCACCTGCCTAAGGCAAATAAGGGATGGCATGATTTTAATTGATATTTTTAATAATTCATATTTTAACTGTTTGGTTTTCATTGTAATTGTTTATTTGATACATGTATGTATGGCATTGAATTGCTGCCTCCTGTAAGGCCACCTTGAGCCCCCTCCAGTGTGAGAAAGGCAGAATACAAATAAGGTAATTAAATTAATAAATAAGGTCAAAGAGCAAGAAAGTCTGCCCTAGACCTCCAGAGAGGGCCCTGCTAGGAACTCACTTTCCCAGCAGCATTTTGCACAACATGGGCATTGAAAGAGCTTCTGCTCTCTCTCCTGGGACATGATGGGAAATAAGTTTTTTTTATCTCTGTTTTTCATGGGGTTTTTTTCTCAACCAATTAGAGGTCTGGTTGATTGTGTCTATTCTCCTGCCCTCTTGTGGCACATGCTGATTAGGACTTCAATTTCCAAAACCCCTCTTGTGTGTTATTTAAAAAGAATAAGGTAAAAAATTTCAACATTTCCCAAAAATCAATCTATTGGCAAAACGTTCTAAAACTTGTCAAGCTTACTGTCCTAAATGTAGCCTACAAATGAGGCAAGTTTCCTCCTAATAGGCTTTAAAATGATAGAGAATTGAGACTCCAATGCGACTATGGAAGCTCAGGGCCCTGGTGCTTGTGGGCCTGGTGGGAGTCAGAGGCTTCATGGGTTGGGAGGAGCATGGCACAGTCCCAGCAGCAGCCCCATCACCACCATCACCACCAGGAAAGTGAGGGAGGCAAACTGAAGGGGGGGGGTAGGGTTGTGGCTGCTGTGGGATCTCCCTGGAATAAACACACTACCTTCTCCTTTTCTTGCCCCTTAAACAAGCCCCTCACCTTCTCATCTATTTCTCAGACTCTTCTCCTAGGGCCCTTCCACATAGCCATATAACCCAGATATCAAGGCAGATAACCCACAATATCTGTTTTGAATTGAAATACTATATGTCATTGTGGGCACAATAATCCATTTCAAAGCAGATAATGTGGGATGTTATACAGCTGTGTGGAAGGGGTCACAGATAATCTAGGTCCCTTCCACAGAGCTACATAACTTAGAATATCAAGGCAGAAAATCCTACAATATCTGCTTTGAATTGTAATATATGGCAGTGTGGACTCAGATAACCCATTTCAAAGCAGATATTGTGGGATTTTCTGCATTGATAATCTGGGTTATATGGCTGTATGGATGTTGTGACCTGGGGACTCAGAGATAGCTTTTATCTCAGAGTTGTAACTATGTTGAACTCCATGATTTTGCATTGGTGGTTGAAGTGTGGAGATATGAGTGTGTTGTTTTTGTGATGTGAGCTGGACACAGCATTTAATTTTATTGTACACTGTACAATAAATATAAATTTATTCTAATCTATTAGGAAAATACAATGTTATGTAACCTTCACAGTGTCAGCTTATTCTTTTGTAATTGTTCCATTCTAAAATTAAATAAGTTGCATGCTATTCCATTTATTGATATGGACCAGAAAGCATGGGTTCCTTTTAAAGTCCTTGATACATTAAAAAAAACACACACAACTCAGTTTTCAGAGAATTCAGAATTTCTTCTTAGCTATGCATGTACTCACAATCTCTACTGAGTTAACATTTCTCCGTGCTTCTTTTGCCCTAGGAAGACAATTTCTTTCTGCACTGCTTGATACAATTCCATTTGATGTATCCCTCCCACCCCTTGTTTGATCAATTCTTTGTTAATTTTTTTACCCATGTTCTTTTTTCCCATAGTGATGCTGTTAGATGAATAAAATTAACCTCTGGCTACTACTTTTCCTACATCCCTAAAGCGTCATTTTGGTTGATGTGGTCAAGTCAAAGGACAGTGAAATCAATGGCTGCTGTTCTAAATTCAGAAGGGTTTTATCGACAGGTGAACGTGGAACTGGGCAGATTGTTCAATTTCCAACTGCAATTACCTGAAGTACCTGCAAGATCCCCCTCCCCCCAACAATAGTTTAATGAAGGAAAGAAGTGCTGATCGGGTTTAAAACTAACTAAATTTCTTATTCTCAGTGCACATAATAAATATGGCATGGTTGGATGAGGTAGAGGAATGGGCTAAAATTTTTAAACAGAGGAACAGAAGCACCCTAATTCCTTTAAGTAACCTCATAAGAAGTAAGAGTATTCCAAAGAATGCTGAGACCAGAGATTCATGTTGATCAGAAGCAAAACACATTTATATTCAGCTGTACCTGCATGACTCCCTCTGTCACAGCCTTCTTTTACCTTGATCCATTTGTTATTTTCTATTTCTTGACATACCATCTCTCCTGGGAGCATTTCTGTTTGGAATCAACCCCCTTCCTTGCTGGGAGATATAGATAATTCCTGGAAATGCCAGGTTCTTCCTTGGTCTCTATCAATGTCAGAGGAGGGCTGTCAATTTGGATCTCACATTCTTTCTCCAGTGCAGTTTCTTGAGGCCTGACAATCTGAACTTCTGTAGGGCAGGTGTACATTTTGTGAGAATGTGATTGTGGTAATTGGAAAAATTATATAATTCTTGCAAATCTGAAACAACAGCCATACTCATCTCCAGGTGTTCTTGGAAGAATATCTGGATCTGCCTCTGTTTAGGCTGGGACATGGCACTGGAATAGCATTGGTCTCCTTAGTGGATGATCTGCATAGGGAGCTTAATAGGGGGAGGGGTCCTGAACCGGCGCTTGGTGGCTGTGATAGTCTGGATGAGGGTAAACCAATTGAAATTGAATCCAGACAAGATGAAGTTACTCCTGGTCAGTCAAAAGGCTGAACTGGGTATAGGGTTCCAGCCTGTGTTGGATGGTGTTACACACCCCATGAAGACACATATTTGAAGGTTGGGAGTTCTCCTGGATTCATTGATGAACCCAGGTTTCAGCAGTGTCCAGGGGAGCTTCTGCACAATTAAAACTTGTGATCCAGTTGCACTTATATCTTGGGAAGTCAGATTTGGCCACGATGGTCCATGCTCTTGTTACATCTCAAATAGACTACTGCAATGTGCTCTACATGAGGTTTCCTTTGAAGACAATCCAGAAGCTGCAAGTAGTCCAATGGTGGCAGCCAGATTGCTCACTGGAATGGTTTAGGGAGCATACAACTCCCCTGTTGTGTCAGCACAACTGGCTGCCAGCTTGCTACCAAGGTACTAGCTTTGGTCTATAGAGCCCTGAACGGTTCTGGTCCAGCTTACCTGTCTGAACACATCTTCCTTTATAAGCCAACTAGAGCTTTAATATCTGCTGGGGAGGCCCAGCTCTTGGTCCCACCCCTTTTTCAAGTGCAACTGATGAGAGACGGGGCCTTCTCAGTGATGGTCCCTCAGCTGTGGATCTCCCCAGTAATATTAGCTTGGTCCCATCCCTCCTGGTCTTCAGGAAAAAGCTAAAGATCTTGCTTTGTGCACAAGCATTTGGAGAATAGGGTAACAGAACTTGACTTTAATCTTGCAGTCCAAATAATGACCATGGGGAAACTTAGAAGCCTGGAAACTATGATGCAGCACTTTATATGTTTTAATCTGTTTTTCTGTTTTATATGCTTAACTGTTTATATGCTTTAATTGTTTTATAATTTAATGTGGTACGTTTATGTTATGTGCACGTAGCAACATTGAATGTTTGCTGTAGTTTGTAAAGCCGTTCTGAGTTCCCTTCGGGGTGAGAAGGGTAGGGTATAAATAAAGTAAACAAATAAATCACTGCATTTGGCACAATCCAGAGTGAATGTCCCCACTGTGTGGGAATGAACCTGCACAGAATTAACATTTCAAGAAGGCTTCCTAGTCTTCATTTTCTGTACTCCTGTCATTTATTTGACAGAGAACCTTGCCACATGTGCTGCCAGAATCACAGCAAATCACCATGGATCCTGGAGATCCTAGTGCTACCTGTCCAGGAAGTGTTGGGACCTGTCATCCCACACCCTGGACTGTCCCAGCTTTCCTCCTACCTCATCACACAGAGGGAAACCTCTTTAAGCCAGCTCGACCCATCTTTCATTTTGGAAAGATGGGGAGCCCCCCGTCATTCGCCGTCAGCAATTTTCAGCAGCAGAAGGGTTTTTGAAGCAGTTCAGCCATGGAGCCATCCCAGAAGTACTTTTCTGGGGTGTGATGGGAGCCAGTGAATCGGTTGCTGAAATAGAAAAAAACCCCATTGCTACTGCCAAATTTGGGGCCACGTGAAGAGTTCATTACTAAACTTTTTTCACTCTACAGCTTCATTGTTCTTTTAAAAGTTGAAACCTTCCTTAATTTTGGGAGAAAGATAGAATATCTCCCTCATTCTCATCCTCACTTTCACAGTCATCCTTATTATGGTATATTACTTGACAGAGTAAAACACTGTGTACCAGAACTGGGCAGCATAGTTTTCTGGCTGAGTCAATCTACTATTATCTTCTCAAAGTCTACTCTGAGCCTTGTTTTGACAAGATGAGTTGACCTTCTGAATTAATGGAGGTATATTTAAATTTTCTATCCAATAAATAAATAAATACAACTCATTACCATTTAAAATGAAGAGGTTAAACATATCCACAGTGATCACACATCAAGTTTGAATAGCACACTTCTGTTTTGTTCATCAAACTGCTTTATTGTCCTTTCAGATCACCAAACTTTAGTGTCATTTCCCAGGAGGAAATGTTCAGCAAAGCAGAGGCACTTCACAGCATAGCTAGCTAGGTATGAGATATGAGAATTATAAAACTGTCAAAAATGTCAGAATCTATTGTAATCCACAGCCCAGTGACATTGCCTGGAAAGCAGCCATTGATTCAAAATAAACCTCTTATGGTCTGATAAATTTCATTAATTTGAAAAAAATATTGTCATTTTGGGCAAAATAGTATTTTAATAACTACATACCAGAATACCAGAATGTGATACCAGAATACCAGATACCAGAATGTGACATCTTCTATTTTACTCTTCCTTCCTCCTGCTTCTCTCCTGCCCTTTTCCTGGATATATTATGCTACACTTTGTAGAAATATTCTAATTTAGATATTTGTTGTATTGTAATGGAATGTGAAGCAATTGTCAGTGGTAAAACTTTCAGTGGTATTTCATAACCATTGCAATCAGCAGTTTTTCCTTCATGCCACAGAAAATTTACAAAGGTGAAATTCTCCCCTTCCACTCACAGGCATCTGTATTCTCAAAATGAGAAGTCTATTATCTTCATTATCCTAAACTCTACCTAATTTTAAATGATGCACCCTTCCCTAATTGGTGATAATACTAATCGATAAACTTTCTATAAGTCATTTTATGTGGCGATCTGAGCCAATGCAGTATTTTATTCAGTTCATTGTCTTCTGCTAGCCCCGATTCCATGACTGAAGATGATGGAGGAATATAGAGAGCTTCTGGAGAATATTTGCAAGTTGCAGTAAGAAATCAATTAAGTCTTATAAAAATCGTAGAAAGAATTCTAGCTTTTCTAGCTAAGTTGGTGGTTTTCAAACCACTTTTGCCCAGAACTGAGCTCCTCCAAATTGGAGAATATGCACCCTTCTCTCTTCTTTGGAGGTGGCCCATGGAAGCTGAATACTCTGTCAGGTCCTCAGATTTGACAGTACTAATCACAATTTATCTCAGTTATGCCAAGTAAACTATGGTTGCTCTGCCTCTTAAAGTTACTGTTCAATTTGCCTTGTTTTCAGCTTCTCGTTTCTCTTCTTTGCTTCATCTATCTCCTGCTTTTTTGTGACACTTCCTGTAGGGAAGTAGTGTTGAGCACAGGTAATATTTGTATATCAAACAGTGTACACACCAAGGAGCAAATTAGTATTCTGGCCTTATCATTCACTGCTAAACTCCACATGCAGATGCAACACATTACCACATTAGGCCAGTTAAAGAGGTTCTAAATTAGATTTGTGACTTGAAAGTTTGAATAAGAAAACTAATAGGATACAAAATGAAGCACAGGGAAAATTAGATTAATTATCTACATCATTCAGTGCATGGTTGCTGATGCATTTTGTTGTAGAAAATGTCATTTAACTACATGATTTTCTAAATATGTCTGCATGAAGATTTCTGAATGTAGACAATAGAATATATGGTACATACCTAGCAACAGCAGCAACAGCAGTAGCAGGAGGAAGAGGAGGAGGAGGAGGAGGAGGAGGAGGAGGGGTTGATGTTGTTTAGAAATCAGATGGCACTCCAGAGGTTGCTGGATTTTATGTGCCAACAAACCTTGCCAATGATGAGAACTGGTGGAAAGCGCAGTTCAACTAGATCTAGAAGGCCATATGACTGCCACTTCTGCTTTAAGGGATATTCATTGGCTGAGTAAATTATATTGTTGTGGGGGGGAAGATAATCTCATCTAAAACAGGCTGACTTCCTATTCTTACAGTCGTAGAGCACCTCTGTCTTGTCTGGTTTAAGGTTCAATTTGTTTGTCCTCATCTAGTCCATTACAGCTGCCAGGTACCAATTTAGCATATGAACCACTTCATTTGAATTACCGTAAGTGGAAAGGAGTGATAGAGTTGTGTGTCATCTGTGTATAGACGGCAGTGTATTCCAAAACTCTGGGTGACCTCTCCCAGCAGTTCCATGTATATGTTGAACAGCACAGAGACCCCAGCACCACCTTCTAAGAATGTCCCTTCAGGAAGGAACAGAGTCACTGAAGAACAGCATCTTCAAACCTCATCCCAGAAAGGCAACTCTGAAGGATATAATGGTCAATGGTATTGAAATCCACTGAAAGGTTCAGGAGAACCAACAGGGACATACCCCACTCTTGTTTAGTTCTCTACAGAGGTAATCCACCAAGGTGACCAAAGCTGTCTCAGTCCCATAACCAGGCCTGAAACCAGACTGAAATGGATCTAGATAATCACCTTCAACCAGGAACTCTTGGAGTTGCTAGGCCAGGGAAGGCTTTTTTAAAAGGTCTAGGCTAAGTTGCCTTACCACAGCCTCCTTGTGGCCTGTGGAGCTCCTGCCCTGATGTAGGGAGACATTAATCACTTCCCTGACCCACTCCACCAGCCCCACTCTGGTCTGTTTTTTGAGCCAGGAAAGGTAAAGGTCTAGAACATATCTGGTGGATCTCACCTCTCCAAGAATCCTGTCTATATTCTCAGGCTGCATTAAAAATATGCCAACAATAAATATTAAACAGAAATAATTACTTACAGTATTCTGGTCTCCCTGGAAAGGGAGTTCTAGAGTATAGAGGCAGCCACTGAGAATGTCCTCTCTTGCATCTCCATTAACTGTTTATACAGTGGTGGTGGGACTGAGAGGCAGCTTATTCTGATGATCTCAGGGCTCAGGCTGCCTCATGTAAGGAGATACAGTCTGCCAAATAGGCTAAACATGAGCAATATTGACTTTATAGGTCGCAACCAACACTTTGAATTGTGCTCAGAAACAAATTGGAAGGATGATCTTAACAGATTGGAGAGCTTGGAAAAGACTATTGGAGATAATTTTGACAAGGATAAAGTTAGGCAGGAAAATTCAAAGGCACACTTATACATTCAATGATATTTGGCTTGACAGCAATGTGTGAAAAGGATCTAGAAGTCTTAATTTATATCACAAGCTTAACGTTGATCAGCAATGTGATGCAGCTGTCAAAATATGTGGTGCAACTCCAGGCAACATCAACAAGACTATAGTTTCCTGATCAATGTAATAGGATGTTAGATCAGACCTCTCCTAGAGGATTAGGTCCAGTTTTAGGCACTGCAGTTAAAAGGTATATTGATAAGATTAAACATGTTCAAAAGGGACCAAGATGGTAAGAGGTCTTACCGTGTCTTACTATTTAAACATGTCTTATGAGGAACAGCTCATAAGATATAAAATATGTGTTTTCCACATTTTTTCATACATCTTGTATTACCATTAGGAACAAGATTGAGCCTTAAGCTATTCTAGTGGACTCAAGTCAAAAGGCAGAGCAGAAGTCTCTCAAGACTATTTTTTGAGAACTTTTAGTTGGGAAGTCGGGAGGTGGGTGGCATACAATGAGGAACTTCCAAATAAGATGCACATCCCTCCATATGCTCAAAAGATGGTTTATTGCCTGAAATGCCTCGTGTGTTTTGGCCTATGAATGCCATAAAACATTCTTCAGGATTCCTGCTTAGGGTCAACATTCTTAAAATGTCTAAGCCAAAACCTTTTATTTTTTTTACTCAGTCAATGGTTACAGGATCCTCATTTCAGAAATCTCTTTTGACCCCAAAGAAGGTATCAAAATCACCCATACATCAACATGTGTCAGGTTCTTCAGCCAATAAACAGACCATCATTTGGAGTATTCTGAGATATGTCTTTGGGCATGATAATATTCACTGTTCACTAGATCCCCTAAACTCAAGTTCCCCACATGGTCCAATATGCCATGGTTAATGATATCAATCAACCTTGAGAAGATATAATTCTTTTGCAAGTTTGCTCTGTTGGAAGTAGATGAAATAGCTAATTCTATACACACAGTTTCTTCATAAAATGCTACACATTAAAAGCAAGAGCTATCAGTGCCTTGTCTCTTCAGTTTCCCACTTCCACAGCTTCTCAGATTTTGTCTCACAAAGCAAGACTAAGTAGTTAAGAATAAGAAGCAAGGAAATTGGCAATGCTATTTTGTCAGTGCTGCAACAAAGGTTAAGGTCTCTTGCTTTCTTTCTAAATCCATTTCCCAGTGATTTAGGTAATTAAGATGGACTGAGGCAATTCCCGTTCAAAAAGCATTCAGTTTGAGTACCATACATTCTTATACTATCTATATACATGACTTTGCTAAGCCTTTTAAAGACATTTTCCACTAATAAACACAGTTATTTGTTTCTGTTTCATTATAATTTCTACTAAATATATTCAATTCCATAAATTGGACTCAAAATCTCAATATATTCGCATTGCAACTTGACATATTAGCCATGTTAAAGATCACAGATTTACAAAAGCCAGTGGCTAACTAGGCCACTGGACCACATGCTAAGGCAGGTAATGTAGTTTGCAATGTTGCCTGTGTGGTATCTTTGCATAGCTACAACTGAGCTGACAGTGCTATTTACATTAAAACATATTGACTGGAGATTACATTAGGAGCTTGGTTTCTGGAAGTCCCAAAAGAGCCCTCCTGACATATTGCAAGCAGCATACTTTTAGGGAGCCTGGAACAATTTGATTAGAAGGCATTCGGAAATTAACAGATCTGCATCATAAGATGTGAACTGGAACTTTCTTATGTGCCAGCATTCGACCTCTAAAATGTTCTAGCACAGTGCTCAATTAAGAAAGTCAAATATGGCAAGTGTGTTTAGAGGGGGAAAACATCCATATTTGTAAATGCATTTTCATCTATTTTTAAAAAAATAAGCTGAACTGTAGAGAACAGTTAAAATATTATTAAGAGTGAACATATACAACAGTGAAATGGAAACAGACTAAATTCACCCATCCAAATTGACTTTGCTACATTTCCTTATCTCAGATTTTCTCTTAGAAGCTATTGATCCATTATTGAGAGCGTGTGGCGTTCGGATCCGAGCGAGTCAAACCGAACACGGTTTGTGGCCTTTTTAAGGTCATATGCCGCGGCAATAAGAGCCGCTAAGAAAACTTTCTTCGCGGCCACTATTGCGTCTGCAAAGAACCGTCCGGCTGAACTGTTCCGAGTTGTCAGAGGCCTTTTAAAACCCACCACTCAGGATGGGTGCCCTGATGACTCGGCTGCTCGCTGTGAAGCTTTTGCTCGGTTCTTTGCAGACAAAGTCGCCTTGATCCGCTCTGGACTGGACGCCGCATTAACGGCAGTCTCTGAGGATGTAACACGAGCATCTGCTTGTCCGATTTTGATGGATTCATTTCAATTGGTTCAATCCGAGGATGTGGACAAGGTGCTTGGAGGAATGAGAGCTACCACATGCATCCTAGACCCCTGCCCATCCTGGCTTCTAAAGGAGGCCAGAGGGGGATTGGCCGAGTGGGTTAAGGTGGTGGTTAATGCCTCCCTTCGGGAAGGCATTTTTCCAGCCAGCTTAAAGCAAGCTGTAATAAAACCGCTGTTGAAGAAGCCATCACTGGACCCCACTCAATTGGTAAACTATCGGCCTGTTTCCAATCTTCCCTTTTTGGGCAAAGTCATGGAACGTGTGGTGGCCTCACAACTCCAGGCATTCTTGGTAGACACGGATTATCTAGATCCGGCACAGTCTGGCTTTAGGCCGGGACATGGTACCGAGACAGCCTTGGTCGCCTTAGTGGATGATCTCCGTCGGGAGCTCGACAGGGGGAGTGTGTCCCTGTTGGTGCTACTCGACCTCTCAGCGGCCTTCGATACCGTCGACCACGGTATCCTTCTGGGACGCCTCGCGGGAATGGGTCTCGGAGGTACTGTTTTGCAGTGGCTCCGGTCATTCCTCGAGGGTCGGTCTCAGAAGGTGTCACTGGGGGACTCCTGTTCTACCCCACAACCTTTGTTTTGTGGGGTTCCTCAGGGTTCAATACTGTCCCCCATGTTGTTCAACATCTACATGAAGCCGCTGGGCGAGATCATCCGGAGTTTCGGGGTGCGGTGTCATCTGTACGCAGATGATGTCCAGCTCTGTCACTCCTTCCCACCCGCTACTAAGGAGGCTGTCGAGGTCCTGAACCGGTGCTTGGCCGCTGTGACGGTCTGGATGGGGGCGAACAAATTGAAATTGAATCCAGACAAGACAGAGGTGCTCCTGGTCAGTCGCAAGGCCGAACAGGGTATAGGGTTACAGCCTGTGTTAGACGGGGTCGCACTCCCCCTGAAGACACAGGTTCGCAGTTTGGGTGTGATCCTGGACTCATCGCTGAGCCTGGAGCCCCAGGTTTCGGCGGTGACCAGGGGAGCATTCGCACAGTTAAGACTCGTGCGCCAACTGCGACCGTACCTTGGGAAGTCTGACTTGGCCACGGTAGTCCACGCTCTGGTTACATCCCGTCTTGATTACTGCAACGCTCTCTACGTGGGGTTGCCTTTGAAGACGGCCCGGAAGCTCCAACTAGTCCAACGGGCGGCAGCCATGGTATTAACAGGGGCTGGGCGCAGGGAGCACACAACTCCTCTGCTGTACCAGCTTCACTGGCTACCGATTAGCTACCGAGCCCAATTCAAAGTGCTGGCTTTGACCTTTAAAGCCCTAAACGGTTCTGGCCCTACATACCTATCCGAACGTATCTCGGCCTATCAGCCCACCAGGACCCTTAGATCTTCAGGAGAAGCCCTTCTCTCTATCCCACCTGCTTCACAGGTGCGGCTCGTGGGAACGAGAGATAGGGCCTTTTCTGCGGTGGCCCCCCGGCTTTGGAATGCCCTCCCTACTGAATTAAGATCAGCGACCTCGCTAATGGCATTTAGGAAAAAACTAAAAACCTGGATGTTTGAGCAAGTCTTCAATTGACCTTCGTCGTGATGTTCTATCTGACCATGGATTAGCAATCAAGACAACGAATTGGATGACGATTTTAACTATGAGATGTCCCGATCTGTATTGGTGGCCCAATACTGCGTATGTTTTTTGTATGTATTCTTAATTTTAATTTTTATATGCTCAAGTGAATTGTATTTTTTAACATTGTATATTTTAACATGTTGTAAACCGCAATGAGTCGCCGCACAGGCTGAGATATTAGCGGTATACAAGCATACCAAATAAATAAATAAATTATTGGCAACTCGGCAACCAGCAGGGAATCACATATATATGCTTGGATAATTTAAATCCTTCCATCGTTTTGATACATTCCTTCTGCAACCAATGAAACCTGTAGAAGCAAAAAAGTGAACAACTTTCCTTAGCTAAATTCCTTACATACCTAGTAGTATTCATGATCTAAATAAAATACCAGTAATCATAAACACAAGGCTTCTCATCACTTTTTTAACATTGTTCTCAGAGGGAGGAGGTTGAGAGGAGAATTATAGCCATGTTTAAATATGTGAAAGGATGTCATAAGGAAGAGAGAGAAGGTTTGTTTTCTGCTACCCTGGAGACTAGGGGTCCATCCAGACTAGTCCATATCCCGGGACCTGTCTCGGTTTTTACCAGAGGCATCCAAATGATGCCTCAGGAGGGGGGGGGGGGGGAGAAGTATTGATTAAAAACAAATCAAGGTTTCCCTGGTTTGTTCTGACATAATTGGATGCCTCATTAGATCTAGGCCAACCTGAATGGCTAGGGTTTAATGGGGGTATTAGACCAGTGAAGACCCATCTTCTTGGTAGTACTGGGATATGGGTAGCCATATCACTTCTTTGGGCTTCCAAAAGTCTGGAGTGGCAGGATGGAATCCACCCTAACCCCCCAGTCCCCCGTTTACTCCTAAAAGTTAAGTAAAACATACCTGGCCACCATGACTTTCCTCCTCGTGCCCTGCTGGTAGGCTGAAATGATGTGCCAGGAGAGGAGGGGCAAGAAAATATTTTCTTCTTCATTCCCCATCTATGTTATGGTGGCCAGGTACATTTTGCTTAACTTTTAGGGTGAAATTGGGGGACTTTGGAGTGACTGCATAGCATCCCAATTTCAATACCCCTGGGGTTTTTTTTGAGGGGGGGGGGGGGAGCAATGAGGACTGAAATCCACAGCAAAGCAGGCTTTTAAAACCTGCTTTGGTGTGGATTTTAGTCCTATCTGAAAGTGCCCTAGGACTCAGAGCAATGGATTCAAAGTACAGAAAAAGAGATTCCACCTGAACATTAGGAAGAACCTCCTGATGACAAAATGTGCAATAGTGGATCTCACTGCCCAGGAATGTGGAGGGTCTATCTTTGGAGGCTTCTAAACAGAGGCTGGATCTGTCGGGGTGCTTTGATTGTACTTTTCCTGCATGACAGAGGTTGGGCTGGATGGCCCATATGGTGTCTTTCAACTTTATGATTCTATGATTCTTTGATTCTACTTATTAAAGAAAAGTGGGATATAAAATAAATAAATAAATGAGACAATACTGGATTTTCCTCTATTGTCTTCTTCATGAGCTACACACAAAATGTTTTAGGCAGAATAGTGGGGCTACTTGCCTTTGCTGGATTCTCCCCAATGTCAAGACATGTAAGAACAGGGAAAGGAGCAGTAATTTTGTTGTTTTCTGCATAACTGTTAAAAATGAGGAAATGTCACAGGAAAAATACATAGATCAATTCACACTGCAAAACATCAAGCTGCAGGTTGGTAGTCTCTGACAGTGTCCCAAAGAACCGAAGGAAGATGGGGGTTTGAGATAGCTATAGATAAAGGGGAGGGCCCTGGCATGACTCCATGACTGGGAGCATATGGGGAATGCTAGTCAAGAGCAACAAGCTGTGGACAAGTTGGGAACAGAAAGAATCCAGAAAAACTTGGCAATATATTTTTATGAAACTCTTTGTTTTTTAAATTATAATGTTGTGTGGGCCGCGACAATCCAAATGAAATACAGCAAACCTTGTGAACTACAATGAGGTAGTATTATAATGATCTCTTCAATGTCAGTGACTTCTCATTAAACATAATATAATTGAATTGTCGTATTATTTATATTTTAATATATGTATTATTCCTGTTTTGCTTTATATGTACATGTTTAGCCCTATTTATTTAGTATTTACTTTATAATATATTTTAAAAGCTTTTGTGTGGATGAAGCACTTCAACTGGAAACTGGGCACAGTTTTTTGAGAGGGAGGCTACTGTAGATCTTTTGAATTGTTTGTTTTGTTTCTAAGGATATACAATACTACATTTCCACAAAATACATGTAATGCTTGGGTTGTTGTAGTTTTGTTTTTTTTTGGGCTATATGGCCATGTTCTAGAGGCATTCTCTCCTGACGTTTTGCCTGCATCTATGGTAAGCATCCTCAGAGGTAGTCTGTGGAACTAGGAAAATGGGGTTTATATATCTGTGGAATGACCAGGGTGGGATAAAGAACTCTTCCCAACTTGAGGTAGGTGTGAATGTTTCAACTGACCTCCCTGATTAGCATTTGATGGCCTGGCAGTTTTTTGATGTGGCTTGTTAGTGCCTGGGGCAATCTTTTGTTGAGAGGTGATTAGCTGTCCCTGATTGTTTCCTCTCTGTTGTTTTGCTGTTGTAGTTTTAGAGTTTTTTAATACTGATAGCCAGATTTTGTTCATTTTCATGGTTTCCTCCTTTCTGTTGAAATTGTCCACATGCTTATGGATTTCAATAGCTTCTCTATGTAGCCTGACATGGTGGCTGTGAGAGTGGTCCAACATTTCTGTGTTCTCAAATAATATGCCATGTCCAGGTTGGTTCATGCACTGCTATGGCTGACTTTTCTGGTTGAAGTAGTCTGCAGTGCCTTTCATGTTCCTTGATTCGTGTTTGGGTGCTGCGTTTGGTGGTCCCTATGTAGACTTGTCCACAGCTGGTATATGGTATATGGTATATGGTAGACTCCTGCAGAAGTGAGAAGATCCCTCACTTCTTGCTTCCATTGTAATGCTTGCTTCCATTGTCTCTGTACTGTCAAAGTATACTGAAGAAAAGTTTCAAACTGCATTATATGGTAGTGTAGATGGGGGCCAAGATTAGCATTGAAACCATTGTGCTGACCATGAAAGTGGTGGAAAGAAAGGGGACATTAGGATAACTCGATTGCTATCCTCTTATTTGACTTCCCTAATTTACAAACATATTTGAAATGCTTTCCTCTGATCCACTTTGAAAGTTAGCAGTGGATACACAAGTAGTTATAATCAAACCATGATTTTGGGAGGTTCAAATTTCTGTTCAGCCATTGAAATCTACTGGGTTTGATGCGATCTCTTAGCATCAAAGGAAAGAAATGGCAGATCCACTATGCACAAATCTTGCCAAGGGAACCATACAACAGGGTTCTCACAAGTCGGAAATGAGGGCATGCCACACACATGCACAAAGGGTCTTACCAGTTAGAGAAAAGACGCTGTCATCTGGAGGCTCTGAACACTAAAATAGTTTAGAAATAGCTCTATTCTGAACACTAAAATAGTTTAGAAATAGCTCTATTCGAAGTTTTTAGACATAATCTTAAGAAGTCCATCCTGAACTATTTATATAGACATATAGTCATATAAACAATAAAGACTGGGAATTCTTTTCTCGTAATTTTGTGAAAATGTTTATATAACAATGTGACACACTAAATATCAAGCTACAGTTAACGTATCTGCCTGACTGTGTGTGTTATTAGTGATGAAATGAACATAGTTTCCTTGTATGTGAAGAGAACAATTGCCTCTGAATATTTTTTGACCTAAAGGCATAAAAAAGCAGTGAACCCAAGGTTCAGTAGATATTACATCAAACAGAGATCAGCCCTCATAATGGGGATATGGGGGATTGACCTCTGTATGCTGCCTTTAGCTATAATTTTCCTTTGCTAAATTTTTCCTCAAGGTCCCATTCACATTTTTCTCTTATATAAACACTGCTGAGGCAAGCTTGGGACAAGGCATGCATCAACACAGAAAACTTTTATGTGTATCCTTAACTGAAGTGAAAGTTAAATGCCAGCAGAGACAACAAGAAGAAAAGTAGGCAGATGTATATTTTCTCTCTGTAATTTCTTGTAGTTAGATATCAGATGTTACTACTCATAACATCCAAATCTGTCTTGTTTCCTTTTATATCTGAAATGTAAGCATGGAAGTGATAGAAATAGCAGATCTGTGAAGTTCAGGAGCCCTCGCCCACCCACAGTGAACAAATTATTAATAGTTATATAAAGAAATTAGTCTTCAAAATGAATATACATGTCTTTCTAAAAAAACTATGTTTTTTAAAATTAAAGCAAGTTTGATTAATACTTTTGAGGGCAAATATTACTCTTGCATGAACAAAGATTCAGAATAAAATACATACAGCATAGAACAGCAGAAGACGGTGGTTGCTACATTATTTGCAAGGAGACATTTTAACTTTTTAGAAGAGATATAAATGTATATTAGTCCTGTGCCATCAATGAAAACAATGTTTCAATACTCATTACAAAATTGGGGAGGGGAAATGAATAGTTTTTGAGGGTGTTTCCAAAATTATGGATCTAAAAAACATTGTGACTATAAGAAAGTAACACACTTTTCATTACCACACTCTGAAGCAGTGAGTTCTGCTGCTGAGGAGCTCTCACAGTCAGGAAGTTTTTCCTAATGTTCAGCTGGAATCTCCTTTCCTGTAATTTGAGTTTCTTGGTATGGCATCATAAATCAGGAAAAGGAAACTTACCACTATTTTATAAGTTTTTGGTGGATTTGATAAATTAGTTGATGCAGATGGCCAACAGGATTGTGAACATTTTATAAATATATATCAAGTGCAATATCTTTAAAGCAGAAATTAGAAATGTGTGCATTTCCAGATGTTGGACTACAAATCTCATTGTACTGCACAATTGAGCTTGTGGGGGTTCATGGAAGTCAGGACTCTAACAGCATCCACTGGGTGACTAGGTTTTTGTCTCATTCAGATCTTTATTTTTTCTGACCATTTTAGTTGCAACATCGTAAATTATCTTTCCAAAGGTAATTTCTATTTCTGTAGCATAGACATAATAGCAAGTAGCATAACTGCTATTGGTAATAGCTAATTTTTTGTAGTTTTTTGTTGAGTGCTGGTTTGATGAAATATGTGTTAGCCTTACATATTGGCAGTATGGAAAATGTTGCATCCCAGTTCAAGAAACAAGACCATAAGATTAAATCCACCACTCTGGACTGTAGGAAAAGCAATCCTTGTTTATTGATGAAAAATTGGTTACAAAAGAAAGTAAATGCAGAGTAAAAAAAAAAGCCACAGAAAAACACAGTAGTCAATAGGATCTCTGAACTTGAGCAAAACTTCAAAAGCCACAAAACAATAACCAGGAGTCTGTTAGCCTTTTACTAACCATGAACTTGGAAACTACAAGCCTCTGGGATTACTGGCCATGGAACACAGGAATTCTGCCAAGACCAGCCACAGTCCCGAACGTTGCTTGACCTAAAGAAGCACCCGGCAGGGATGCTCTTAAACCAAAGAAGCTATTCTTAGAAACGCCCCTTGACTTTTCTGTTTGGGATTCTTTCTGCTGAAGACGCTGTGACCTTCGTACAGACTGGGAAACAGATCTATCTCTCACTATCTGTTCTCTTCGAACCTCATTATCAAGCCCAGGTGGGGAGATATCACGGCAAACTTCCAAAACATCCTCTTCTAACTGTTGGGTTTTGTTTTCATTCCCACTGACCTCTGCATCAACAACACATTCCACACTGTCAGAGTCAGGGAGAGCTTGCTCAGTTTGAAAAACTATCAGAGAATCCTGTTCACACAGATCAGGATCAGACTGAACCCCAACAGAAAAGTCCATACACTATACACACTTCACTAGATATTGGTGCTAGTTTAGGTTTTGTTTTGCACAATTCCCCAGATAAGTTTTGAGATCTGTTCCCCCCAAAATGTAATATTTCACAAGAGAAATTCTCAGAAGCTCTATAAAAGGCTTATGTATAGTTACATACACGTATTTTTTAAACTGATATTGTATCAGCACTACTGTATCAGATTATAAATTTTATAGCATAACCACATTCTTTGTCCCAAATAAGGACTTGGATTAGTAACTCACTGTCTAGAACCTTTCTCATTCTCTTCTAACATGGTTTCTGGTTGAGTCAAGAAAATTTCACACAATGTCAATAGGAGTATAGCTACTAGGAAATATATGTTCAAAAGTAATCTCAAATAAGACCTTCAAAATTTTCTCAACCTTTTTTCCTCATCATGATGTTCATTAATTATGTTTATTTAAGCATTTATTTTTGGCTAGTCATTATAACTTTATATTGATGTTTTACTTATTGTTTTGATTTGGTCTATGTCTGTTTGTTTTTTTATTATGGCATTGAATGTTTGCCACTTTTTGTTTGGAAACTGCCCTGCATCCCCCTGGGGAGATAGGGTGAGTTAGAAATAAAATTTTATTTGTAATTATTATTGTTGTTGTTTATTTATTTATTTATTTGATGCATTTATTAACCGCCATTCTCAGCCCTTTAGGGCGACTTGTTGTTGTTGTTGTTGTTGTTATTATTATTATTATTATTGGATTACAGCATTGAGATCTCCAATACCATAGTAAAATTAATCTCTGCCCCTTGATTTGGATCCCTTCTGCAAAGAAGGAGTGGATTAGACATGTGGCTTGTAGGCCAGGTGCTCAGTCTCTGTGTGCATGTACTTGTATACGCAGAGGTAAAGAGATATTGTTAGTGGCAAGTGTATGTAAATACTAAGTGATGTGGGAAAACAGCCAAATGATAATTTCAGAAAAAAATCCAATGACAAAGTGACATACAGGCAGTTCCTTAGTTACAAACACCCAACTTACAAATTCCTCATAGTTAAGAATGAGCATGACACATCAGGAAGTAAGAAAAATCTATCCCTTGGAAAGGAAATTCACTCCTGGAAGCATGATCATTGGGAAAAGAGGTCTCCACTGAAGGTCTCCACTGAAGACCAATCTTTGTTTCTACAAGAAGTCACATTTTTTAGAATCAGTTATCACAGGGATAGATGATGAGGCAAAATCTTCTATATAGCATTGGAGTTACGCTGTTAAACATACCTGTTCCAGCTTGCATACAAGCTCAACTTAAGAACAAACCTATAAAACCTATCTTTTTTAACTTGAGGATTGCCTGTATATCTATCTGTGATCAAAGAAAGCAAAGGGAACACTGCATTGTCAAGATCACAAGGTCTTCTATTAGCAAATTCGCTTTTAACTGTATGTTTTATCATTTTGAATGAAAAGGCTTTAAATGCTACAAAATGAATAGTAAAGATGAAAAACTCAGTTCTTTAATCACAAAGAAAATGATTGCCTGCAAATTCAATGCTGCACTCTTTGTGCACTCCATGCACCCACAATTACTGTGTAGAGCTCATTCTCTCTTGCTTTCAAATACACTTTATGCTGTCTGGAAGAGAATCTTCCTGAGTTATACAAAATCAACCCCCCTTCAAGCTTACCAAGTCACCACACAGGCAAAATTCTCTCTCTTACAGCACTTTCACCTCATTTCAGGATTGGAGCCCTTCAGATCCCATCAGATGGTTTAGATTTACCTCTGGCAGGGCTCTCTCCCTGAACTGAGGTGAAACTGTCATTAGAGGAAGCATCTAGAATACAGGAGGCTCATCGAGAAGGGGCAATGTGGGCCATATGATTCCCTATGCCTCCATGCTGGATTCACCTCAATCCATGGTAAATCCCACTGCTATCACCTGCAACTTTGACTTCAATATGATGAGGTCTCTGGAGTTCTGAAAATGCTTAGGATAACTCTGGCCATGTTCTTTCTGCTAGTATAGTGCCTGTGTGTCTGAACTGGAAAAAGTTTGGGACCGGCATAAGTTAACTTCTCCTTCATTGTGCCCCTCAACTCCTTCCTTTTTTTCTTGGTCCTCCTAATGGATTACTTCAGGTGTGCCTGTGTATCATACTGCCAGCATGAAGGCATTGCCATTTATCGTGTAGGTCAGTGCAAGAGCATTCTGCCCATTCCTAACCTCCTACAGCTTATACTGGTCTGAGTTAAGTTTGCATGGCTACTCTGGTGAATAATTAAAAGTGTGTTGGCATGATATGCTCCTTTCACCTTCATACCAAGCTTCAAGAGATGGCTGACATACCTTATTCGGAAAGATCAACATTTACAAAGAGGCTGCTGAGGCGAACCCATAGAACTGTAAAGATTCCAGTGATCCCTGGAAATAACCAATGCTTAAAATAAGAATATAGGCCAGCATCCTGTAAGTGAGTTACGATAGTGTAAGTTCAATTTAAGTTATCACGACCTTCTTTTTTGTTGTTGCATGGATCATTTCCTTGTTGTTGGATAGTGGGAAGATTAGTGAAGACATATTCAGCTATTTTCCTGCTCTATGTGCACCATAAGAATGTCATCTGCACAGGCCTCACAGTCCCATCTCTCTCTAGGTCACTGCAGGTGCTTTTTGCAGCACATCCTGCTACAAGAAATGAAAGTTTTATTTTTCCTGAAATAAAAATAGGTTCTAGCAACTGACTGGACACAAGGAACAGGACTTTTGATGATTATCTGTAATTTTTGTTCATTTTACTTTTTCATTTAAAAATTCTGTATTAATATTATAACTAGGCCTGTTTGATCAAGAAAAAATTTGTTTCTAAAATCGATTTGTAATTGGGGTGTTTTTTTGTTTCGTTATTTAAAATATTTACAAAACTTTACAAAAAAATGTTTTGTTATTTACGAAATTTCGTAAATATTTACAAAACATTTTTTAAACTCCATTTGCCTAGTTTCCAACAGACCTCTGAGGATGCCTGCCGAGATGTGGGCAAAATGTCAGGAGGGAATGCTTCTGGAACATGGTCATACATACAGCCCTGAAAACTCACACAACCGGCCTCTGCGCGCCATCCAATCGGCTACGGCTCCTGCGCCCTCCTCCTCCTCCTCCTCGCGCGCGCGCCCACCCTTACAACCGGCCTCCGCGCGCCATCCTCCTCCTCCTCCTCCTCCTCCTCCTCCTCCTCCTGACACTTCCTGCAACACAGCTGGGAGGAGGAGGAGGAGGAGGATGGCGCGCGGAGGCCGGTTGTAAGGGTGAGCGCGCGCGCGCGCGCGCCATCCAATCGGCTCCGGCTCCTGCGCCCTCCTCCTCCTCCTCCCAGCTGTGTTGCAGGAAGTGTCAGGAGGAGGAGGAGGAGGAGGAGGGCGCAGGAGCCGGAGCCGTTTGGATGGCGCGCGCGCGCTCACCCTTACAACCGGCCTCCGCGCGCCATCCTCCTCCTCCTCCTCCTCCTCCTCCTGACACTTCCTGCAACACAGCTGGGAGGAGGAGGAGGAGGAGGAGGAGGAGGAGGAGGGCGCAGGAGCCGGAGCCGTTTGGATGGCGTGCGCGCGCTCACCCTTACAACCGGCCTCCGCGCGCCATCCGGCTCCGGCTCCTGCGCCCTCCTCCTCCTCCTCCTGACACTTCCTGCAACACAGCTGGGAGGAGGAGGAGGAGGAGGAGGGCGCAGGAGCCGGAGCCGGATGGCGCACGGAGGCCGGTTGTAAGGGTGAGCGCGCGTGGGCCGGGCGCCCAACAGGCAGGGGCGGTGCACTGCTGGGGTGCTTGGGAGCGCCGGATTGGCTCCCAGGCACCAGCAGCACTCAGCAGCCTCCATCCCATTAACGACACGAGCTGAAGCTCATAAAAAAAATGGGGCTGCTGTTTCAATATTTTTAAACCCTTCCGGGTTTGAAAATGTGTTTTGAAATCGCTTCGGATATGGTAAAAATAACGATTTAATTACGAAATAACGAATTAACGAATGAAACCGCACAGGCCTAATTATAACCAGTGCTATATTAAATAAAAATTAAAAAATAAACATTTTAAATATAAATAAATGTGTGGTGTGTATGGCGTTAGAACTCTATTTCCCATAGTAAAGGATTGAGTGATAACTGAATACAACATTGATCTATCAATATACAGGCAACCCCCAAGTTACAAACATCTGACTTGCAAGCAACTTATAGTTAAGAATGAGGGCAAGGCAACAGAAAGAAAGAGAAATCAACCCCCCAGGAGGGAAATTCACTCCTGAAAGAGTTGTAATGGGGAAAAGAGGTCTTCACTGAAACTTTATCACCAATCTTTATTTCCACAACAAGCCAAATTTGCCCAGACAGGGGTGTTAACCCTTCCCTATTCTGTATGTGTGTGTTTACACACACACACACACACACACACACACACAGCTGGATTTACACATGGCTAAGGTCATAATCTAACATATCAGTTCAGTATTGTTGCTTTAGTATTTTTTGGACATTCATTCTGTGAAGTTAAAAATCTGCCCACTCAAGTTTTTCCTGCTCTTTGGAGCAATTCATTTAGGGAGCCACAGACATTGACTCCATCTGAACAGAGGTTCTTGCTGATTCTGGTGGAAGGAGGGGGATCCAAGTGCATCACTGGGTTTCATTTTTGGGTATCATCTATACCTTAACAAAAATTGAAAAGTGGACATCAACTTCATTTTCCCTACTTGTGAACTACCTGGAGACCTCTGCTAGATTCTTTTGCTCTCATCTAGAAAAGTAGTTCTCTTGCTTTCAGGATCAATAGTAGATAACTCCTCAACATCTTTCCTACTTCTTAAAATGTAGTCACCATGGATTATTCCTGGTAGTGGAACTCTAAGATACAGACTTTGCAGAAAAATATCATACCAAGATATATTATTTATTGGGTTTACACTCTATCTTCCCCAAAATGGTGGGGATCAGCTTGCAGTAACCAGTTTCCAGTGATACTGAATACAAATTGTTATATAAAAGTACTACACAAGTTGCAAGATTAAAAAGGAACTAAGTTAAAAGCAGTTTTTAAAAAAGTTTTAAAACCAAACATTAAGCAAAATGCAACCCCTGATTAGTAATAAACTCCTGTCCCCTGCATCCAGACAGTTTTCAAAAGCCAGTTTGGATACAAAATATTTGCTTCCCTTGATAGAAATTTCACAGCCTGGAAAAAAAGCCTCTCTTTTGCTCTCTAACTCTTGCTCTCACTCTCCCTTTGAGGGGAAAAGGATTGAGAGAAAAAGACTACTGCATAGCACTTTATGGAGCTAGTCTCTGATCAAAAAGTACTGGTAGTTCTATTGTTCCTCTCATAGCCACAGAAGGGAGTTTTTCTTACAGCATTTTTCCATAAAAAGTCCAGGTACAAAGAATATATGATGGGATGCATTCACATGAATGAATCTGTCCATAAACAACAGTATGTACAATGACAAAATGACTTTGAAAACACAGAGAGGGGTAATTTTTGTACTGGAATTCATTAGCATTTAAAAATGTGTTTTAAAAAAAGGACAGGAGGACTGAATAGACTTATTGAAACAACCAATAAAGAGAAGGTGAAGAACATCAGAAAGTAACTTTTTCATATGTATTGGTATTCAAGAAATATTATGCGGAAAAGCTAAAAACAATATTTTCTCATAAGTGTCATAAAACAGCATTGTTATGCGAAAGCACAATTCTGTGCACAATATTGTAGAACTCAACTCTCTGGTATTTATTTTTGCACAAGAGATAGAAAAAGAGAGAATAAGTTTCTTTCTCCCTTTTTACCTATTTTAGAATTCTAGAAGTGACAGTGACAGGCAGTCTTTAACATCAAGTTTCATATATTGCTATTTGTTTGCTCATGGAAATAGTTTAGTTAAATATATTTTGCTGCTAGCATGATTAAGAGCTGCATGCTCTGGAAAATCCGAGTTTAAATTTCACCCCAACCATGAATGTATTAAGTGGCCTTAGGCTAAGAATGTCTGCACAATTAGACCTTTCCTTATTTCTATGGAAATATGTCCTGATCTGCACTTCTTGAATTAATGTTTGGGCCAGAATTTAACTATCAACCCAATTTTTCACTTCTCGTAATGTTCTGCTGCTGTTCTAAGTTGTTTGAAATGTACCAAATTATTCAAATGTGCATTGAAATGTATATTTTAACAATAAAACTCTAATTTAAAGAGGTGTTTAAGCAAAGGTATATAGAATGCTGGAAAGTTATTACGTTGGTTATACATATTTTAGGTAGTTTACATTTGCGCATCGAAGTTATTGGGTTTTTTTAAAAAAATAAAAGCTCAGATTAATGTAGAATTGAAACTAGTCAGGTGGAGATAAACATGTAAAATGTCCCAGTAATATTCCATGTTCCTCCTCTTTTCATTCTTTTGGCAATCTATCCTTATCTTCCATCCTTATCTTAGGAAATCACTACCTTTTGATCCTACACCCTAGTCTGAAATATAGGAATAGAAAGAAAAGGTTACAATAAAGAAACAGGGCTGCTATTCATGCTGATAAAGAATCATCAGGACTAGGAGGTAGGAAAACAGAGAAAAAAACTTGTGTTAAAGTCCAGAATGCAGGAAAACATGAATTCTGTTGATCCTTATGACTCATCTACACTAGCTCCTTATTGTTCCAGACTGGTCCTGGAGTCCTCTGAGATGGCCACATATTCTATCCCCAACCTGCAGGGAAGGCGGGGAGAAATTTGATAGATCCACACCACTTCAGCCTGGCACTACTGTCACTCCACTATCTCTGTCACTGTCACAATTGCTGTAGAGGTCCATTAGAGCTACTGGCTGTCATGTGTGCTGATATCTGCAGAGGTGCCCACACAAATAGGATGTAATAGGGGGTCAATTCCTTCCTTTTTCCTGGTTTTACAAACACCCCTCTCAATATCACCCCAGGGCACCTACAATAGCCAGGAGCTCTAACAGACCTCGGTGACTGTCTGGCAATTGAGACATTGCTGTCCCGTTTCCTCTGTTCCAATGAGTGATCTGTCCCTGTTTTTTTATCCTAATGAGCACAAGGAAAGGATGATAACCCACTTCTGCTGTCCACACAGTGCCAAAAATCCCCAAACCCTTTGAAGGCAAGCACTGGTGATATCATGATGAGTGCAGGCTATTGAGCTTGCGTAGACAAATACTGAGACTAAAACACATTTATCTGAAGATTTTTAAAAAGAAAATGTCTATTTTAGTCACCCCAGATCTGATGTTGGAGATCTTCATCATGCATAGTAACTTCCAGAGTTTGCTCTTAAGCAAAGCCAGAGAATATTTCAGAATTTGCAAAGAAAAAACAAAACAAACAAACAAACAAGCTAACTGTGGACTGTCTTTGGACTTTGTGGCTGCCTGGACAGTTGGATCAGGTCTATTTCATCCCAAACCACTTTCCACATTTCCATAGTTTCTATTACTTCATCCCTTTACTAATAGCCACAGGGAAGAGGATAGTAATTGTGTATACTGTGGTCATAATGGGGAACCTTCATAATCGCCAAAAAAGAATGAGTCACTCTATCCCTCTCTCACTGATCACATGAGCACCCTGTTATGACCTCAGTTGATATATTCATGATGGCCAGGTAACTGCAGAAAACTCTGTGGTTGGCAAGTATCAATAGTTGTGACAGATACAACAAGGCGACATCCTAGCAGAGTTGATATAGTCTCAGCCTGGCTGAGCCATTTGGATACTGGCAATAATGGATTTGTCCTGATGTATCCTAGTTGACATGGAGAGCTAGATAAAGAAAATCTAGTAGATGTCTAAATTTTAAAAATCTCATTTATACGTAAATATACATATGTGGCAACCAAAATTAGATTTGATTGGATTATGCCTATATCTATGTTAAGCATTTTTTTGTTTTGCAAAATCACTACTTTTTGTTTTTCATAGTTTTCAATTGGACATGTTAGAACCATTTCACAGGATAAAGATAAAATAAAATCATGCAACTAGATTTTTTTTGGTCTAGAGAACAACAGCTCATGAATAAATAACTCAGACATTTTGCCCCCAGCTCTACCTGCTGTGCACAAGGCCAGCCTTGTAGTTCCTGTGCTGTCACTCCTGCTGAGACTAACGTTGGATGCATGTCATCTAAGTTCCACTTAGACTCTCTAGTCCTCCAGACAAAGCTTATGTGCTCCCTGAATCCATTATCTGATCTCCAGCTTCCCAAAATAATTGACAACAATTAATATGTTCCCTTGTTTCACAATGAGAGAAATACCTGAAGATATTTTGATTATGCTATGGAAAATTCCTCATATATTGTTTGTGATTGCATTCCTGCATAAACTCTTGACAGCCTTAAATGACATGCCACAGACAGAAGTCTATGTCCTTATTTTGGAGAGATGTCACTGTACAGCTTAACATTACATGTAGGTGATTATGAACTTCTTTGCCTCACAATACCTGAAATCTATGAGATTTCAGACATCCATAAATATTAGGGCTGGGCGGTTTCGTTTCGTTAATTCGTAATTCGTCAACAATTCGTTAATTTTTTCAATTACAAAACGATAACGAACCATTCTGGAGCAATATTTTTAAAAAAACGAATTTTTAAACACGTTTTGTAAATGCTTCGTATTTCGTTATTGTATTCGTTTCGTTATTGTTCTGAGGTCGTTTCGTTATTATTTCCGCATGTCTGGGGCAAGTTTTTTGTTTAATTAGTGAAAAAAATTATAATATCACACCAACAGTCAACAACAGAGGGAGAGGGAAGCTTCAGAAGTTTTTGGAGGTTTTTTAGCGTATTTCGCGGTCGCGTCCGCCATTAACGAATCGATTCGTTATTGTTTCGGAAATCGATTCGTTAATGTTTTGTAATTTTTTCACATTTACAAAATTTCGTAAATATTGAACTTTTTTAAGGGAAAATTTTGTAATTATTTTAAATATCGAAACAAAAAAAACCCAAATACAAATCGATTTTAGAAACAAATTTTTCCATTGTTACCCAGGCCTAATAAATCTGTCTGGCATTGTAACATTCATATTCACTGACAAAAAGATGAGACACAAATGATGGGGAATAATTTGACAAATTTGTCAAACCATTTCAGATCAAACAGGACAGTGAGCACTTCCTTGGTACAGAATATATGTAGTTGAGGTAGGTTATACCTTTTCATCTCCTCTCATCCTCCTCCTCTATCATAATGGGACAACAACCTCAAATTCATGGTAAGTCAAAATGATCATTGATTCAGTAGTCCCAGAGTAGAACAGATGAAACAGAACAAAGAAAAGGTCACCATGAAGAAAGGGTGACTTTATCGATCTGATGCGATTGTTATTCCTAGTTTTACGACCATTGTGAGACTTAGTATCTTCTCTTCTTATTAGAAGTGCAAAATGTCTCCATGTCAGGTGCACTGCAAGGCCAGAACAAACAGTACCAATATCCAATTCAAGAAATTCACTTTAAACTAGTATAATATTGCCATGCATTAATAATTATATAGATGCATTCATAGCCACACTTATTTTAATTTAAAATCCGGGGCTCTTAATTTATCCTTTCTATGATGTGAATACATTCTTTAAATGTGCAGAAAAATCACATTGATGTCAATAGTAGAATCATGTCCTTTATTTCTAAAAAAAAAAAAAAAATCCTAACTCTCGTCCCCACAAACCATCTTTGACTTTAAACACACCAAATACTTATACAGTGGTGTGGGTACCTGTTACCTTTGTATTGCATTGTTTTGTTGTGATGCACCTAACATCAGAGGAATGGATGATACAGTGTAAATGAAGGGTGTGGGTTAGAAGAGTAGTCTAGCTGGAAAGGAAGGTGGCCCATGTTTTTACTGACTATTTCCATCTCAATTCATCTTTCTCTTTCACTGCACAGACATAGGGCTTGGTGCTCTTGTCTTTTCTGAACATACACAGTCAGGTCACACATAGTACAAAGCCTAATGCTTACATTAGTATCCTATGCATGGAGATTTGAACCTTTGAAGGATGAGGCCAATGGAGTAATAAAAGAAAAAAGCATTTCTTTTCCTTCTCTACCTAGAGGTAGGTAAGTTATAGTCCTACACCTGGTATTAGAGCCTAGCATTTCTTAGCATTGTTGGTACTGGCCAGGCCCTGAGGGTTACAATCTACTCACATTAAGAGAATCATGTTTTGTACATATCTGCTCTATCCCATCACTCAAAACTCACTCTGCCTCCTCTTCCCTTAACATCCTGAAAGGGTGGACAATCCATCATTTGCAGTGATGTGCAGACCTGCTGATCCATATCTTCTGCCTTAAGTATGTACACAATTAATTGGTAGTGTGTTCCTTTGCAGCATTAATTGAACATTTGAAGGACAACGTGGATTTTTTTGCTTGCTTTATTTAGTATCAGTAATTTTTTCCAGTCTGCCAAAGCATCTGCTTCCCATCTGCCAATCAGTGTCAGCACCAAATCACATCAGAATATCTGGACTCTTATGTCAGAAAATTAATTTATAATCAGCAAGACATCATTGATCATGACAGGCAGCAGTGTGTGGTTGCTAACTGGATTTCTTCCAACATATGGTAAAAACCGCATCCGTGAAAGTTGGCAGAAAGCCATTACTCTGGTTAGAAGCCACAATCAAGGGCTGATGCACTAGCTAAAAAGGTTGCAATAACAAGAACTTTGGAGCATCATTATTTAAACCATAATTTGAGAAATGTAAGAGAACTTCCTATAGCATTTCAAAGGTCTCAATGTGGATAATGATTCATTGAATCAAACTATATTGGTTAACATTCTGTAACAAGAAAATTTCACCAAAAAAAGAATAACATAAAAAAATGTATTTAGATAGTTTAAGTTTGTATATTAGATTACAAATTTGATATAGGTTCTTTCTTTATCCTCTATGGTTTTGATAATTTTGTCTGTTGGTTTTGCAGACTGTGTTTTGCAAAATGTTTTATTCATTTTTTTAAATTCTTGGCAGATTTTATTCAATAAAAATGATTTTTTTAAAAAAGAAAAGAGAATTATGATGGTTACATTTCCAGTCTTCAGTACAAGATATTACTGAAGCTATTTAGTGGTTTCCTCTGTGAAAACTGTAACCAAGTACAGTATAATAAATGACAGGCTGAATTCAAGGCAGCTCTGAATTCTTTAATTTATGTCAAAGCCTTAATATCATTTCAGGTTCCTTTTGTGAATGCTGCTATTAACAATAGACCGATATTAAATTCCTTTATCTGCTGACTTGCTGAGTTCTATAACAGAGATTCAAAAATGCCTGTTAGGTATGGGGTCGAAGCATATATAGTTGAAAATTAGTGCCCTTAATTTCACATTGCCATCTGATTAGATCCATGAGCATTGCAGACACTGTTCACTAATTCTCAACACATATCTTTAAGCTACAGGAAGTAGGTTTAACACATAATATTCTCTCACTTTTTCCTACTAGCTTAAAATATCTGCTCGCTCTATCCATTAAATGTCACACATCTGTAAAAAGTTGCAGCTGTAACACACACACAAGTATCCTAATGCTCTCACTTACTATGAGGTACTAGCATTGTTAGATAAGGCTAGTGATTTATGGGATAGAATATATTTTAAATGAGATGTACTACAAGTATTTTCACATGCTTGTCAGTGAATTGGTGTGTGTCTGTGCATGTCAAGTTGTTTCTAATTTTTGGAGCCCCCAGAGGGGTTTTGCGAGTGGCTTTCCCTGTGATTAAGGCCACTTTCACACAACCATATAAAACAGAATATCAAAGCAGGTAATCCACAATATTGGCTTTGAACTGGATGATCTGAATCCACACTACTATATAATCCCATTGAATGTGGATTTTATGCAGCTTTGTGGAAGGGTCCCAAAGCAGTTGAACTGGAATGTAACATTGTAGGCCCCTTCCACACAGCTTTAAAAAATTCACATTGAACTGGATTATATGATAGTGTGGACTCAGATAATTCCGTTCAAAGCATATATTGTGGATTATCTGCCTTAATATTCTGGGTTATATGACTGTGTGGAAGGGCCCCTAACTGTATAGTTTGGAGAGGGATGGAATGGGTGTAGGTGGTGGGTGCTTCACATGAACTGACATGTAATATAGTGGAAACCTCTTCAGTGCACTCCATAGCACATTCAGAGGAAAATTAACATCCAAAGAATGCAGTGAAGAATGTGATAGCCATATTTAAATATTGGAAAAGCTGTCAAATTTAGGAGTGAACAGGCTTTTTTTCTTCTGCTCCAAAGGCTAAAACCTGGATCAAAAGATTCAAACCACAGGAAAAGAGATTCATCTCAAACATTAGGGAAAATGTCTTGAGGTTACATCTATTTTATCTGGCAGTGGAATGTGCTGTTTCAAAGTGTGGTAGACTACCTCATCATACAGGCTGATTTCTCATTGTATGCCACTTCACCTCCATTTTCAGCACAGAGCCCTTCACATGACACACAAGGACTTCTGTTTGGGTTCTATGCTGAAAAGGGAAAGGAAGTAGTCTCTTTGGAGATTTTTAAAGCAGGCTGGACAGACATCTATCAGGGATGTTTTGATTGTGGATTCCTGCATGGCAGGAGGTTGGACTTGATGTCTTTGTGGTCTCCTCCAATTTTGTATTTTGTTTTTTTTTAATGAAGTTGAATATGGGAAATTAATAAACAAGTCACAAGGCCGGGGAAAAGACATGAGAGCAGAGTTAACACTTAATTTTTCTTAAAAGAAATCTAAAAGCAAAATATAATCACAACAAATTTTCCCCTTCTCTAAAATCAGGGAGGGAGGGAAAGAGAGAGAGAGAATAAAGTAGACATAAAGCCTTGGTTAAAGAAGGAAAACATTTCATTAAATCCAGTGAGAATTAAAGGAATATTATGCAGTGACTAACTACCCATAACTAAAGCCTATCACATATACTTCTTGTCTAAAGACAGAACTAGAATAACATTTTCACTTCCTTATCCCCAGGTACACCACTACGTGTAGCATGGTCTTCCAAGAGCTCTGTTTCCAGTTCCTTACAGCACTGGAAAATTGTTACTCATAAAAATCCACCCATATTCTATATACTAACTTGTTCAGATTCTGGAAAGGAGACTCTGGGAGCATATCAAGTTGTCTATACATGTCCCTGTCAATTTTGACCAAGTAGCCTGATTACAAGTAGAACAGCACCCCATACACCACTGATTAGCCTGTGCATAGCACAAATGAAATAAAGATTTCTGTTTGACCTCCTAGGATAACCAGCTAATCTTGTACATAATTGAAGTGTTATTGTGTCTAAAGAGGTGGGAAGGGAGCTGCCGAATAGAAAGAGGGCCAGGCTTAAATATTTTTGGTTCCTCTTTGTTCATGGTTTATGCCACCATGTAAACATTCTTCCTTTTCTGCACTCTCTTCATATGACATTTCAAAATAAGAGACCAGCATTGCACAGGGAATGGAACTGGCAAGTTACTGACTTGATTTATAGCGTTGCCATAATACATTCCTATGTTTAAGTAAAAGTTCATTTATATTTTGGTTTACAAATATTATGTATTGGTTATATATTTCATTAAAACATGTCGATTTTATACATAACTAACTTTTATACATAACTTGGATTGATGAATGAAGATGATTGCACAAGGAGTCACAGAAACAAAGAATACAAGTACAACACCCCATTTGCAAGCTTAGCATGGATGGGCCTGAGACATGCTCACTGACTTTGTGGTATTTGATTGCAAAATAGCACTACAAAGTTTGCAAAACAGGCTACAATGTTTTCATGTCATGGGGCTTTTGTTACTGTGTCTAAAGAAATGAAACTTAATGTCTATTTTTTATGAAAGTTGCCAGGGAAAAAAATGCTAAATTTCAGCTAAGAATTGGCAAAAAGAGCATGAAAAAAGTCAATAATCATTGGCAAATCTAGGAGTATTGAGCCAAAGAACAAGAACAGAGAAAGAACCTCAAGATTCAAGGAGCTCAGTTTTGATTCAATAATGGTGGTCAATCATTAAAACCTCCTGCCTGTCACATCATAGTTGTAATCCAGCTTGATCTCTTCACCTTTATTGGCTATTTAAAAAAACTGCTTCACAAAGGCAGACTTGGAGACATGTTACATTTCTTATTTGTCTCCGTGTGAGAAAGGAAATCAGGGCAGAGGAGGTGATAACAACTTATATGCATATCACTGATAATGCAACATATAGTATCTTCTACATGTTGTTCACATAGCGGTTTCTTCCATGCTCTTTTTGCAATTGCTTCCCTTGTTCATAGACTCTGTGCAGATTATCGATCTCAGCTGTTTGTGTAATAACAGAAAATATGTAAAAACAATTTACAACATAGTTTTTTTTAAATGTGTGCCTAAAAGTGCACACCCCAGGACATATGTCATTTCTCTCCTTGTGCTACATGTCACTTCCCATTTTCTCTCCTTGATGTTTCATTGGAGTGTAAAGCAATAAAGTTGCTTCAGTCTAGTTTGTCAGTTTGAAACTAAAGGAACTCAAGGGAGTCTTGTGGTGCTTTAGAGAATCATATTTCAGCACACTGATTCTGCTCTGAAAGTATATCTGGTCCTCCACAACAGTCGGATTTGTTTTCAGTAAGACAGCAACCCTGTGATAGTGCGCTGATGTGCCATTATTCTTCTCACATACCACCCTGCAACAAAATATAATTTGGATGGGAGACCTTTCCTCCTCCTTCTCTTCATTAGTCTAAGCACAGAAGTGATACATGAGCACGCCCACAGAAACACACATAATTCTGTCGTGCACCTTCATAAGTATGTGGCTGGCACCCTGTATTTCTTCCTTATATCAAAACATAATAACATTTGTTTCAAAGATGTCTGGTGGGTGAAAGAGAAAAATGTTGTCTGGCTTGTCAACTGGAGGGAAAACTACCAGCTCACCTCTTTCACCAGTTCCTGACATGCAGGTAGATTTTCAAAACTAAATGTATTCTAGAAATTATTTGTTGAAAATCAATTAGGAGATTTTCCAAAGCAGTTTTTTTAGGGCATCTTTCGCTTTAATTACCCAAGGAATTTGAAAACACAGTGCTCCGTATTGATGGCTTTTTCTTTGGGTTATTGTGCTTCTTATTATGCTTCTCCCATCACAAACTTCCCTGTTTTGTACTTATGATGTCATTGCACCATTCTTGCCTTGCTTTGAAGATCTATGTAGATGTTGTATTGGCCAAAAGAGTCAAAAGAGGCTATGTCTTGTGTGCAGCATGTTGAGGTGGACCTCCTGGACAAGGTAGACTACAATGGGAAAGAGAGACTATACTGTATTGTCTCTACTTCAGATTGGAAAATCAATCCTGCTGTGCTTAGATTTTGTGCACACCTGCAAAAAATAAAAGCCTTCTTATAGGATTGGTGGACTTTTCAGGCTCATATTGATTCACAACAGGAGTCCATAATTACAGTGAACAATAATGAAATAATATCATGGCATAAAAACTATTTTCCTCCTTCTAACTTTGAATAATATTTTGTCTTTTTTTTCTTCTTTCCAAAAATTGTCTCATAGAACATTACATAGGGATTGTGTGTGAAAAGTCTAAAGTACAAGTGTTGCTCGAATAACATAATTTATGTTTATTCCTTTCCTGAAGTATGGAAGTGTTGATGGGTTGTTTTGATATTTCAAAATCAATTCTAGGCTTCAGCTGAGAAAAAAAGAACCTCTTTCTGCTTTGCTTGTACTTGTGATTTTGATATATTGTGATTTTTTTTCTTTCCATTCCACAGCAAAGTGGCTTTGGGGTGTGTATGAAATGGCAAAATTCCAGCTCCAAAACTGCCTACTATTTGTATAAGAAACAACATAATATTTGAAATGAGTCAATATAATAGATTTATTTTATTCTTGCTAACAACACACATTTTCACTCAAAACCCTATCTCGGATCCTGGGAGGGTGGGTGATTAGCAAAACTGCACATTTTATTTCAATCGCTGTAATTCTTATGCCTATGCATGACACCAACAGGACACTACTAATATATATATACATGTAAAACTGTTCGTTATTTTTGGATGTAATTGATTTGGATACATATACATAAGAAGCAAAACATGGGGAATGGAGAAGAAATCTAACCAGGAATCCAAACACATCAGTGGCATTCTGTGTCTAGGAATGCTTTTTCAGTTCTGCCTTCCATCAGCAGTCCCTTCAACATTGGGGTCTTCAAAAGCTATAATGCCTCCGGTTCTCTTTCTACACATTGCAGTACTTTACTTTTTCTTATAACAAGATTTGAAGCAAAGCTGTAGTTTGTATCTAAGGCTGCCTACTTTTTATTTGAAAAGGCTTGCCTGATAGATGTGGATCCTGAGCAAATGAGCAGGTGTATGTAATTGGATAGGTATGTATTATAAAGACACAAAAACAATGAATACACTAATTTGATGTAATGCATTTATTCCCTACTTTCCTCTAAAGAGTTCAAGGCAATATACATACTCTCCCTGCTCTCTTTTTATTCTCACAGCTATAGTAGGATGAGAATTAATGACTGGATCAGTGTCATTTACAGATGAGTGTTCTTCTAGTCTAACTTTTATATCGACTTATTCCTATTAATATGTATTAGACAGATTAAGTTGTGGGGCAAAATTCCAAAAAAGAAGGGTGTCCTTTCTTACAAAGGGCCGAAAGCAGAAAACATCCTCCTCCCCCCCCCCCAGCAATAGAATTTGCTTCCAAAGGCTAATGTCTCTTAAGAATTATCCATTTCAATTAGGACCTCATCCCATGAGTGGTTGGAAAGTGGGGAGAAGCAGGGGAAAGTGGAAGGAACCATCTTATTCCATTCCTTCCCATCATCCCCTATTTTTCTTAGATGGTCAGCAATCCCATGTCCTTTCTGTGATGAGGTTTGTGATTCCCCCATTCCCCCCTTTCTACCATTTGGAGTCGAGTAACACCTTTTGGCATAGCAGTAGTAGTAGTAGTAGTAGTAGTAGTATTGCTCGTGCCATAGGCCAACATCATAGACAACAACAAAAATTAAAAAGTACAACATAGAAAAAATCTACAATACTTAAACAACTATTTTTAAGAAATAATAATAATAGTCATCATCATCATCACAATCGGAGCTGACAAAATTACCATCTGCCAGCTGCAGAAGGCCACCTTACTGGGATCTGCACACATTATTCGCCGATACATCACACAGTCCTAGAAACTTGGGAAGTGTCTGATATGTGATCCAATTCAACAGCCAGCAGAGTGTCTGCTGTGGACTCATCTTGTTGTGTTTCAAATAATAATAATAGTGCGGTTTTCTGGCATTGTATATTTCTGCTGCTTCTGTAAACGTTCGTTTGTATTTTGATTCTGTATCCCACTTGCTGATGGATGTCCAGAATCAACAGCATCCACCGCAGTCCTTTTTATCCTGGGCATCGACTGAGCCAGTATAGACTCCATTTTGGTTTGTTTCTCCATAATGGTAATGGGTTGGGTGCTCTCAGTTCCACTCCTCAGCTGAGACCTCTCTGGCTTGGTTGGACCTGCTGGTAGTTACACTACCACCAGCACAGCTCTCAGTATCCTTGGAGCAGTTAAGCCCCCCACCACGAGAAGGTGACACCCATTGTCCACTATGAAGACCTCAAAATTGAACTGCGAAGGCTCTGGCATAAACCAGTACAGGTGATCCCAGTGGTTATTGGCACACTGGGTGCCATGTCAAAAGATCTCAGCCAGCATTTGGAAACAATGAACATCGACAAGATCATGATCTGTTAACTGCAAAAGGCCACCTTACTTGGATCTACGTGCATCATTCAAAAATATATCACACAGTCCTAGATGCTTGGGAAGTGTTCGACCTGTGATTTTTTGATACAAAATCCAGCATATATATCTCATTTGCTGTTACACACTGTGCTTTGGTGTCAGTAAAATAATAATAATAATAATAATAATAATAATAATAATAATAATAACAACTTTATTTATATTCCATCCCTTGGGGAACTCAGGGTGTATTCCAACAAACAAAAAGGCAAACATTCAATGCCTCAATAACAGTAGACGCAAATATAAAAACCCAAGGTAACCCCACATAAAGAGCAACTTAAGCACAACTATAATTTAAATAAACATAATCATTTGAAAATTATAACTAACATAGAACTTAAATATAAAACATCCAAATTAATATATCAAAACAACACAATGTTTCACAAATGTGCGATTGATTGTATGGGCAAAGTTGTTAAAAGGGGTAATGTGATCTAACATGACCTGAGTGCATTTATACTATCCAATCAGCAGTCTGGTAGTAGTTTCTCTTCATCTAATCCTCCTTCTCTCCATATGCTTATGAGCAAAGATAGGTGTTCAGCCTTTTTTGAAGGAGAAAAGGGTGGCAGCTTTGATTCTTCAGGGAGAGAGTTCCAGAGGAGGGGCGCAACCACAGAGAAGGCCCTCTCTATCATTCCCACCAGCTGTGCTTGAGATGGGGGTGAAACTGAGAGCAGGGCCTCCTCTGATGACTCAAGTGATGAGTTGGTTTGTAGGATTAAATTACCACAAAGGTGCACACTACATTAGGTAGAAAGATCCCTGTAACAATCAACTAAAATGTCAGTGATTTTCATGGCTGCTAAAGCAAAAAGAGAGATGTGAATTACAGTAGAGCTGATCTCAGACAGGAAATAAAAAAAAAACTTTTTCTGAAGCAATGTTAGAATAAAGATAAAAAAAATCCCAGTGTAGTTTTCCATCAGGCTATGTTTTGCAACTATAGTTTCATATGTGCCAAAGTCTGGAAAGATATAACTATCATTCTTTTGATTTTAAAAGGATACAAACTATTACTTAAATTTTAAAACTTTCCTTTTTATGTAGAATAGCATACACCAAATCTGTTTCTGAAGTAGAACACAGTTTCCTTTTCTCTGTAAAGGTCATGGAGCAAGTAATAATAAATGTTATATACAAAGAAGAAATAATGGGAAATTAAGTGAATAAGAAATGAACAAAAAATTGTACCCCCCTACCTTTCTCATCAAGATGTGGTTTTTTTAGTGTCATATTTTAATTACAAACATATGAGTTGATTACAAATTCAGCATTTAAAAAAATGAGAAATAATTACTTGTTCAAGATGCTTACTATAAACAAATGAGTTTGAATATTAATTCAATTAAAACTGTTTGTATATAAAACATATTTTTGTAAATAAATAAAAGTCTTATCAAGAAGCTGAAAGGGGAAATAATTCTCTGTTTTCTCCCACTTCTTTGCAGATTTTTGTAGCAGAGGTGAGGAGCAAAACACTGAGTAACACATAATTCAATATAACTGAAAAACATTTCAGCAGTCCCTGCCTACACACAGAAAACACACACCACCACTTTTTTTGTATTTTTATTCTTTTTTAAATTTACATATTCATTAAAACGACAATAAAATAAAACCATACACATGTAAAAGTAAAGGTTTTCCCCTGACATTAAGTCCAGTTGTGTCTGACTCTGAGGGTTGGTGCTCATCTCAATTTCTAAGCTAAAGAGCTGGCATTGTCCATAGACACCTCCAAGGTCATGTGGCCGGCATGACTACGTGGAGTGTCTTTACCTTCCCATCAGTTCTAATCACATTTGCATGTTTTCGAACTGCTAGGTTGGCAGAAGCTGGGGCTAACAGCAGGAGCTCACGCTGCTCCCTGGATTCAAACCTGATGTCAGAATCCAGATGTCTTAAAGAGCCAGACACAGGACTATGTCCAAAACCATAGTTTATTAAAGCAAAGTAAACAGGACTCAGAGACACTTGCTTCAGTGCCTTTGGTCAAAACTCAAAGATTGTAGCAATTTCTAGCTTGTAAAATAAACTTAGTCAATAATCTGGATTAAACTGGCAAAAACCTGGATTAAACAAGAGTTCTTCCAAAGCACACCAAAATCACACAGTTCAAGGAAAACAAACAAACAAAGAGCCGTGAAGAGAAGCCGTCATCCAAATATTGCAAAAGATGAATCCAAAAATGATGCTTCATCATGTAAGATTGTGTTTGCTTTCATGTGCATTTTCAAGTTCCCTGTTGACTTATGGCTACCCCAAGTATTTAAATAAGCAGAGGTGGTTTTCACTGTTCCTTTTCCTGAAATATACATAGCAGCTGGTATTCATTGGGCCTTATCCAGACATTAATCAGGCCAAACTGGAAGTGGGCTAGCAGTCATTTCTGAGTTTGGGTTTACCTTTTTGTATATCTTTGTTTGGAGTGGGTTTGGGGCATAGGAAATTGACCCACTCCTGTTTCAAAATCTCCTTGCTAAGATGATTGGTGACTAAAAAGATACTGACTCCCCAGGTAATCATCTTATCATTTTCCGATGACAGAATTATCCCAATTTACTCCTACATACTGTTATAGTATTTCATACATTATGCATTTGTGCAGCTTCCATTAATGTAACATCTACTCTCTTTTCTAAGGAGGGCAGATCTAAGTAGTATCCTACCACTTGAATAGATAACTGCAATGCACTCAACATGGGGCAGTTCCTGAAGAGTGTTCCTGAGCTACATCTCACCATGTCCCCAAGGATTGTCCAAAAATAGAATTAGGTGGATTGATTTATGTCCACAAACAACTTCTATCAGCTTTAATCTATATGAAGAGAAACTTTTAACTATAAACTGTGTATGAAGAAATCCATTTTCTCAGCAACCACTGTGAGGATTACTGTTAGAAGGAATAGAAAAGCATAAGGGACTGGCAAAGCACTGCTAGTTAAGAAGTCCTTTTGCTCCCCCTTCAATGGGTTTTACTTCCAAGTAGAAGCCTGGCTGAATTGTTATATAACCCCCCTCAATACCTGCCATGGACAAGGGACAAGTATCTGGTTAGTCCCTTTCCCCTACCAAACAGTCAACACTCCCTGTTGTAAGTATCCAATTTTTCTTTCTTTGTGTAAGTGAATGCTATCAGCCTTGTGGAGCTTTCACCATCAAAAATATTATATGGTTCATCATTCTATTAAATTTCCTCCAGGCTGTGATGGAGACTTTGGGGATTCCCCATACTCCACAAATCTTGGCATGGCAAAATGGCAGACCATACCAATTAAGGTTAATGATGAAAACATGAGGAGGAGGCCTAGTACACTCATAAAACAAAAGAGGCAACACATAATTCCACTGAAGACATATTTTCCCAAGATACTCTCCAGTGCCAATTCACACCAGCCCAGAAACATCTCCAAATGGCAACTTTACCTGCTAATCCAAACTATGGCAACAAATCAGGATTGCTATATCACCGAATAGCATCTAGAACTAGCAGAAAAACATCATTAGTGAAATATAACCCACTACAATACAGAATTTGAGAGGATGCAAACTTCTGAAAAGGGGGAATATCTCCAACACTGTTTGATAGACACTGGTCCCATACCAATAGCAAAATTAATAGGTGAAGACCAATCAGAAAATAATAGGTGTTGATCTTAACCCCTTACAGGTCCAAGCTCTGCAAGGCCTTTATGGTGATGTCCCAAAACTAGCCATAAACTCTCATAGTCTCACTCGAACAAGAAGCTAAGGTATATTAGAGGTGTAATGGTTAATTCCAATTGAGGAAACCTTCCAGTACCAATTACCTTCCTTGAAACTTTTTGCTGAGTATTTTAGTGTACTACAGAATGCTATCACCCCATTACATTGTACAGGGCTAAAGAGAACCTTTAGGCACTCTGGCAGCAAAGGTTCGCTGTGTGACAGCACAATCAACTGTGGCGCAGCTAGTTAGTAGCCATCTGCATTAAATCACTACTGACTGAGAGGTCATTTCAAAGTCAGCCCGGGTCAGAGTGAGCTCCTGACCATTAATAGTCTAGCTTGCTGTTGATTTATGCAGCCCGAAAGACAGTTGCATCTCTCAAGTAGGAAATTTAGGTAGTGCTTTATGCAGGGAGGCTAATTTAACTAATTTATGACAACATAAAACTTTCAAGCAACGTGCATAAGAATGAGGACTCGGTGTCACAAGTGGACAGTGAAGTGACAGCTTCCCCTGTGGGCAGACGCGAGCCTTCATGAAACCGGAAAGCTGGAATGTTAAATTGTCTCTGTACCTGTCTATATATGTTGTATGTCTAATGGCATTGAATGTTTGCCATGTATAGGTGCATTGTAATCAACCCTGAGTCCCCTGTGGGATGAAAAGGGCAGAATATAAATTCTGTAAATAAATAGATAGATAGATAGATAGATAGATAGATAGATAGATAGATAGATAGATAGATAGATAGATACATAGATAGATAGATAGATAGATAGATAGATAGATAGATAGATAGATAGATAGATAGATAGATAGATAGATAAATCTCTCTGGACATCTCACACCTCTGCTTTGGCATTAGTCAAGCAATAAAGATAGAACTTGTTCTTCAACTTGGTGACTTCTGGGGCTTAAAAAGCTTCCCCTCCCTTCCTTTGAGGAGAGCTTTCTTACAACTTCCTGAAGTTCTTTCCTGAGTGTAGCTTAAGAGACATTTTCCTACATCAGTACCACAACCACTGGGTTGCAGTTCACTTGGTATTTCACATGTTTCTAGGCCTGTTCAACTGATATATATTTTGGAAAAGCAAAGCTTTTCTCCCCATTTATCAAACAACATCCATATCCCATTTTTCAAAGAATTCACCATCATTGCAAGGTCATTGTTATTTGCTTGCCTTGTTTGTTTAGTTTTGTTTTCGTCTTAAATGGTTCAGCTCTCTAAAATTTAATTCAGTCAGCTCTGTGTGGAGTTCAAAAGGTTTTAAAATGCTATTTTTATTGCTTTGCATTTGTCAATATTACATTTCACGTCGGTCCCTGTGTGACAGCCCATTTACAAATCAAATCCACATTCTTTTTAAGTGTTTCTAGCTGTGCGGCCTTCATTCAGCAGCCTTCCTTCTTGTCATTAGGAAATGTAACCAAGCTACATGTTTTATAAATAACAAGAGAGAAAGAAGACTCTCATACAGCAAAAACTTTAAGTACTGGCTCTGGTGGGCCTGAAATAATAACTTTTATCAACAATGCTGCCAGTCCTCTTTCCTGTTTTACTCTGAATCTTTTTTGCTGCCAGTAGATTGAGCTGCAATAATCACTGTAAAATTACCAAGGTCATTCTAAACCATAAAGAGCACCTCAAGATGAGGGAAATGGAAGCGAAACCTCTCTGGAATTAAAGAGTTCCTACTATTAATATTATTATCAGTAGTAGTGGTATTTGTGAGCATTCTCCTTATTATTTTTACCTGTTTATTCACAAATTGCAACCAGTTTTTTTCTTTTTTCTATTTCAATTTTTGTTGAATTTATATATTACTCTCTCTCTCTCTCTGTGTGTGTGTGTGTGTAGTATATATATCAGAAAAAAGAACAGCGATATGTTTCCTAACATTTACAGTTCCTAATTACATAATTCCCTCTGCCATCCTGTTATGTAGACTCCCCAGCTTTTGAGTTGAAGACAATCACATATAATTATCATTATAATTATCACATATAATTCAACTCAAAAGGAGCCCCCGGTGGCTCAGTGGGTTAAAGCCCTGTGCCAGCAGGACTGAAGACCGACAGGTCGCAGGTTCGAATCTGGGGAGAGGTGGATGAGCTCCCTCTATTAGCTCTAGCTCCTCATGCAGGGACATGAGAGAAGCCTCCCACAAGGATGATAAAACATCAAAATCATCCGGGCATTCCCTGGACAATGTCCTTGCAGATTCTCTCACAACAGGATGCTCCTGACACAATAAAAAAAATAAAATAAAAATCATATATAATTAGATAGGATTATTACATCCTTCCTTCCTTGTGAAATATTGTCCTATTCTTCCTTCAAGCATAATTGTTGTTTTTAAAAAGTTCAATTGAAAAAAAACTCTGACAAATTGTGAAGTTTTCTGTAAAAAGTTTTCCCTTTCTTTCTTTTTATGAAATTTAGAAATTTCTTGATATGTTCCAATTTTCCTTCCTCTATTCCTTGTGTCCTTCCCACTCTCGATGATAATGAGTCATATTCAATCTCATGCAACATTTCAAACATTGATTTTAACCAATTTCCATGAAATTATTATTATTATTATTATTATTATTATTATTATTAAATTGTCATCAAAGGGCACATCTACACTGACCTGTTATTCTAAAAGAATGGAGCGGTTTAATGTGATCATAAACCAGGTTAATAAATGTTGCAGATTGCCCAACTTCTCCCTGACAATCTGGAGCAAGCCACACATTTGGGCCCATTTAAGCGGCTGGGCTGATTCTAAGGCAGAACTTGCCATAAATGTTTACACAGCCATCCCATATTCTCCAGGCTTGGTCGGCCCAGTGATGTTGGATGATACTTACCACCCCTCTCCCATTAATGTTGTTGCAGCAGACACAACATGGCTAGTGTTCACCTCTTGTTGTCTGGAATGACACTAACCAGAGCAATGAGATGATTGGAGAAGGGAAGGATGGAGTGATTCCTCCTCTCCGGGTTGTTGTAAGTTTTTTAGGCAGTATGGCCATGTTCCAGAAGCATTCTCTCCTGACATTTCACTTGCATCTGTGGTAAGCATCCTCAGAGGTTGTGAGGTCCTCCCCTCCAGTTTCCCCAATCACATGTCACTCTGTCACCTAGCTGATATCTCTCCAGATAACAAGCAACAAACACTGTCTATGTTATGCTTGCTGGCCACCATGACAATGAGAATAGCAGAAAGATAATAATTTGGCACCACTTGATGATTAGGGATTGCTGGCCAAAATCATCCCAGACAGCTCCAGTGATCCTGTTTGGGCCCAGGATAAAATGCCTGTGATGCGCAGCCCAAAGTATTAAAGTGCTATAGCAATGTTGTACTAGTTATGCGTTAGGATAATAGTAATAATAATAAAACTTTGTTTGTAGACCATCCTATCTCCCCGAAGGGACTCAGCATGGTCCCTTCAGGGATTGCTTTGTTTTAGCGCTACCATTCCTATTTTCCCCATGCGATCCCTGTTGTATTTGTGTCCAGATAACAATAGCCATTTTCATTTGGCGGTTGTTTGAATTTGTATATGCAGAGCCAATGGATACAGAGAGCTGATTATATAGCTGATATAAATTGAGTAATTTGATTAAGTCCTAGAGTATTCTGTTTCTGCTTTTTTCCTCCCAATCTAAACTCATTATTTCCCATTTCCAGAGCAATGTGCAACTTTCAATAAAGTCTATACCAAACCCTTTTCATTTTTCTCCATTGTTGTGCATATTTTTGGACATTTTCATAAAAATGCGCATCAAATGTATACACTTTTATGTAACATAAAATTCAAATAACTATCATAAAATTTGAGAAATGAAAACTATATTTTGTCTATTGGTTCAATAAGTAGAAAGCTAGTTACAGTGCACTAATTTGTGAAGTGAATGTTTCTTTTTTCCTCATCCTATTGCTTGATCAAATGACTGCATTGACTTTCCCATACTATAAACAATATTTCCATGATCCAATTGCTTATTTTTTACAGTGTAGAATCAATCAGTCACCAAGCTCAATAACAGAAGCATTCCCATTAGAAATGTGAAGAGATCCTCTGTATACAAACATAATAGAAGACATCTTATTGGCTATAGATATGGCAAAGTGACTGTGGTTACATGAATACTTCTTAATCAGAAGATGAGGGATAAACTGTCAGTAGTTGTTAATCCTTTTTATTTTGAAAGACTTAGCTTTGAGATGAAGAAGGAACAATCCTTCCCTTGTTATGCCCCAGCAAAGAAAGAGCAAGGGAAAGAAACACAGCACACATTATGGAGGCCATTCATGAATGCACACGGTTATTTTTGAGCCGTCACTGCATTGTTTATGCCAACAAAAATTGCATAACTCCTATTTTCTGCACAAATTACACATTTTCCATGCTTCGTTGGCCACTTTTAACATAGGCCATAAATGGAGCTTTTGCATTAGGTGGTAGAAAGATTGCCATCATTACCCAGGCGTAAGCTTTATTATTGGTATTAAAGCACAGCAAAACATTTTGGCTTTCTCAAAGTTCTCAGGAGGGGATTCAGAAAGGTAAAATACATTTTGGCTTTCCCAAGGTTCTCGGGGGGGGATGCAAAAAGGTAAAATACCACTGATTGCTTTCCACCTCCACATCTACCACTCCATATTAATTGACTGCAAATGTTTTTGGCTCATTTAAGTGCCCAGACACTTTAAATTTCATTGTCTACACATCCTACTGGAGACAACGAGGCTGATGAGCTAACATGATGGAAAGGGTTGCACTCCTATCCTTAAAAAGAAAGAGAATGTGTTTGTATATGTATATTTGGCCAATGATTTATAAGCATATGGACTTAAAATGGTAAATGGCAATAAAAATAATCTCCTCAAAAATGTTTCTGGAGGAAGTTACTAATAATGTTGTTTGTTTAGAGACTTACTTTACTTAGGCAATCCCTTGTGGGATGAGTAGGATAGTCTTCCATGATCAGGATTCTTGTGGATCCATAGGTGGCTGTGGAGCCCTATTCTTGACCAGCATCTTCTCCCACTGTGAGGGCATTGGTATCCAGGTGGAAGGTGGTCTCGGTCGAGGTTGGCTTGACATGCCTTCCTCCTGGCACAGTTCTCTCTTTCACCCTCCATTCATGCCTCTTCAAATTCTGCAGTACTGCTGGTCACAGCTGACCTCCAGCTGGAGCATTCAAGGGCCAGGGCTTCCCAGTTATCAGTGTCTATGCCAGAGATTTTAAGATTGGCTTTGAGCCCATCTTTAAATCTCTTTTCCTGTCCACCAACATTCCATTTTCTGTTCTTGAGTTCAGAGTAGAGCAACTGCTTTGGGAGACGGTGGTCAGGTATCCGGACAACGTGGCCGGTCCAATGGAGTTGATGGTGGAGGACAATCACTTCAATGCTGGTGGTCTTTGCTTCTTCCAGCACGCTGACATTTGTCCACTTGTCTTCTCAAGAGATTTGCAGGATTTTCCGGAGGCAGCGCTGATGGAATCGTTCCAGGAGTTGCATGTGATGTCTGTAGACAGTCTACGTTTAGCAGGCATATAGCAGGGTTGGGAGGACAATAGCTTTATAGACAAGCACCTTGGTATCCCTACAGATGTCTCAATCCTCAAACACTCTCTGCTTCATTCAGAAAATGCTGCACTTGCAGAGCTCAGGTGGTGTTGTATTTTGGTGTCGATGTTGACTTTGGTGGAGAGGTGGCTGCAAAGGTAGTGGAAATGATCAACATTTTCTAATGTTACACCATTAAGCTGTATCGCTGGCATTGGAGAGGGGTTGGCTGGTGACTACTGGAACAGCACTTTGGTTTTCTTAATGTTCAATGACAGGCCAAGCTTCTCGTATGGTTCTGCGAAGGTGTTTAGAGTGACTTGTAGATCTTCTTCTGAATGCGCACAGACGACATTGTCATCAGCATACTGGAGTTCTATAACAGATGTTGTTGTAACCTTGGTTTTGGCTTTCAGTCTGCTGAGGTTAAACAGCTTGCCATCTGTCCGATAGATGATTTCCACTCCAGTGGGAAGCTTCCCATCAACAAGGTGAAGTATCATAGTGTTGAAGATGGAGAATAAAGTTGGGGCAGTAACACATCCCTGTTTGATGCCTGATTCCACCTTAAATGGGTCACTTTGGGAGCTATTGTTGTTCACGACTGTTGCCATCATGTCATCATGGAGGAGCTGCAGGATGTTCACGAATTTGTTAGGACACCCAGTTTTTTGGAGGATGGTCCAGAGAGCGCTGCGATTCACTGTGTAGAATGCTTTTGCAAGGTCAATGAATGCATGGACAGAGGTTGATTGTGTTCCCTGTATTTTTCTTGGAGCTGTCGTGCAGTGAAGATCATGTCCATGGTTCCTCTGGAGGGGCGGAAGCCGTTCTGGGATTCTGGGAGGGTGTCTTCTGAGAGGGGTAGAAGGTGGTTTGCAAGGATTCTTGCAAGGATTTTCCCAGCTGAGATTAGAAGGGAGATACCTTGATAGTTTCCGCAGTCTGTTCTTTCTCCTTTTTTGAAGAGGGTGATGATGGTGGCATCCTTGAAATCTGCTGGGATTTTCTTGGTCACCCACACTTTTTCTATGAGCTGGTGGAGTTGTGTCAGCTCAGGTCCTCTCTCTTTAAAGATTTCAGCAGGGATCCCATCAGGTCCGTTCCAAACTAGGCAGTGCTGCAAGCTCATCCCTGGTTTGTTGTTGCGGGATTTGTGAGAGAACCTCTTCGGCCACATTGGAGCTGCGGTTCAGGAGGCTTTGGTAGTGTTCTTTCCAACATAGTGCAATAGACTTTTTGTCCTTCAGCAGTTTGTTTCACTGTCAGTGTTGTCCATCAGTTTCCGTACGATCCATGTACCGAAGTTCTTTTTTTTTTTTGGCCGCAGGGTGGTGACCACATTGGACGCAGCAGTCCAGTCAGGGATAAGAGAGGCAGAATATGTTTAAGGCACCTTTTCTAGCCCCTTCCCCATGTGGGGTGAGCAGAGTGGGTCATAAAAAGGGATGCTCAGTCATGGATACAGCTGCCAAACTACTCAACTGCCTCGGACCTTGAGGCAGAACGACTGAGTCCATATCCACTGTCCATATGCCAGTCTGTAACTAGGGGCTTCCAGATTTCACTTCTCCCATCGCCACTTGCTGATCGCCATGGGACTTTGGTTGGTTTGTTTTTATTTTCTTTGGAAGACGCCTGTGCGTGAGTTTTTTTAATGTGTGGAGGTCAGTGCACAACTCATCAACACAGTCTTCACAGAGTGAGGTTCCACTGGTGGTGTAGTTTAACACAATGACCGTGGTTTCTCAATCTGTTGCAGCCTTCTTCTGCCTTCACAGCCATTGTAACATGCACCATGTTATCCTCCGCCTTTTCTGCCATTGAGGTCTTTGGGTCTTCGGACTGTGCATGGTCTGGAACCTCCTCTGCGGCCACTCCTGGGAGTGCACGACTCCAGTCGTTGTGCCCGCAGGTTCATTGGAACACGCAAGCCCCCTCACCACGACAAGGAGACAGTCCATTGAGGGAAACTGTTTAGAGACTGTATATCATTTGATGGGGCAGATGATCCCAAGAACAGAGTTTCTTGCCATGCTAGTAGGCTTTCTATGGGCAAGTAGCAAGGAAACAGAATTGTCCTATGAAATCCATAATGACCCTTTTGTTCTTGTAAAGTTCTTAAGTATTATGGTTCAAAAGTTTTATGGTTCAAAAGGGATGAGTCAATTCTCAAAAAATAACATGGTCTAGATTAATCTACTAAAACCCCATTCTTATTTCCATTGGTGCAAAGCAAAATGTCAATATCCTACCCACATGGCAGGGCCCAGTATAAAGCCGCTTTGCCAAACAAATAATAGTTGAACAATAGTTATGGAAAAAAGTTCTCTTCCTCCATCTTTGGCCAATACATTTGTTGTGGTTGAACAGATCTATATTTGTTAATTCTGAAATGTTAGCATAGATTGCAGATTTTTCAGATGTACCATCTTCACTGCTGTAACTAGGGAAAAAATTCACAGTAGCCATCAGACATGTATTTTTTTTTAAAAAAATGTTGTCATTCCCGAAAAACTCAAATACCTGCCATGAAATTGTATTCTTGGTTCAAATGAAAGGTCTTGGCTAGAAAACTATCAGTGTTTTATTACCCTCATCAAATATAATGTTGGGGTACTTTTGTCCATTTGGTTACAGCACTGACCTTTTCAAACTATAAATGGTGGCCTTTGCCTTGCAGTAAGACCAGGGTTTCTATCCTTACATGAATGCGTCGTATTTAGGGCCTTGCTTTGTCTAGCTTCTGAGTGGTCTCCAGCTTATTTTCTGATTTTCTGAAGAGCCTAATATTAGCATTCAGTCAACAATCCTTTGATACACTTTAGCAGTTATCGTTATTCAGATGGCAAATTCTGTTAAGTGGCAGGGAAGATTTTTAAAAGATTACATTATTTCCTATGCTCTGAAGTTGATTCCATGCCAATAAAGCAACACATTTTCAGACTCTTAACAGTTTTGGGACTTGCCTAAACTGAATTGGACACTTTTTTCAACAGCCATATTCCCAAATGATATTTCCAGTATTTCCTCTCTCATTGGGCTGTTATCCTTGATACAAAGGTACGCATATCTAATTCTTATGCTTTTCTATCCTTGATACAAAGGTATGCATATCTAATTCTTATGCTTTTCTATCCTTGATACAAATGTATGCATATCTAATTCTTATGCTTTTCTATTCTTTATAATGTTCAGAGTGGTTTATATAGGGCTAGCAGTTCTATTTCATCCATATCCTTAAATACACTGTATTTTGGGCTTCTCCAAGAGTGCATCTACACACAATTCTATGTGATCATGAGAGCTGTAGTCTTACAAAGCTTCTCTGCCAAATAGTATTAGTGGCTCACCAGACAACAATAACATAATTCCGTATTATTGAGCCATGACAGTTAAAATAGCATCAAACTGCATTCATTATAAAGTGTAGATGCACTCCAAGAGCTATTTGTGTAAGCTCACCCAGTTGGCTGAGAGAGTGTAGTTACCCAAGGTCACCAAGTAAGCATCAATGACTGAATGGAGATTCAATCCCTGGTTTCCAGAATTATAGTTCAATGTTGAAATGGTTGGATGCTGGCTCATGCTGGTTTTCAGGACAGCTGCAAATCCTTTAGTTTTTGACAGAATAAAATTGACATGTATTTAACATTAAGAGTAAGGGACTTGCCAAATTCCATGCCATCTATTGTACTGGAGCCTGAGAGCAGCTAATTAAACTTACCTGCTATTGCCGAAACATTAATTCTGAGCATTTAGAAAACTCTCTCAGCACAGAGCTTGTGCTGTTGTGGTTCACAAAAGCTTGATTTAAATGGTATATATGAATTAAAGGAGGGAGAACAAGATCATGTTCATCACACAAACCACCAGCAGCACAAACAGCTGCACACATAAGAAACTCCCTTATTGTGATCAGAAGTCTTACAAGGTAAACAAAGAAGTTTGATTTGTAGTTCATTGAGTGAATAATTGTTGATATTTTATGTCGGTTGTATGGAGATTATACCTGTTATAGTGTTTTCATCAGTTTTTTGAAGTTTCTGTATATTTAAAGACATCTTTAAATATACAGAAAGATGGAAACTTTCTGTATATTTAAGGAAACTCCCAGCAATATGTCCTCAAACGCACTTTAATAATGATTTTAGATTGTCTGTACATTTCTTCGCTCATCAAAACCTCTATCCCAAATTACATGTTACCTGTTCATGCCCAGCATTATTTTTAATTTTTTTAATTATTACATTTGGCCCAGCCATAGGTTTTTAAATGCGTCATGTTAGTGTTATTGTTTTTTACTTATTTTGCTATGAGTTTTGTATTGTTTTTCTATTATTGCTGTTATTGTTATTGTTGTATTGTGGGCTTGGCCTCATGTAAGCTGCACCAAGTCCCTCGGGAGATGGTAGCAGGGTACAAATAAATTATTATTATTATTATTATTATTATTATTATTATTATTATTATCTTTGATAGCTTACTTGGCTTGATCAGTGAAGAGACAAATCTCTTTGTTTCCACCTTTAAAAAATTTGATAGAGAATAGACATATAGAATTGTACAATCATGGAATCCTAGAGTTACCATGCAGGGAAAAAAATCAAGACACTCCTGAAAAAGGGCCATCCTAACTCTGCTTAAGAAGCTTCACTACAGCAATATAGATGATAGATAATAGACTGATAGTTTTGGGAAAGGTGGCCATTTGAAAAATGGCCCTCTCTAGCAGCCTATGTTACAACAGGCTTCCTTCCTTCCTTCCTTCCTTCCTTCCTTCCTTCCTTCCTTCCTTCCTTCCTTCCTTTGGATAGGAGACATCCTGATTTTAATTCCAGAGGAGCCTGTGCTGAAAAGGCTATAGCCTACAGTTAGAGTACCTTTTCTGAATGTGGAAGATCCCAGATTGAGACCCTTTCAATAACAGATACAATTTGAAAAGATTTCACCCTGAAACTTTGGAGAACCATGACCAATCACTGTAGAGAGGTGAGTGGTCTGACTTCATACAAGGAAGCTTCCTATGTTCCTAGACTTTAAAAATACAATCAAATGCCTCCTGCAGAACAATCAAGAGAGATTGCTGAGAAGACTGGTTAAACCAGCCCCATCTTTTCCTCTTATCAGTTGAACAGATTTACATTACAATCCCACTTTTATGATAAGCTGTACTCTTGTCCTGCTCATACTCAGAGTACACATGGTGGCCTTCAAAAGACTAATATTTCTCATTAATAACAACTGTATGCCTCTGCTTATTTAAGCAAAGCATGTCTCATATGTTGGCAGCTATGAATCATTCCTCCCACCCTTTCCCCTACCTCTGGCATCTTTCAGGAAATATTATCTTGGAATTACTACATTTCATTCACTGGTGTGGTTTAAAAAGAAACCTAATTATTCTGACAATTTTATCTAACACTAGCAGATTTTATGCACCGAGCTCATAAAAATAACTTTCTGTGAAATAATGCTGCAAAGTACATTTTAGTATCTATCATCTTGGAGGATCCTATTGACACATAGGACATGCAATTCCTCTTGTAGCTGATGGATGCAAAAGCAGAGTCACTGCAGGGATCTATGCCTTTATATTCATATTTAATCATTTAAAACTGAAGATATAGGAAATAGGGCTGAAGTTAAATTTTGCACACATCTGAAATTTATTGATTTTCCCTGATGTAAGCCACTAGGCCCTAATATATATGGAAATTCCTGATTATTTGGTAAGAAGTGATTTTACAATTTACTGTTTCAGCTTGGGACAGCTTGGAGTTGTAGCTTTTATTTAAATTAGGATGGAATTCAGAGGTTGTTCGACAGCAAGTCTCAGCAGGCTAGTCGACATAGTGAATAATGAAGAACGCTGGAAATGGTACTCTCACAAATTTTGGAGGACGATGTAAAACCACCTCAGCTTAAATTCACAGGAAAAGACAGATGTGAGTTTCTTTGATTGGTGTCAGATTTATAGACTCATCTAACCTTGAAAAATTTACATCAGAATTATATAAATATGGTCAATTCCAAATTACTCTGGAACCTGAGTACTATATTTGCACATAAAACAGCATATTTAATATCCTGGCTTGTTTTGTTCATGCACATTATATTAAGACACTTATTTGTCTCCATGCATAACAAAGAAGAGGGGAACTGAGCCTGGGAAGGAAATTCAGGGGTGAATCTCATTGCTTATGAGATCCTTTTTCTTGAGAGGAAAGTCTGGCTCTCCTTCCCTTACCAAATGTTTTCTATACAGTGGAACCTCAACTTAAGAGCAACCCAACATAAAAGCATTTTGAGTTAAGAGCCATTGCTTGGTCTGCATTTTGCTTTGACATACAAGAAGCATTTTGAGAAAAGAGCTAGCGTGAGAGGGAGCGTTAGCACAAGAGTACAGGGCTTTAGGGCTTTAAGGGAGCAGCCTCCATCCCTCATGCCTCTGTGCTTCATGCTATTGTCTGCTCTGAGAGATTGTTGTCTGCTTTACTCTTGTCCGCTTCTACCTATTCACTTTGTGCTTTGTGCTTCCTTGTCACAACATTTGCTTCTACCATTTTAAAGTTGATCTTTCATTTTCTATTGTTCCATGTGAATGTGAATTTATATATTATTTGTTATTTATAAACTACATTTTCTTATTTTAAAACATATAACAAAAATGGGGGTGGGGGTAAGGTTGAGGGGACAAAATGGATTAATAGAATTTCAATGCATTTCCAAGGGGAAAATTGCTTTGTGATAAGAGCGTTTTGAGTAAAGAGCTCAGTTGTGGAATGAATTACACTCTTGAGTTTATATGATCAATATATATCAGTATATATAAAACAATTGATACAATTGATATAATATCTGGCTTCTATTATAACTACACTAATTTGATAGGGATAACTTCAGATCAGGTAAATCACGCCAGATCAGCAGTTGAGGCTCAGGCAGATGAATTGTTCAGGGTCTCACTTTCATCAATCTCACATCCTGCAGTTTAGTTGAAAAAATAAAGGTACTGGGTGTCAATTGGCAAGCTCATGGATGCTTCATCTAATTTGCCAGCCCATTCAGCTTCAACTCATAAGGGAGGATGAAGTCAAGCAAATAACTGGGACCCAAAACATGTAGGGCTTTATAGATAATGTCCTACACTTTGAATTCAGCCTGGAAACAAACAGCCTGGAAACAAACAGTGGAGTTGTTTTAGCAGTAGAGTGGTATGTACCCCGTAATCAGTTCCTGTTAGTAGCTTAGCTGCAGATCTTTGCACAAGTTTTAGTTTCTGAGCTGTCTTCACAGCAACCCCATGTAGAGTGCATTGAAGTAATCTATCTAGGATGTAACAAAGGTGTGGACCATTGTGGCTAAGTCTTGCTTTTCAAGTTACAGGTGCAGCTGGCACACAAGTTTTAATTGTGCAAAGGCCCTCCCTGCCACCACTCCCTGCCACCTGGTCTTCCAGAGTCAGTGCTGAGTCCAGAAGGACCCCAAAGCTGCAGACCTGTGACTTCAGGGGGAGTGTTCCCCTGTCCAGCACAGGTTGCCACCCTATATCCTGATCAGCCTTGCGAGTGATGAGGAAGATCCCTGTCTTGTCTAGATTAAGCTTCAATTAGTTTGTTGCAGCTCAGCCATCTGTGTGACAACTTTTCACCCAAAATGAAGGGCTAATTAGCCCAAATATAGCTCAGCCAAAAGGTAATCAATCCACTGATTTAAAGTTTTTTTAAAAAAAGAAATGAGTGTTCTATAGAAAAAAAACTATTTCAAAAATACATTCCAAGGTAAAAGATACAAAAGTAAATCCAAGAAATAGGTAATAGATCAAAACAAAAGTACTGTTGTGAGTCAGCATTCTGACACCATTTCTACTACTAGTAGTAGGGGAAGAAGGAGTGATGCAGAAACAGAGGAGAATCAGCAGCAGCTGAAACGCATCCGTGACATCTTTCTGGCTCCCAGCGATGAAGAAGACTTTGCAGGATTCAGGCCAGAGGAGGCTCTGGAAGCAGATTACAGGGGAGTAAAGAGAGTAGCTAGTGATTCTGGCAGTGAGAGTGACACTATGTCTAAGAGGCTTAGAGACACAGCAGACAACTCCAGTGATAGTGAGGATGAGATGGAGGAGGCTGTTGACTGGACTCTGGTTCAGAACATTAGAGATATTTGCAATCAAGCAACATCAAGTGATGATTTTGAAGGTTTTAGGGATAATGGGAATGAGAGTACTGATTGGCAGGATCAGGCACTAGAGCAAAGGTGGCAGGAGTGGCGTGGTGTTAATGCTTCAGCTGCATCAGATGAAAGTAATGAAGCTCACTCCTCTGATAGTGAATAAAATGAGCACTCTGGGACCTATTCCTTTGCAGACGACAAAGTGTTGTTTCGTGTTGTTTTCTGCCTAAATCTTGTTTTGGATTCCCAGCATCCTGTTTTCCCTGCCGTGCTTCGGACCTTGGAACCCTTGCTCGTGAGTGAATATCTGGCTTCTTGACCTTAGAACTGACGGACTACGTGTTTGCCTACTGGATTTTGCCTCATGCCTTGCAACTCCTAAAGACTGTTGTTTTGTATTTTCTGCTAATTCAAGCCTGCTTATCTTGTGTTTTGTGTTCCTGTTTGATAACATCCTTGAACTGTTTGCACTGACTTTCAAGTGCCTTACTACGTTTATTTTGCATTAAAAGACTATTACTTTGCACCTCAACTACTGTTTAAGACATTCTGTGCTCTGTGGGTCACGACAGATTGTCGTCTGCCTCAACAAACACAGCAGTGAGATGGCGTCATTGGAGGAACTAGCAAACCAAGTGGCTCATTTACAAGCTCAACTCACTGCTTTGCAAGGAGTTCCTGGTGCTGGAGTTCCTGCAGTTGCTTCAAAGAAGAGTGTCATTCTTCCTGAGCGTTACAAGGGAGAAAAGGAATTACTCCCTCTGTTTTTTACTCAAGTGGAATTATATTTTGGCCAGATAGCAGCCTCAGAGTATCCTACTGATGCAGCCAAGATTTCTTTTATGTTAAGTCTGCTTACTGAACGTGCAGGAAAATGGGCTGTGATGATGGTAACCAACAACAGTCCCATATTAAGTAACCTGGCTGAGTTTAAAAAGGCTATGACTGATTCTTTTGGAGACCCGTTGAGTGTGGAGATTGCCAGCAGGGAGATACAAAGCATTAAACAAGGCAAAGACTGTGTGCTGGACTATGTAAACAGGTTCAACCAGTTAAAGCAACAGTTGGATTGGGGAGAGAAGGCTTTTATTGCTCTGTTTATGGGAGGCTTGACTCCAACTCTCCAATTTGAACTAGCCCGGTTTGAAACCCCAACCTCTTGGGATGAGTTAGTGAAATCTGCTTTGCGTTTGGAAGCCCGTCAGGAGCTGCAACGGAGGTGTGGGTTCTCTCAGCCTTGGAGTCGGATGTCCAACGGCAGCAGCAGTGGCAGCAGTGGCAGCAGCACCAGAGGACAACGAGCGGATGAGGAGGAACCAATGCAGCTTGGTAACCAACGCCGGCTGACTGTGGCTGAGAAGGAGAGGAGACGGTGGCTGCACCTGTGCTTATATTGCGGTGGCGAAGGGCATTTCGCCAGGAATTGCCCTGCCAAGGCTTCTCAGGTGCAGGGAAACAGGCAGCTCTAGTGTGCCATGGGTCAAGCACACTAGGGCCTGTTGTTCGTTGGCCCAGGTGCAAAGAGCATGTCTTTTTGCAGATTGCTTTCTTTACCAGCAATGGTAATAAGGTTTCCACTTGGGCGCTGGTGGATTCTGGTTCCACAGGGTCCTATATGGACAGAGACTTTGCTCTTGAACATCAAGTGACTCTTAGGAAAAAGAAACAAGCCGTATGGGTAGAAGGAGCCGATGGTACCTTAGTAGGGCGTAAATCTGTAACCATGGAAACTGGCCCTATGAATTGGGAGGCACAAGGGGTGCAGGGCAGATTCATTTGGGATGTCATACGATTGCCAAGGTACACCATCATTCTAGGCATGGACTGGCTAGCCAAGGTTAACCCTACAATAGACTGGGAAGCAAAGGCCATCTGGTTAAGACCAGTTCACTGTAATACTTTGACAGTTAATTCTGCAGATCTGGAAGGTGTGCCTGCCTGTTACAGGGACTTCAGTGATGTGTTCAGCAAGCAGTCCGCTGATAAATTGCCACCTCACCGACCTTATGATTGTCAGGTTAAGTTGGAGGAGGGGGTCAAACTTCCATCTGGTAGGCTGTATGCATTGTCTGTTCCAGAGAGACGAGCTTTAAAGGAGTTTATCGATGAGAACCTGGCCAAGGGTTTCATTCGCCCTTCCAATTCTCCTACGGCGGCCCCAGTATTTTTTGTGGCCAAAAAGACTGGCGATTTACGTTTAGTTTGTGACTACCGTATTTTGAACAAGCACACTGTTCGTGACTGTTATCCTTTGCCCCTAATTCCTGAATTGATTTCCAGAGTGCAAGGGGCGTCTGTATTTTCTAAGTTAGATCTGAGGGGGGCTTATAATTTAGTCCGCATGAAGGAAGGTGACGAATGGAAGACCGCCTTCAACACCTGTTTTGGTTGTTTTGAATTTTTAGTTATGCCGTTTGGCTTGTCGGGGGCTCCAGCAGTGTTCCAGCGGCTCATGAACGACATATTCCGGGACCTCCTGGACTGTTACGTTGTAGTGTACCTTGATGATATTCTTGTGTTTTCTCATGATATGCAGGCTCACAGACGTCACGTGCGGACTGTCCTGCAGAGACTCAGGGAGAACGGTTTGTTCGCCAAGGCTTCCAAGTGTTTATTCCACGTCACGGAGGTGGAGTTTCTGGGTCACATTATTTCTGGGCGGGAGGTGAAGATGGATCCACACAAGTTGGATGCTGTGGCATCTTGGAAGGCACTCACGTCCAAGAAGGATGTGCAGCGATTCTTAGGATTTGCTAATTACTATCGAGAATTTATTCCTTATTATGCCCAGATTACAGTCCTGTTGACCAGACTCCTGAAGAAGGATCAGCCCTTTGTTTGGAACCTGGATGCTCAGAGGGCATTTGAGACCTTGAAGTGCAGCTTTGCCAATGGAAGAGTCCTTGCCCACCCGGAGATTGACAAGCCTTTCATTGTGGAGGCGGATGCTTCTAATTATGCCTTAGGAGCTGTGTTGTCTCAGAAGGACCAGTCTGGTAAACTGCGTCCCTGTGGGTTTTACTCACGGCAGCTATCTCCCAGTGAACGCAATTACACCATCTGGGAGAAAGAACTCTTAGCCATTAAGGTGGCTTTTGAAGTTTGGAGGCATTGGCTGGAAGGGGCCAAACACCGGGTGGTGGTGCGCTCTGACCACCGTAACTTAGAGCACTTATTGACCGCACGGAAGCTTAACCAACGACAGATTCGTTGGGCTTTATTTTTTAGTAGATTTAATTTTCAGGTAGAATTTGTGGAAGGTAAAACCAACGTTAGAGCGGATGCTCTGTCTCGCAAATCTGAGTATAAAACGGACACTGATCCTGTAATGCAAACTGTGTTGCCGCCCAGGGCACTTAATGTTTTGGACTGTGCTGCCGATTTGAGTAACCAAGTTAAGGACAGTCAAAAGAATGATCGCTGGGTGCAGGAGCAATTAACTCTATTATCTGGTGGGTTGAAGACTGTAATACCTAATTTGAAGGACTTGGACGGGGTCTTGATGCGTCGGGAACAGTTATATGTGCCCATGGGGAAGTTACGTTTGGAGATAATTCGTGCCCACCATGACGAACCAGCAGCAGGGCATTTTGGGAGATTTAAAACAGTTCAGCTCATTACTAGGAATTTTTGGTGGCCTAAAATGCGTCAGGACATCTTGCAATACTGTGACACTTGTGCCATTTGTCAGCAGTGTAAGTCTGCATCTGGGAGACCTCGGGGTTGCTATCACCGTTACCTGTACCAGAGAGACCGTGGCAAATAGTCTCTATGGATTTCATTTCAGATTTGCCCAGGGCACAAGGTTATACCTGTATTTGGGTAGTGGTGGATCTGTTTACGAAAATGTCCCATTTTATTCCTTGTTCAAAGGTTCCGTCTGCCGTGACTTTGGCTCGGCTGTTTATGCGTCACATTTTCCGTTTACATGGAGCTCCTGAGGTTATAATTTCGGACCGTGCTCCTCAATTTGTCTCACGCTTTTGGCAGCAGTTTCAGTTGCAACTAGGGACGAAACTGAACATTTCATCAGCATTTCACCCCCAGACGGATGGGCAGACGGAAAGGGTGAATGGTTTTCTGGAGCAGTATTTAAGATGCTTTTGTCTCCAACAAAGTGGGGACTGGGTCCAATGGCTCCCAGTTGCTGAGTTTGCCTATAACAATGCGACACACTCTGTTAGCCAGCATTCGCCGTTTGAACTAACCTATGGTATGCACCCTCGTTGGGGCCCAGCTCCGGCCCGTAATGTGGTAGCGGCCGACCCTGTGTACCGTTCTAATGAGTTCCTAGCTTTGCATGACATGGCTCGTAGAATCTTGCAAGAAGCCAAAGAAACTCAAAAGGTACAGGCAGATAAGCATCGCCAGGAAGGGGAGCAGCTTCGTGAAGGGGATTTGGTTTGGCTTTCATCTAAGCATCTTAAGACTCCTGGGGGAAAGTTGGGAGCAAAGTTTTTGGGACCCTATCCCATTGTCAAACAGATCTCTCCTGTTGCGTTCCATTTGCGTCTTCCCCCGTCTCTCAAAGTGCACCCCGTTTTCCACCGTTCCCTGTTGAAGCTTGCGACTTCGGAATCGCGCCCACGCCTTGTTGAACGTATTTCCCCTTCTGTGGCTTCGCCGGTGGGGGCCTTTGTGGGGGGGGATAGTGTTGTGAGTCAGCATTCTGACACCATTTCTACTACTAGTAGTAGGAGAAGAAGGAGTGATGCAGAAACAGAGGAGAATCAGCAGCAGCTGAAACGCATCCGTGACATCTTTCTGGCTCCCAGTGATGAAGAAGACTTTGCAGGATTCAGGCCAGAGGAGGCTCTGGAAGCAGATTACAGGGGAGTAAAGAGAGTAGCTAGTGATTCTGGCAGTGAGAGTGACACTATGTCTAAGAGGCTTAGAGACACAGCAGATAACTCCAGTGATAGTGAGGATGAGATGGAGGAGGCTGTTGACTGGACTCTGGTTCAGAACATTAGAGACATTTGCAATCAAGCAACATCAAGTGATGATTTTGAAGGTTTTAGGGATAATGGGAATGAGAGTACTGATTGGCAGGATCAGGCACTAGAGCAAAGGTGGCAGGAGTGGCGTGGTGTTAATGCTTCAGCTGCATCAGATGAAAATAATGAAGCTCACTCCTCTGATAGTGAATAAAATGAGCACTCTGGGACCTATTCCTTTGCAGACGACAAAGTGTTGTTTCGTGTTGTTTTCTGCCTAAATCTTGTTTTGGATTCCCAGCATCCTGTTTTCCCTGCCGTGCTTCGGACCTTGGAACCCTTGCTCGTGAGTGAATATCTGGCTTCTTGACCTTAGAACTGACGGACTACGTGTTTGCCTACTGGATTTTGCCTCATGCCTTGCAACTCCTAAAGACTGTTGTTTTGTATTTTCTGCTAATTCAAGCCTGCTTATCTTGTGTTTTGTGTTCCTGTTTGATAACATCCTTGAACTGTTTGCACTGACTTTCAAGTGCCTTACTACGTTTATTTTGCATTAAAAGACTATTACTTTGCACCTCAACTACTGTTTAAGACATTCTGTGCTCTGTGGGTCACGACAAGTACATCCAAAGTACAGGATTCAAAAATACATTCCAAAGTATATTCTACAGGCATAGTATTCTTTGATGCATCAATAAACAAAGTCCAGCACTGAGAATAAAGTCAGTGCCCCCAAAAGTTAAATAAAAGACTGTAACTAAATGAGATCCCCCAATCGGAAAAACATGACACAAAAACAAGGCAAGAATCTCCTACTGCAGAGTGCAAGGAAAAGGTAACTTTCCCCTGAAAATGCAACATTTTACTCACACAGATCAACCAAAAAAAATAGCTTAAGAAACCTATTTTTTCCTATGGAGATAGTATCTGTCTGACACCTGGAATCCCTCTTTTTATTTTTCAAACACGGAGAAAACCTCTACTTGCTACTATCTTGTTGTAATTTAAACCACTGAGTTATAGGCAACAACCCCGTGTCTTCGACATTCCTCACATTCCTCTCAGGATCAGGGAAAGTGTCTGGAAGAGTCTCATGTCAAACACTCTTGCTAAGAGCAGATTTGTCTGTAAGGCAATTTCCATAATCTAGGGAAGAACTACTTTCTTCCTGAGGCACCACAGAAAAAGAGGGCTCCAATTCAGGCTCCAATTCAGGAGCACAAGGCTTCATCAAATGGTCCCCCTCCTCAGACCAGGCCTGAACATTGTTAGCCCTCATCCAGACCACCACAGCTGTCAGTCATTGATTAAGAACTAGTACAGCCTCCTTTGCTTTTGGTGTAATTAAGTAATAGAGTTGGGCATCATCTGTGTACTAGGGCTGGGCAACCACGGAAAAAAATGTTTCTAAACTCAATTCGTTTTTAGGGGGTTATTGCGTTTCAATTTTTAAAAGAATTCCGAAAATTTTCTTTAAAAAAGTTCAAAATTTACGAAATTTCGGAAATTATGAAACAATTACGAATCGATTCGTTAATGGCGGATGCGACCGCGCAATACGCTAAAAAAACCTCCAAATGGGACAGGGGGAACTTCTGAAGCTTCCCTCTCCCTCTGTTGTTGACTGTTGGTGTGATAATTATATTTTTTCACTGATTAAACAAACAACAACTATAAAACAATTTCGAAATGATTTCAAAACCATTTCGAAACAATTTCGAAACAATTACGAAACAAATTGAAAAATTCGTTTAGATTTTTAGTTGCTCCTGAATGGTTCAATATCGCTTCGTTATAAAAAAAAATAACGAATTAATAACGAATTACGAAATTAACGAATGAAACTGCCCAGCCCTACTGTGCACACATGACACTGAACTCCAAAACTCCCAGTGACCTCTCCGAGCAGCTTCATGTAGATATTGAATAACATGGGGGGATAGAACTGAGCCTTTTCGGTCTCCACAAGCTAACAGCCAGGGCTCTGAGCGGTCATTCCTCAATACCACCTTTTGGGTCTGACCCTCCAGAAACAAGTGGGGGCACTGTGTTAATGTCCCATCCCAGAGAGTCAACCCAGAATGATATCATGATCATGGTATTGAAAGCCACTGAGAGTTCCAAAAGAAACAAGAGGGACACACTCCCCCTGTCTAGCTTTCCGCTTAGGTCATCCACCTAGGGCAACTAAAACTATCTCTATTCCATGGCCGGATCTGAAACCAGACTGTGATATGTCTATATAATCCGTTTCCTCCAGGAATCCCTGGAATTGAGAAGCAACCTTGTGCTCCAGAATCTTGGCCAGAAAGGAGAGATTAGAAATTGACTGGTTGTTGTTCAAAAGTAAGGAGTCTAAGGACAGCTTTTTATAAATTGGTCTTACAATTGCTTCTTTAAGGCAAGATGGAACTTTGCCTTGTCCCAAGGAGGCACTGATAATCCTTGTGACCCATTTGGCCAAGTCCTCTCCAGCTTGTTTAATAAGTCAGGAAGGGCAAGGGTCTAGAGCACATGTGGTCACCCTCACTGATCCAAGAATCTTGTCCACATCATCAGGCTGATCAGATTGAAATGGATCCATTAATACTGGACAAGCAATTTGTCTATAAGGTATGAATTTAATACAGCAAATGAATTTTAGTTGCTAAAAACTGAAGATTTCAATTTTGATTTGGTTTCCCTCCCTGAAATGGTGTGTGTTTACAAAGTGAATTAAATTATTTCCATGTAAATTACGATTTCCCCAAGATTCATTAAATGACTTTTGCTAAGTCTGTAAGAGGACTAGCTCCTTTGAAACAGTACAGGTTGAATATTGAAGGGGTCATAGTGTTGTAAAATGCAACTATTTCACAGGAAAAAGGCAGAGAAGAGAGGCCACTAACTGTTACTGTAATATGGGATGGAAGCAAAAAAGAGACGAAATGGTCAAATGGGGTGCTAGTCTGATTTTTGAAATAACAATTAGAATTTAAAATGTTAGAAATTCATGTACTCTAATTACAGACTTCATATTGTATTCCTCCAGCACTCTTCTGATGTTCTGCTCTTACTTAGTTATACCTTTACATTGCATAGTTGAATACAAAGAAGCAGATATGGTGCCTTGGAGTGCTTGATTCAGTCCAATTTAAATCTGTTCTCTCTATCTGTCTAAGGGCCTGCTGTATGAATTCAAAGCAGGTGTTCTATTTGAAATGATTTCTTGCCTTTTAACATCTGAATACATTGACTGCACTGTGGAATATTTTCCATGTTGTATTATGTTAAAATGTCTCAGCAGGGAGAGAGGAACCAACCAGCAACCCCTTCCCACTCCAAAACTCAATTTTCAGTAGAAATTCAATATTCAAACACTTTGTTTCATTGTCAAAACCAAAGGTTATAACAATTACAATGAAAAAAATTAAGCAAATCTTAGCAAGACTCTATATGGCAGTCACATTGTGTTCCAACATTTTAAAAGGTAATATAACAACTTATTTGGAAGTCTGTCCTATCTATTCAGATGTCGGTCTCATTATGGTTCTTCTTTAGTAAGATGTATAGGACTGCAGCCTAAAGCTATATATTTCAGCGATCCTGCTATTTTCTTTTTGTCTGTTGAAGGAGGAGATTTTAAGGTAACTCTCTTGGGGATGCAACTCTTTGATTGTTTCATCTTGACATCTGAGAAGGAAAAAGAGCACATATTTTCCTTGCTGTGAGAAAAAAATGAATGTTGACCTAGTACTTTATTGCATGAAGGGGGCAAATAATCACTGAACTGTCGCTGGTGATGGCCCCCATCACACAATGTTGTGAGCATCTCACTGCTGATCTGCTTCTTCCTTGAGATAAAAACCATCACATCAACACTTCAGATTGCAATATGTTCCCATCACCCACCAAGTGTAATGGGACTGTTCTGCTTCTGTGCTTGTATTTCAATAGATTATCTTCTCCCTCTCTTCTCATCTCCCCATCAGTATTCCTGAGACAGTGGGGGGGGGGGGGGGGCATGAAAAAAAAACCTCACTGTAATTTTTCAAAAAGTTTGCTTCCGAAAGATAACTGTGTTACAATGATAGTGTTTGGAAGTGTGAATAAGATTGCATTTATTTCAGTCATTTTCTTAGTAAAAACTATCACTAATTGTAGTGGGCATAATATCTGTAAAGAGGTCTACTTGGAGTTTGGGAATAGCTACTTACTAATATCTAATTATTTACAACCCCCACCCCCAAATAACTAAGCTGCATCTAGATTACATCTAGTTTGAAAATTCATTGTAGATAATGCCTTTCTTTTTTAGTGTAAATGTAACTTGTAGTTATTTTCATAGATCCAAAGTGTGACTCAACAAAAGATGAAAAATAAGTATAATATAGTTCAAGTGTTGGCTGGTGCTGCTTCATAAACTGAGAAGATACAAAGAACTGTGGACTTTTAACATGCAAAAGTCATTCAGCATTTAGCATGGGCCTAATTATTCAGCACATTATTTTTGCTTGAAGGAAAGCAATGATCAATTTTACCAATTTTCTTCTTGCTGCTAGAGAGATTTTGATACACAATTTTCAAATCCAATTTGCAATTCTAGGTTTGTTCTATGTATATTTTGAATGTGATTGTTTTGAGCAGAAAACAACTTTCTTGCATAGGAAACATCTGTTTTGATGTGTTGAAAGGTTATCTTCCATACAGAAAAAGCTGCTTCCCATGAAGAAAAACCTGTTTTCAGTGATAAACCAAATGTGAATTTTACACAGAATAAGCCTTGAAGTGCATAGATCCAGTCCAGGATTTTCCTCAATATTTGAAAAAAAAGTCTTTGTTTTTAGTACCCCCCCCCCCCCCCACACACACACACACACCTGTCTGCCCACGTACCTGCCTACAATTTTTCTTTCCATCAATAGCGTGTAGGTGAATGAGGTCATTCAACTGTGTTGTTATTATTTTGTAAAGTTTTAAATTCAGGATAAGATTTAAAGATATGAACCTGGAATTATGTACCTGTAAAGAATCAATTTGCGGTCCTTACATAGTCACAATCATGGCACCATCATGGCTGCCACCCCATACTTTAGTAACCATCGGTTGCATGGACATGACAGAAAGGTGTCGCACCTCAGAATAGATTCACCTTGCTGAAATCACCAGAACTGCACACAGACTGAAGTCTTTGTAGTTTATTAAAAAGTTAAAGATGAAAAATTTAAAAAGCAAGTAGTGTTCCAAAGATCAATAAAACATAGCACTGTAAAGCAGAATTCCAAATGGCACCAAAGAAACAAAGTCCCATGAGAACATGACAAAAATCCAAAGACCATGGACACAGGAAAAACGTGAACCTGAATTCCATCATCCTCATCAGAGTCACTCTGAGACCCCAACTGAGTCACAACACTATCAGTCTATGTCTGTGGTTCCAGCTGAGTCACAACACTAGGAGACATTCCACTGGAGAGCAGGGTGTAATGAATCCCTTACCTTGGCAAGCTAGCCTGGCAAAGCCACAGAATCCATTTTAGAGAAGAGAGACAGGGAGATGCCATCTTAGTTTAGGTTTGCCTTAAGGAGGTGTGTTCCAGTCTTGGAGGGAAAGTTAGACCACTAGGATTGGTTAGAATGATGGGGGTGGAGCCTAAGTGAGCTGAAGGAAAAAGGTGACTTTTAAACTGAGGCTGGAATCCTCAGATTGCCAGTAGGGAGTTGGAGCTTGGAAAGGGTGTTAGCAAGAGCAGTTTGGGGTTTTGAAGAGGAACTTTGGGACAGTCTTTTGTCTAGTATTCAGGTTAGCTATAGAGAAGTATAGCTAGAATACTGTGGGAAGCAGAACCCCATCAGTGGTCTGTTCTTTTCCTTAAGGAAGGCTAGTTCAGGTTTTGGCTAGTTTCCTAAGGGGGATTTTTGTGGGAGTTACTTTCAGAGATTCATTTCCTGAAGTAATTTTCTGTGCTGTAACTTTTAAGACTTGAAACCCAGAAGTTTTTAAGATCTCTTCTCAAATGTAACCACAAGCTTTGTATGCCAGATTTTTACTGAAACCGTCAAGCATTTGTACCTGAAATATCCAAGTCTGTTCAAATAAAGTTCTTGTTAGTTTTACCAACTTATACCAGTCTCAGTGTGAATACCTTTGTGGTAAAAGTGTTATTCAAGTCAGCTTTTTACCAGCCTTTAAGAAAACTAGAGTAACACAGAGTGTGTTACTGAACAACCTCTCAATGGTACCTCAGCCTGTTCTTTAGTAATATGGTGGCAGCGGAAACCTTTTAAAGAATCATTTTTTAAGTCTCTCAGTTCCAGTGGTAAATAGACAGTTGGTCCAACAACTATTCTCCCTCTATATTTTTGATGAGCTAATCTGGAGTGGTGTCATCATTATAATTTGGTAGGCTGCTGTGTGGTCATTATAATTTGGTGAAAAAGGTTGGGAATTTTTATTATCAAATAAAGTTCCCTTCTTTTCCCCCACAGTTTGTTATAATTTGGCTGAAAAGTGGTGCGATTCGTTATACAGGGCATGGGAGGATGATCTTTCCACCATAAAAGATGGTTGGGAGGGGTTAGGCTAGTAAACACTACTTCACTACACAACTATAGTAATTATGTAACTTATTAGTCCATGTAGAATACTGATCAATATTTTAGTTACTTTTGAGACACTAGAAAGCAAAGAGATCTGTAACTGTGACGTAGCCTTCTAAGAACTGATTCCATGGTTTTGTAGTTCAACATAGGTTGGCTCAAACTACACAATATGACCATCAGAGAAAACAAAACTATAAAATTGGGTTACTCAGGCTTACACACATTAGGTATTGTGTGGCCAAATATACCAGATAAGTAAACCAGAATCTGCTATTCTCAATTAAAGAAGTTAGACACTACTATGCAAAATGTATTGTTAGTGTTGAGTGAATAAACTGGAAAATGCATAACTGATTGATTGTATATCTAAAGAAAAGCAAACAAGTTGTCACATTCTGTAGAATTCATTTGACTTTGGAATTTATGTTAATTGGTAGTATTTATTTATTTATTTTTCACTGCAGAATTTCTGACCCCAAATCAAATCCAATTCCAGCTATATAACTTAGAAGAAAAAGTAGCTTTTATGGCACAATATATTTGCATTTCAATAGATCAGTCTGAACCATACACACATTTTGGAGGGCATGTGCATGAAGGATACAAAACAGAACTGGAATAAATGTGAAATACAGAAATTCCGATAAAAGTAGGGCGCTGCCAAGAATCACCAGAGGTTTTTAGTTACCACTGACCCTGACTAGATGTGAGCAGATAACTTCTGAGTGAAATTTATTATGAATTAGCAACTCCTTCAGCCATCCAACCTCTTTTTAGTTTTATTCTCAATGCTAATATTTAAAAGGGGGGGGGGGGGGGGGGAAGAGCAGTCTGTCATAGATGTATATAATAATTGACATAATAGAACCTAACGGCTACTTGGAAGCATAATAGATCCTGACAGATTCACTGAAGCTTATTTGAAGGTTCAAAACAAGGTTTTGAAGGATTTAATATACACATTCTTCCTCGGATTTCCTTTTCACAGTGAAAGATTATGTGTAATTTATACAAAACACAAATACATTTAAAATGCATTTCAATTAATATAATCCCAGAGATTTGTATTTACATCAAAGAAGTAGGTCAAATATATAAATTGTGTGTATGAGGTTTTATTTGCCACTAAATACTTCACAAAACATTTGGCACCAAATGCTGCTTAACACCAAATCTCAGCATTGAAATGTTAAGGTTCCTTCTTAGACAAAATATGTGTATCTAACAAATTTGAGGGAATCTGAAAGAGCTATGTATGGCAAAAGAAAGATGAGTACCATAACATGGATTAAAATTTATAATTTATAGGCAGAATAAACTGCATCTGTTCAATTCCTCATTCAGTGCCTTCAAAAAAGTCTGCCCTGCAACACACCATCCTGCCCACTATGCACGCCATCCTGCAATACTACCTTCTTTTTGGTTTTCCTGTCTCAGTCCTGCTTCAGCCCCCCCCCCCCCCCCCCCCAATAGCAATTGGCAAAGTCACCCTAGAGCAGTGGTTCTCAACCTTCCTAAAGCTGCGACCCCTTAATACAGTTCCTCATGTTGTGGTGACCCCCAACCATAACATTATTTTTGTTGCTACTTCATAACTGCAATTTTTCTACTGTTATGAATCATAAGGTAAATACCTGATATGCAGGATGTATTTTCATTCACTGGGCCAAATTTGGCACAAATACCAGATACGCCCAAATTTGATTTTGTCATTTAGGAATTGTAGTTGCTGAGATTTATAGTTAACCAACATTCAAAGAGCATTCTGAACTCCACCAACAATGGAATTGAGCCAAACTTGGCACACAGAACTCCCATGACCAACAGAAAATACTGGAAGGGTTTGGTGGGCATTGACCTTGAGTTTTGTAGTTGTAGTTCACCTACATTTAGAGATCACTGCACACCATGAACACAGATATACATATTGGCACTAACACGGAGATACATTGTTTACATATACATATATTATTGATACACATAACATTCTCATAAACTTGTAAACACTCCATTGCTACAGCTAGATCTAGGGGAAAACAAATCTCTTCCACTAGTGAAGCTACTGAAAAACTGGAAGGGGAATTAAAGCAGATTGCAAGTGTGAGAAGTGGGGAGAAATCTCCTTTGAAGCTTCATTCCCTTTTCTTATTTTTACTGTATTGATAAAAGCCTCCCATTGGTTTCAATCCTAACTTAAATGTGCAATGGTATTTGGAATTCCAAAGAAGGAAGCACAGCAAACAAAGAGGGGATGTTTAGTGCTTGCCAACCTCTGTAAAAAGTCTCCCTCTCATCCCAAGTTCATAGAAAGCCTCCACTGAGGCTTCTTCTTCACTGCCATATAAAATCCGGATATCTGATTTGAAATAGATTATATGGCAGTGTAGAAGGGGTGTCAGCTAATCAATTTCAATGCAGGTAAACCGCATTATTTGGCAGTGTTGAACAAGCCTTAGTTACATTTTGCCATGCAAATTCCTTCAATGCCACCAATTAATAGGTGACACTGAAGGTTAATGTTTTGCTTTTTTGTATCCCACAGCCATCTCTTTGGCCACTATGGGGCAAAATTTTAGACTTGACGAGCTTTTGGTCAGATCCAATCAAGCTAGATATGTATAATACAGCAGCCTTATCCTCCACATTAATTCATTTCAATCTCACCCTGGACCTTTAAATTATAATGGACGACAATCCATTTCATCTTTTCCTTTGGAACTAGAAAGCAATCAACATAAGGTCACAGCTTAGTTCTTCATTGATATTAAGGTTTGATTCTTTTAGGCTAGTGAGAGCCTTTGATATTAACAGCTTCATTCAGATGAGTTCACAGTTCCATCTATTAGTATTAATTAGTTATCTTCAAGCATTTTGGACTGATAGATAATATATCTTCCTTTCCCTGGGGGTTAGTATTAATTAATATAGCAGAAACAAATATTGAAACTAGCAGCCACCAAGGCACTCACTTTCCCCTTTATATTTTTTTTCCTTCATTTATTTGTGTGTAGTTAAGCAACAATTACTATGATTAAAGTTTTTCTATCTAAAGCTTAGAGAAACAAAAGGTTCCTCAAAACAACAGTTGAACTATGACTAATTAGTGGATTTAGAACTTATAATAATGAATGGTTAGAATGAAAATACTTTTTGGTCATACACGAACATTCTTCTAAATCTGACACATTTTCTTTTTTGCTTCTCTTTTTCTCACTTTCCAAGAAACCAGTGTGGAGTGTTAAAATAAAGTGTAAAGGTTAATTAACAAAGAATCCTAGTTGTAATATGTTGTTTCATCATTACCTTTTGGATCCATGTATTTCCTTCTCTCCTCATTTGCTGTCTCTGTGATGATTTCATGTTGGCCTATAATAATTTAAACACGTACATCGATATAACAAAATACACCAATTACTCACATAATTACCCTAGCAAAAGCCCCCCGAAAGTGGTGGGTGATTGAGTGGTAATTCCAATCAATGGCTTCCAAGTGACGACCCATCTTACTGCTCTAAATACAGCATGAGCCTAGCTAGTTGCTTCAGGGCCAAAATCCCCAACAAAGGGGATTTTCTCCCTTTTGCTGTTATTTGTTCTTTTGTTTTTGCATATCCCATATATGAAAATGGACAATTAGTTAAATGTGACAGTGATAAATAGGTTGTCTCAGGTAGTTATCAAGTTATATAAAAACTCTCTGTACATCTTGGCACCCCTTTGGTGAAGGAAGAGGTTCTGGAATAGTTCAGGGGACTGGTAGTTGTGACAAAAGCTGCCCTTGAGGCTAGCTTCTCTCTTAAAGTTCTCCTCTCTCTTATGGAGTCCTGGAGTTTTGAAAAAAGAATGCCCTGGGTTGGCCTTCCAGTAATCCATAGCATTGGGTTGAGCAACCCATAGCACTGGATTCCTCTTTTTTTAGGTGTTTTACTCAAAGGAAGGCTAATGGGGTGATAGAAGGTATTGCACATGAATGAGGTATTACACTTGACCTCAGCTAGGTCATGTTGCCCTCTACCATGTTTCAGTTCAAACATCAAAAGAAGTGCCCAATTTGTTGCAACTATTTGAGACATGGGATTCTTCACCTTGGATAACTAATTACAGTTTAAGATAAACCCACAGAGTAGATTCACCAACTTTGCAAAGCTTTCAGATACCATTCTGTCTTCTCTAACATGCTACCAAACATATCCTTACTGGATTTAGGTTCTAAGACATATATAAAATCCATCATGATTGCATGGCTGTTTCCTGGAATTTACCTGATATGCTGAATGCACAAGCATATGTGATTTGGAATTTGTAGGTTAATTGTCTCACACATCTGGCTAATGTGTGAATATTTGATGTCATCTCCACGTGGATCTGACACCAGTATTGATGTTTCATATCCCTCTTTTTCCACAAGAAGGGGGGCTCAATGTGACTGAGCAAGTGATCTAGTAAATACAATTTAAACATAAAATTAATTCAAGTATAAAAGGTTTTAAAAGCAAATGTTAAACTCATGAACAGGGGAAAATACAGCATGGCCTATTTAAATGTCTCTTCTACAGCAAGTGATAAGACAACAGTGTAATTTTGCTTGATATATACTTATGAGTGTATTGCTGTTAAGTCTTCCTGTACAAGAATAAAAAGATATCCAACTTTGCAAAGCATTTTTATTTACTTTGGATGACTACTTTTTTCTTCTTCTGCATGCTATCTTCCCTATCATTTAAATTACACCATGAAATAATGGATCAATGTACTTACTAAAGGAAAAGGTTACTTTGTGGTTATTTCTTCTCTTTCCTCTTCAGATTTTTCTTTATTTTTTCTTTGTTTTTTTAACTGCAGTTGTTATGGCTTTGATTTTGAAAACTGACATCATCCCTCTCTACTCTTTTCTCCTTCTTTTTAACTCCTGCCACAATCTCCCATGGTGTTTTCCCCACTATGCAGAAAGATATTGACTCTAGGGTAGAGATTCATGAATCAGTCCTGTTTGTTTTTCTTTATAATCAGTCAATAATAAGAAAATTTGCATTTCACATAGCCATTCTTAGCTGAGCTCATTTCTTCCAACAGAAGATGCCTACTGGATCAATGTAAATGTTTCCCACAAGTAAGTGTGAAAAATGTAGAATGTACATTCATATACCTACATCCTTACATTCACTTGTTCCTTATAAAATACAATCTGGATTTCATCCCAACCCTTAAAAGTGAAGCAATATGCCGATTGACTGGTTTTTACTTTGGAGTCTTGTATTTTGCTGGCTAGTTTGTCACATCTCTGGGGACTATCCTTATTTAAAAGTTCTCCTATGATTTGTTTAGAATGCTGCTTTACTGAAACTGCAGAGATTAAGAAAATTATTTTCCTTTCATTTTCTCTGTTTTTGCTCTGGCATTACTACTTTTCTGCCATATCTCAAATTTGGTGTCAGGAGATCAGGCACGTTTAGATATGGGGAATTTTGGATCAAAATCTTTTTTTATACCCATGATTTAGAGTTAGGCAAGAATTTAATTTAAATACATTTTAATAAAGTATATTTTATTCATATTTAAGGGAGAAAGAATTTATGGTTTTAAAAAAGGATGTGAAAGAAACCAAACCTACCAGATGCATCCTTAGAGTGCTTGCTTAACTCATAAAAGTCTGCATCAAAATGAATTAGGCACTATTCCCATCCGTTTCTTAGATTGAGGGATTGAGGTTTCATGTTTGCTAATTTTGGATTCTATCAATTCTTTGTGAACTTCTGATCACCTGTGTGCCCAACTTATGATTGTGGTTAAATGAGACAAGCCAGGTTAACATAAACACTCCACTAAACATTCTCAAGTATTGGAATCTCAAGATATTTACAAAGGAAATGAGCAGACTCTTTCATACTATTTAGGTCATTTATTATATATTCATAAAAATATACAGATAGATACACGTTTTTCTTTTGGGAACAACAATGTTTGGGCACTAAGCTTCACTACATTACATTATGTTACATATGTTGAATCTCATATTAGCTAAAGGGCCTTTCCTTCAGCTGCCCTTAGATTTAGAATGTGGAATGACCTGCCAGAAAATATTTGAAAGCTGTAAACATTGTCTGAAAGTAAAACATCAATAAAGAGGTGTCCCTTCTAGCAGGCCTATCCAGATTAGTTTTAAAGTATGAATGCCATATCATGAATTCAATGTTGTGTCCTCATTATTTTAATATGTATTGGACATACAATTTGTTTTGAACTGATGCTTTATCCTGTTTTTAAACTGACTATTTGTGTTGTTTTTAAATATGTTGTTGTTCCCTGCCTCTATCCATAAATGCATACATATCCAATCATATGACTATCAAGATGTTACACTTTCATAAAGACTTTAATAAGAAGAGTCCTTAATTTTCTATTCCCTACCAGTTTTTTTTAAAAAAATACTTTAAACATATGGGAATGTACTTATTTACTTAGGCGATCCCTCATTGTCCAAATAGGATAATCTTCCAGGCTGGATCCATAGGTGACTATGGAGCCCTATTCTATGGAGCCTCTCCCTCAGTGAGTTTCCAGATGGAAGGCGGTCCTGGTCAGTGTTGGCTTGATGCACCTTCCTTTTCGCATGTTTCTCTCTTTCACCCTCATTCATGCCTCTTCAAATTCTACAGCACTGCTGGTCACAGCTGACCTCCAGCTGGAGCACTCACAGGCCAGGGCTTCCCAGTTCTCAGTGTCTATGCCAGAGTTTTTAAGGTTGGCTTTGAGCCCATCTTTAAATCTCTTTTCCTGCCCACCATTCCATTTTCCATTCTTGAATTCAGAGAAAAGCAACTACTTTGGGAGATGGTGGTCAGGCATCTGGACAATGCGGCTGGTCCAGTGGAGTTGATGGAGGAGGACCATCGCTTCAATGCTCGTGGTCTTGGCTTCTTCCAGCATGCTGACATTTGTTCACTTGTCTTCCCAAGAGATTTGCAGAATTTTCCGGAGGCAGCGCTGGTGGAATTGTTCCAGAAGTTGCATGGTTCCAGGCATTTGGGGAGTAGTGCAATAGGGAATCAACATAAATAGTCAGGTCTTGACTTTTTTCCTGAAAACCAGAAACAAACACTGAAAACCAGGAGCACAACCACACACTCCCACAGATTTAACTGCTTATATCAGCTCTTATATTTCATATAGTCCCTACAGGTTATACTATGGTCAGTTAAATTCTGTTCTGTCAAGAATCCTTGTGCATACTTCTAGCATGATACTGTCTGCATATTTTAAATTATGGGTGCTACTTGCTCCAATTTGTTTTATGAATGCTTCCTTAGAGCCTAATTCAGATTGATATTTGATACTTTCAATGTACAAATTAAACAGAATTATATAACATACACTTGCCTGGCTCCCATTAGGATGGTACTACACAAGCACATTAGGTGGTATGAAAAATGGTGGTTCTGGCTCACATTATGGTCAGATGGGGGGGGGAGTGCCCTGAGCCACCTCAGTGGCAGAATATTCACCTATCAGTAAGGTTATACTTTTGGGGGTAAACTGTACACTGTTTCATGTTCCGGCTTTCATTGGGGACCCCAATCCATCTTTGGAAACCTCAAGAAATTGGTAGGGTACATATTTGTTTTCAGTCTGGGGCCTCAAAAATCAGAAAATTATGGGGGGGGGGCACTCACTGGCTCCCTTCTTGCTGTGCAATTTAAGGAGGCTTCCATTCTTCTTACCTGGCACCTGTTGTTTCTACTCTAGAGTAAGAGGCACTTGACTGCAGGCACTGGCAGGTGTGCATGCTTTCCAGGCCTGCCTGCATGCCACACCACACACACTCTCTTCTTGAAAAGAAGCAAATTGAATCCAACAGATTTTCTCAGATTTCTCCTTGCAGGCTTTTAGAAATAGAACCAAAGATTCTATTCAAAGAAGGGTTTGGAATGTGGAGTGTTTTTTGGCAATACACTGGTTATTCTAACACATGGAGAGAGATACAGAGAATAGTATATTGAACAGATGCTGTTTTTAGAAAGAAATTTACAATATATCTCAATGAATGGTTTATGACATAGCTAGGTTATGAGATAGCTGACTCCCATGCCAAACAAAATGCAACAGGGCAGAATTGACATATTTAAAATTAATAAACACTGCAAACATGAATACAGAAATACAGAAACCACAAAAAAGCATACAAACCCCCATATAGATAGAAAATGTGAGAATTTTGGTTTCAGTTCATTTTCAGCAAAATTTGCAAAGATTTCCTAAGTTAATTTCTTAGAGAAAACACAATCAGCAATCAGTGTTCAATTATTTTATCAACGGGGGGGGGGGGGGGGCTAGTAACCTGATTTGTTCATTTTTTTTTAATTTATAAGATTGTAATTTAAAGGGGAAAGGGAAGACCTTGTTTGTTTTCTTTTATTTTTCTATTATTTTTCATGTGAGTTATCTATATTTCTTTTCAGGTGGAATATCTTAGTGTTTGACATCATCTGTCTTTCTTTGTTCAAGTGAAATTAACATGCTTCTACTTGTAAATAAAAAAAAAGAATTAGCTGCCTAACTGAAATATAAAAAGGATGTCTGAGAGATTATGTGAAACTATACAAATCGGCTCAATTGGTCCAAGGGAATTTGAGAGTTCAAAACAGTATCAGATGTCAGGGTTTTAATCTGAAATATAGCTAAACCTAATTAACCTAACTATGAGTTTCAAGTTGGGAGTGAATTGGGAGGGGTGAAATGCCATGCATCCAGTAGAGCAGACAAATAGATAGCTATTACTAGACATTGCTTGTGGATACTTTGCCTCCTTGGAGATCTTAAAATGGGACTGTTTGGCAGTAATGAGTTTTCCCTAGGAGAATGATTGCTTTTGCAGACATAAAGCATGCTGAAAGACCCCATTTGCCTGTAGACAATATATACCAGTAATTTGGTTGTAAACTATATATGAGGAGGAAGTGGTCAATTTAAAATAGCTCTATTCTTTAGATATACACTGTTATTTAGAAAACTGCCCCCTTACATTTTATTTTGTTTTCTTCTTTCCTTAAACATTTAGGGCACTACTAAATTCAAAAAAGGTGGCTAGCCTTATTCATGGGCAAGTATTCCAAAACTATAAAAGGTGACTATTACTAGAGCTTGTTTAGAAAAAAAAAATAGGACACTCTTTTTACTCTTCATGCCACAGGGAATGAAGGCATTTTTATGTATTTCTGTGGAATTTAGAGTTGATCATAATAGAAAGGGTTTTTTTTGTGGAAATATGTAGTGATGTTTGTGGAAAGGCTTCATTGTGAGTGAAATCACATGACAGCCAAGGTTGTACTGGCCAGTAAAGAAATAATATTTACATTTTCTTCTTTTCAATTATTTGGTAAAAGAGCCTCTTTAAATGTTGCCATCCATTGTGATTTTTTCCACCTTTCAAGACATTTTTGTAAAAAAAAATCATGAAAAATTCTTTTGTGCAGAAATAATTTTTGAAAAAATATCTTCAAGAAATCTTTTACAAAAATGTTTTGAAAGGTGGAAAAAACACATCATAGATAGCAGTTATTTAACAGATTCTTATGTCAATAATTCAGAACATTAGAAAAATCATATTCTATTTTATGTGGAGAATCTCAACCTACAAGGGTAATTGTTCTTTTGAGGAAATTACTCAAAGGAAACCTCGAGGAAGGAAATATACTTGTTAAGGTCACCAAATGCCCAGGTGAATACACATACCATCAATAGGAAGTGGCAGGGTAAAACAAGACCAACACCAAAGTTTACACTGGATTATAAACATAACCATGATTCATATAGTTCGCGGTCCTGAGCATAGTGTATAGATGAGAAAGGAGTACCAGAAAGATAATCCAAAAGTATATGCTAAGATCAGAAAGCCAGATATGACAGACAGCATGAAGTTAAGTTTGAAAGATATCATCTGCAAAAGTGCAACGGCCTAATGTACAGCCAATTCTTAATCAGCTCATCATTAGCCAATCTGATTAGCTCAGTGTCCTCTAGCTAAATGAAACAAATCATTGCCTTACCTTTTGTTCCTGGCACTTTAATTTATTTTGGCCTCCCTTTCAAATAAGCTGCTGCTGCTTGAGTTGGACAAAGTTTTAATTATTTAGAGAATTTTATTTAGAGAATTTTCACCATGCTCTTCAACCCAAAGGCATTCACAACAGCTTACAAAATGTTAATTTGCCCTCAGGCTTACAATCTACCTAAGATACATAAGATGTAATGCATAAGACATGATAGAGTTGTGTCTTGCTGGCTGTCTCTCTCCCAGTCAGTGGCCATTTGAAAAGGTTTGCCTAAGTCAGTATCATAAACAGGACTGCTAGCCTCCTCTAGCACCAACTGCAGCCTATCTTCTTGCTTCTCCTTTTTCCTCTTAATCCAAGGAGTCTTCCTGTGGGTAGAACATTTCCCATCTTTTAAAATGCCAAAGGGCACAATATCTATGAAGATAGGAATATGAGGTGGAAAAGCCATTGATAGATATATTTTAGATTTCCATGGGGGCATGGTTAGAGAACTTGGGAGACCCATGCCTCATTCACATTACCCAAGTGCTGTTCTTTCACTTTAACTGTCATAGCTGTATCCTTCAAAATCTTGGTGTTTGTAATCTAGGGAAATATTCTGTCTGAGAATTCTAGATGTCCTTCTCTTCCCTCCCAGTCTCAGAAGCACAGCAGTTAAAATGGCATAATAGCACTATAGGTCTATAATATGTACTAGCAAAAAAAAATGATATCCTTTTTTGCACCAGTCTCTATCTTTCTTAGAAAAAGAGTTGAAAAATGTATAAAATCATTTGTAGTGTCAAAGGCAACACTTTCTAAAATGTACATTTTAGAGAGAGAAAAAAAAGTCAGTGACAATTTACTTCTCTACCAGCCATTGTCAATCTGCCATGGAAGAAGAGAAAGCAGCCATTAAATCCACGGAAGACTGTCACTCCTGGAGACAGGGCAATTAGTGAGGTCCACTCTTAGTCTTGCTTGTCTAAGAGTGGATCTTATTGTTCTGCTTTCTTCCAGCATATACCACAAAATCTAGCACAGCAGCAACATGTTCAATCATGGCAAAAATGAGATTCTTCCCAGAAACTCCAATACGACTTCACTGCAAATTCAGCAGAGAATGGCATGGGGTAATCAGGCAAAACATTAGTAGTTTACCAGAAAAGGACAGTGGAAGAGTCAGGAAGAAGCAATTGTAAGAACACCCATTGAATAAATATTTGCTTTATATTCTAAAATTGATTTTGAGATGATACAATACTTGCAACTTGAAGTATACCATTATTGAACATCAGCAGCTATGACAACCAATGTATCTTGTTTCACAACAGAAATGTTACATAAAAACCAGCAATATTGCACAAAAATAGTCTCATTTTGTTTTTATGCAACATTGTTGAATTGTACATAATATTTTTGTTCTGCAGTGTTGCACAAAAATAGCCATGTATTTGTTAGAGTTTACAAAACATTGCTGGCTTCTATGTAAAATAAATCCAGCACAAAACACATATGTCCTCTCCATATGGAAAATAATGCTCAGATAAGCCTGCACACTTCTCAGAAATAGTGTATAGCTTCTAGAAAACAGTGAAGTTTTCTAGGTTAGCTATAAAGTTATCATGGAAACAGTTTCCCCCTTTAGTGAGGGGGAAAAATCCTTCCCAATTGTCTTGCCACTACAGAGACAAAAACAGTTTGATTTTTCTCATCTGTTAGGACTTGGAAAAAAACAAGAATTACCCTCATTTGTAAATAAAAATTAGTAAATAAAGGTAAAGAAAATAATATTGATTGATGATGAGAAAAAGCTTATTCAGGGACAAAGGAGCTGACCTGGAAACAGTTCTTGACTATTCTACTTGCAAACTAGACACTGTTGAATTTAAATACTACCCTAGCTGTTAATGTTCTTACAGTTTTGCACTGTATAAAATGCTTTGACCTACTTATACACACAAACTGAAGCTCCCAACATCATGTAGTACTACAAAATGGTCACATTCTAATCCTGTTACCCCAAGACAGAGGAAACTCTTTAAGTGGTTAAGAATATGTGAGAAGTAATGGAAAGGGGACAGAACTAGGGTGGGAACCCTGGATGCAAATACTCAACAAATTGTAGGCACGAGAAAAGAGAATTATTATAATAATCAATTCAGGGAAATAGACAACAACAATAAGAAAAAAGACATTTTTCTACAAAGTCTGAGAAATAAAAGGGAAATTTAAACCAAGTGTGGGGATGTTTTAAGACCAGAAGGGGAACACATTAGATGACAAATTAGACACCACAGCCCTGAAAGCTTTTCTGCATAGTGCCTGCACAAGGTTTCTCACTGCTGACTATGAGGTGGAAGGGAGCCCTACTGCCCAGACATGCCAAGCATGGCTTGGGGAGGGGGAGAGGAGGAAATCTCCCCTCCTTATTCTGCATGGCAGTGCTTTGCCTGATATCAGACAGAGCACCAGGAACCAGGTAGATGCTGTGTCATCACTGCAAAATGTCACAATATGGGATAGACACAAGGAATTGCCATCCCATGTCCCTGGACCGCCTTAGCTTAAGGTTCATGGGATGACAGCCACTAAATGAGGGGAAAAAAATCAAATCCTGGCCCAGTATTTGGGCTTTTTCTAACTTAGGTTACCTTAGGGTAAGGCCATGTTAAGGTTATCCAGTTCAGCACCATGTGACGCAGAGCTCATTCAGACCTACACAAACTTTTGGACAATGTAGATGTTCCCTGAGTTTGCAAGATCTGAGCAGAGTTGTTGATGATTGGGTGGCAATGAACTTCCTCAGATCCCATCTACACTGAGCATTTATGTCAGTGTAGATGTGGATCAGTCCCAATTTAGTCAAAAGTGGCCTTGCCCCACATTACCAAGATCAGGGGAAAGTCTGAATTCTCCCCCAAAATCTGGAGTCTCCACCAATTTAGGGACAGTGGGAACAGTCCCTACTGGGAAATGGGAAGATAATGGGAAATCCTCTTCTTCCCTCTTCCTCAGCACACCCTGGCCAACATCTTTTCAACCAACAGATAGAACCCATGTTGCAACAGGAGAATACTGGAATGCAAAAACTAGGGTGGAGTACAATTAGGGTGGCTGCTCAGTGGCATTGAACATAGTGGCTGGGGGACTCAATGCGTGGACCATAGCTGGGTCCAACCCAGCATTGTGAGTACGCAATCATACAAGCAACATAAGGTGAGTTCAACTTGATGGCAGTTATAAACAACAAGGCCATAACCAGCATTTTGATTTATTTTTGGAAACAAACTGTTTCACCAGGACAATTATAGGTTCCCTAGAATCATCCCTGGACAGACATATGCTCAGATTTTAGATCTGCTGCTCTTTCTGATCAGTTTTAAAATACAGCCCTATATACAGATCTTTACAGCAACCTATATGCAAAGTAATCAAAGAACGTCTCACCAACAGGGACAAACTCCCCCATCTAGATGCAGTGAAAGTAATCAGGGTAGGAATGTAATTCCTTATGACTTTCTTGAGGCAACAATGAGTAATTTCAGCAATTTTCTTCCAACTGTGAGAAAACTTTCAAAACCATACCATTTATGAAGGCTATTCACAATTCAGAACTTACTCTGGAATTTGATATGGTTGTTTTGCACAGAAGAGACCAAACTCAGGCTGCACATGCTTAAATTTATCCAATAGCATCAGACAAGTAGGAGCTAGCATCAAGTCAGAGCAAATCCATGTGATTTTGTGTGCTAAATGTCATGCAAATTTTCCACAACTAAGTGGTCTATAAACTTCTTAACCGTCTTCTGAAAATGTGCATTTCACTACATTCTTTTAAATCACGATTTTATATTATTAGTATATTTTAGTTACACACTTTATTTGACTTTTGAAAAGTAGACCTTAGAGACAGTAAAATATATACTTTCAAATTTTAATTTAATTTTGCCATGCCTATGAGCTTGAATTTAGATATGATTATTTGATTAGGGTCTGATTATAATCACTGCTCTTGAATACAGTAAACAATTTACACATCTGAAGATTGATTGCTATCCATATGTCACAGTGCTTCTTTGTTCTTAGCTCTTTTTCCTATTTTTATCTTAGAAAATTCTCTTTGAAATGTCTGAAAATTATGAAAATGAAAAATAGTCCCAGATGCTTAAAAAGCATTAATATCAGCCTTTGTGCAGTGCATTTATTTAATGTGCTACATAGTTTGATGGCATAGAGACAAGTTCTTCTGGGATGTTCAATAGCTGCTTTCATTTTCATCTCAGTAGGAATTTTGCTAGCAAGAGATGTGAGCAGAATAGGGGTTAAAATAAAAACCAGCATTTGTTGACCCCTCATCTCTTCCTCAATTGACTGAATGAATAATAAAAAAAGGAATATCCATTCATACAGGTTTAGCATGTGTACTTATTTTAACAGAAGCTAGTCTTAAGTTAGATATACGAATGAGTTTTGAAAGGAAATGTGTGGGTGGTCATCTTAGACTGGTGTGCTTTTATTAGATTTCTTAACATCTAGTATAAGAAGAAAAATAATTGAAGTAATTTAAATAGGAACAACTTAAAGTCAACTGAATACAAACCCTAAAATTGAAATGTAATTGTTAATGGATATAAGTTGTGGCCCTATGACTTCCATGTCAGTGAGATAGGTGGACGTTTTGGTCCAAAATATCTGGGCACCAGGATGCTTTTGTTATTATTATGTGCCTTCAAGCTAACTTCAACTTATCTTCTGGTTTTCTTTACAAGATTTCCTGATCAAACCAAGGAATAATGAAATCAACCCAAAAATAGGAAAGAATAATAGCAACCTTATTAACTGTTACTTATTTTATTATATTTGGTGATAAACAAAATTAATATGTGGGAGTAATTTGATACTAGAGCAGCCAAACCACACCCCTGCCTCCCTTGAGTAAAAACACCATAGCCCCTGACAAAAATCCCTGAAACTCAGAGGTGTTTCCAGGCTAGCTAGTAAACTGGAAGGCTGACCAGAGGGTGTAAACCCCTACATTTCATGGCCCCTGGTGAGGGCAAAGATCCAGAGACCAGGCCCAAGGTGAAGAAAGTTTTCTCAACCCCAAGATGGGAGCAGTTATAGATCTCCATCAAATACCTCATGTACCAGATAGGAGCCCCCGGTGGCGCAGTGGGTTAAACCCCTGAACCAGCAGGACTGAAGACCTATAGGTCGCAGGTTTGAATCCGGGGAGAGTGCGGATGAGCTACCTCTATCAGCTCCAGTTCCTCATGCAGGGACATGAGAGAAGCCACCCACAAGGATGTTAAAACATCAAAACATCCAGGCATCCCGTGGCAAATTCCTTGCAGATGGCCAATTCTCTCACACCAGAAGTGACATGCAGTTTCTCAAGTCGCTCCTGACACGACAAATAAATAAACCAGAAGGTGCATCACCAGTTCATATCTTCCCACAACACCTACCTGGCAGACTTATTTAAGGCACCTCCCTTGTGCAGTTGTCCAGTCCTTCATGATAATGTAGGGTAGACAGGAAAAAAGCCTTGAAACGGGGAAGGGATCTGAAAGAGAGAGAGTATAGAGCAAAGCCTTCTAATAAAGGTAGGCCAACCCCAGTCACCTTTACCCAATTTCCTAATATGGTGTCAGGACTTATTTATTGTTCACCTCAACCTTTGCTGTTCTACGGTGGAGGACATCAGATTAGTCAAAGGAAGTTTGTAACTGCTTGCCCAACACATATGTGTGTGATTATGTTTCCTTCCCATCCTGAGAATGCTTAATCTGTTAAAGAGTTCTAGATGATTAGGTGAGCAGAGTCTTCTTCAGTCTCTTCCATATTCACCTTCACATATTTCACTCTTTCCTCACTGTTATCGTGCAGAACCTGTATGGAAATGGGAATAAATTTTGGCAGGACTTTGTCATATTACTCATGGAAGGCTCATGCATAATCTTATATGACAACATCAATCCAGAAATGAATCTCAAAAAATTAGTTCTTGATATTGTCATGTCCAAAGCTACCCACTGAGAAAGGTGTGCCCATAAGAATTTTCACAGTACAAATTTTAATACCAGGACAAGTGCTATTTTCTATGCAGAAAAATCTTTTTGTGTATGCAGAAAATGCAATTGCCCTTGCCCAAAATACGCATTTTACATTCATTTTTTCCATTGAATAGCTATGAATTCAAAACCTGCCAGTTTTTATCATTTTCTTACATCAAAGAGAAGAATTATTTACTGCTTAGAAAAGAAATTAAGATATGCTTCCTTATAATACTACATGAGATTTACTTGATGATATCTACAAATATGCCAAATATCAGAATGCTTGAATAAATATTGTCAGAAGTGCAACAAGTTTATGATCCTTTAAAATTGACCCATTTTTCTAACCTTATAATATACTTTTTTGTCAATTACTTAAAGATTGTGAAGGTTTGTATATAGTCTTTTAAGTGTATTTCATCGGTCATACAATGCCTTTTCATAAAATGCATTAAAATAATATATGCAAACCTTCACAATCTTTAAACAAAACACTTATATATACAGTTTATATTTCTATGTTAATTAAATTGTATTTAATTTAGATTGTGGGTTTGAGTACATTACTGAGAGAAAAGTGGAATACAAAATAATAACATGTATCCAAGTATTATTTTAAATGTTATATAACTGTCATGCTCTATTAAAGCTTAGGTATTCAGTGGTCAAAAAGGTTATTTTGAGTATTCTTGGTGTCATTTTGAGACTAGAAGAGTGATTTTGGCATCCCATTGACTATCCTTGGAAGCATGTGAGATATAATAATAGATGGCATTTTAGGTATAATGATATAATAAAGAAGCATTATGCTTTATTGAATTGTAAATTGCAAAGTTTAATGTGATGTTACTTACAGTAGTTCCTGCAATCCCACCCACAGCCATTTGTATGGCCATTGCATTTGATGGAAGTTTGCATGCTCATACACTACAGAAGATGAGCATACACATTCATTGTGTAGCATGAAAGACATCCTCGGGGCTTCTAACATATATAAACAAGAAAATCTAAACTACATTATTATATGAACCAGGAAAATATAAAATTATAATTTATTGTTAACAATTTAAAATGTGGATACAACTAGGAACGTTTGCAAGACACCAAATTTGATTTAAGAAAAATGAAATCATATAACATTTTTCATTAGGTTTTTCTGATTTTAAAAGAGTAATTTGAACATTAGACAGGCTAACGTCTGTAGACTTTCTGATGTTGAGGCTGCCTCCATGTGCTGTACAAAATGTGTAAAGAAAATGAAAAATGTGTAGTCTGTATGTTTTGAATTTATGAAGGTCATTAGTAGGGTATGAAATCAAGATAAAACAGCTGTAATGATAGTAATTAGGAACACTGAAACACCCTCATGTGTTTCTATAATTGCTTATGTCTGCCTAAAGTTTAGGCATTTTTAAATTACCTTCATGAACGTTGACAAGAAAAATAATCCTTGATCCCATTTTATAGCAGCCCTTGCATAGACAGTATAAATGAACTTACATTTTCCCCTTGTTAATTTCTCACCATTACTAATGCAAAATGTGTCCTGATTTAGACAAGAATATAAAAGTCTTTGCTGTTAGGACCGTTCGTTAACAACCGTTACATCCTTATTAAAGTAGCAAACTCTTATGTGGTAATTAAATATATTGAGCATATTTTCTTCCCATTTCAAGCTTATGGAATATTACAGATATAGTGAGCAATGTCAGTACCAAGCCACAAAGCAGTGACTCAAATGATATTGGAATTGGAATGAGGAGATGCTAAAATCTAAACCAATAAATCAATTAATTAAACATTTTCTAATAGTTAACAGTACATGATCAAAAAGTGGTTTCTAAATTATTAACCCTCTCCCATCTTGTAAACCTTTCCCAAAAGATCCCACAGACCAGGGTAGATGATGGAGAAACATAGAATCATAAAATAATAGAGTTGGAAGAGACCACATGGACTAGTTAGTTCAACTCCCTGCCATGCAGGAAAAGCACAAAGTACCCATGACAGATGGCCACCCAGCCTCTGTTTAAAAGCCTCCAAGGAAGGCTTTTATTAAGTGAGACTTAATATTCACCCCTATAGTGGACCATAGGGCATAGCTTCAGCTGGGACAAAAGACATCAACTATAGCCAAAACGCAACATCCCATATATATATTTCTAAGTTTTATGAGGTAAGTTTCTCTCTTCCCTCCCAGAAGACTGGGGTATTTTGAAATAAACAACTACTCCAGGTAGCATGGCAAATTTCATTTGATTGAGGCCACATTTCCCCATTGCCAGCACAGCAAAGCAAGTACTACTGACAGGGAGTGTACAGAGCCCTTGGGAACTTACCTAGTTGCTATTTGCTTGGAATTCCTATCTATCAATTCCCAGAATCCCAGAAGTACTCATTATGATGAACCATGTCAGAAAAACAAACAAATGTCTGAAAATTAACCGTATGTCAAACTGGGTGAAGCTATCCTTACTACTAGAAAGATAATTCAATCCCATGATTGGCAGGAATGGGACACGCACATTAATATGCATATAGATATACGAGGGGTTTAATTTTATTTCAAAAAAGTAAATTTATTTTCAGAAAGTACATACTTCACTCTATTTTTTGACATAGTTGCCAAGTTTGTTCAAACACTTATCATACCTCTGAACCAATTTTAAAATACCCTCTTCATAAAAACTTGCTGCCTGCTCCTATAACCAAGAGTTCACTGTAGTCAAAGAAGGGCGACCGGAGCAGTCCTCATCATGGACGTTGTCACGGCCATCTTTGAATTGTCGTACCGACTTACGCACTTTGCTTTCACTCATAACAGTATCACCGTACACTTCACAAATCTGTCCATGAATTTCTGCAGCAGGCAGGTTCCTTGCTGACAAAAACCGTATCACTGAGCGAACCTCACATGCGGCGGGTGAGTTGATAGTCTTAAACATTTTTAAAGCACAGAACAGAACCTTACAGGTTAGCTACAGAGCGGAAACTGAGCATAGTTGTTCCCAAGGCATGCTGGTACACGACGCATGCGCTCGTTGCAGTATGCGCGCGAACTACTAGTGTCTACAACAAAATGGACCTTACTTAAAAAAATACACACACCCCCGTACTTCAATATTCAGCTTTGTGTGAAAACTCCATAGAAACATTGTTGATCTAAATGAAATAATTTAGGCTTCCATTAAATTTCATCAGAACTTTTTTCCTCAGAAGAAATATACCAATGTAACTAATATACACAGCAGATTTCTTTGGCAACATGAAATGTCTGAGAATAACTGAAGGTGGATTTTTAGAATGGCTCACATATATTAATGTATGATTTTCCATACAGCTGGAAATGATCCATGGAGCTGTAAATATCCCCCCACCCTGAGATATCACTCTCATTGATGACATACTTTAAAATACCTGTTTCTGCTAACTACCATAGTTACAAAAATATTGGGAGGAATTTATAGGTATGTGGGCATGCACAATAGGTGGATGGTGATCTATTCTCCACATTTTGATGATGAGTCATAAGTTGATAAGGGACTAATTGCAATGGTCCCTCTTTATGGACATCATCACATGGATGCTTCCCAGATGGAGTGAGGACCATCACATGATACAGGGCGACTTCCAGTGGGACTCTGAGTCTCCTTCAGGGTAATAAGGGTGGAATATAAATGCTGTAAGAAATAAAGAAATAAATTAATCCTGGATCAATCCTGAAAGCATCCTAGGATGGAGCCCTGAGAACACGGGTAGCTACACATGTGCTCATTAGCTAAGCTGGTGTTGCACCCTAGTACTGAGGCACCTCTTCAACGAGCACACCAGAAGCCAATAGTCCAATAACAAAGTATTTATTGAATAAAGAGTAATAAAAGGGGGTGGGGAAAAGGGTTATAAGCAAATGTAGCAGTCAAAATACAACCAGCAATATACAAAATCAGAGTTCAATAAAAGTCTTTCATAAGAACCAAAGAAACATCATAAAAGCTAGAAATCAAAAACATAGAAATAATACAAGGCAATTTCAGGAACATATATACAGGAGATCCTTCCAGACAAAACTCCTTCAAGATACAAGGCAAAGGCAGGAACTTGAAACAAGAATCTTGACAATACAAGAAACATAAAACTTGGTAATATGGACAGGGGACTGATTCCCCAACAGCAAGTTGTCTCCTCTGAAAATGCTGGGAATTGAGCACATAATTTAAGCCCTTCCAGTCTTTGCCTAGGTTCCCCTGAAATCAAGACTTAGACATCTGGGTTTCAAGACCTTATTTTGGAACAGCGCCTTATCTTGGAGATTCTGGGAAGATCTCTTCTGTCTGATTTTCATGCCCTGCTTTCTGAGATCTAATCTACATTCCCTAGTGACCTTGGCCTCCCCATCTTCCCAAGGTCTCTTAGCTAGGGAAAAGGTTCCACTTTCCTCAGCCTCGGTTGCTGGAGAACGGTCTAAGGTATGAACAGAATCAGCTGGGTCAAGCTGCCCTGTTTGCAAATCACACCTCATCCTTAAAATCTTCTGTCCTGGCTCTTGCCAAGCTACAACAGCTGGGGACAGTGTCGGGAGAAGCCAGGCGGTGATGGTTTCCCACATGTGAAGGGGTACGGCATGATGTGGGTGTTGCAGGGAGCTTAAGGACAGTTTCCCCTGTTGCCTGATAGATTTGCTCTGTTGCCTGACAGATTCTCCTGCTATCCTCTGGCTTAAGGATCTCAATGTAAAGAGGTCCTGTGTAGCATAGGTTCTGAGTATCAAGTCCTATTGATTTTGGTCAGTGTATAAAGGGGTGCAACATGATGTCATCATCATAGGTGATCACTTGTGGCTGAGAATGATTGTCTTCAAGGGTACAGTCTTGGCGGTGGGTTTTATAAGTGACTAAAGATCTATTCTGGATTCACATGGTTTTTCACAAAGAGGACACTGATTTCCAGATGGAATGGCAGTCACAACAAAAGTTTGCTTGATATGGCTTACCCTCTGCATGTTTCTTCCTTTCACCCTGTTTTTTTTTTCCTCTTCAAAATCTGTAACATGATTGGTAATGGCTGACCTCCAGTTATATTACTTGAGTGCCACATAGACACTGACTCAAGGTGGCTCACAGAATCACTCCAAGTGCCCATCTATACATAAGTTTATACACAGTGACATAAGTGTAAAAACAACAACACACATAAAATCCCACTATTAAAATGTTAAGAATTATAAGAATTATAAAATTTCTTAAAACGTAGAACTTGCAAATAAAACTGGCTGTGAGCAGTAACTAAAGTGCAGAGTGGTACAATCAGTGGATAATCAAGCTGACCATAAATTGTAGACAATTTACATGGGATTATAACATTAAGAGACAAAACACAAAATTTAGGAGAGAGTGAATACCTTTTTCCTTTCTGTGTGAGCTTCCTGCCATCTTTTATTGGCCACCATTGCAGAATATATAGTGGCCTGATTTATAAAATGCATGATAGAGTAGAAAATGTGCATTCTTGTTAATTTCCCCCACAGTTGTACAAAAAAGTATTTTGGTGGGAATGGATAGAAGAACTGTGGCATGCTTGAGAGGGGCAAATACCACAGATATCTTTTCCCCATAATATTATAAGATGAATACATTACTAAATCTCTTTTATTACTTCAAAAACAGAGGGCGGTTCTTGTTTTGATATCCACGAATGCTCTTATTCTCTAAACAAGTGATAGATTATAGGACAGTCATCTTTTTCTATTAATGTCGCATTTTCCTAGAAATAAACACTTCACAAATGGATTGTTCCTGCTACCATATGATTTCATTTTATATTAATGATTATTTTTCAATCTCACCAGTAAACAGGGGCAAAAAGTGGCAACAGATGTCTGAGGAATTGTGATGTTTCTCAAGTTAGGCTTTGTAATTTTTCTGTAAACTACTCATTCTTTGATGTCCTTTCTAGTCTTTGTCATGCTCAGAAAAGTGGTCTCTAAATTCAACCTGGAATATCTCCATAGACCCAACTGTCAGCTCCAGCAGAAGTCAGACATTTTGGTATGGCCTAAGGCATAATGGAAATTCAGGTGTGGCATCAACCTGTTTATATTTGACATGAAATAGAATTTTAACAACAACATCAAGGTAAAATATCTCTGATCTCTGGTCTTCTATTTACTCTTGGGTTTATTTATTTTTAAGCATCCAATTTTCTTTGGCTCAGATATGAATTACTTTTCTCTTGCAGTGTCCTAACTTTGAATCTCTGCAATATTGAGCCTAATGCTAGCAATTTCAATACAGGCCAGACTTATCTATTTGAACAGGACTCACGCTGAAGAAAGTTTGCATATTTACGGCTTGCAGCCTTACAGCAAAATCACAAGTAAGTTATTTGGAGTTCAGTTCAGTTAGCTGCAGGTGTGTACAGGACTGGGCAATCCTTTGTGCACTTACTTGGAAATAAGGCTTACTGACATAGTGGATTTACATCAAAGTTGATGTACAGGAATCTATGCTGTAAATCTCAATCTCCAGTAAACCCCTAGAATAATGCTTATACTTAACTAGAATTCGAGCATGCAAGCCTTCTTTGCACTATATAATGGTTTATAGCTGTGGCACTAAACAATATTTTGTGTAGAAACATAACTGCATTAATATTGCGTGGAAAGAATGGAATTGAGTACAGAGATTTAGGATCAGTTTTGGTGTTCGATTCAACAAATTATTAGGAAACAATTTATATTTTCTACAAAGCACTAGTAATGAGTGTTTTGTACTTTCATTCTCCTAAGAGAAACAATGGGTATGAACCACATAGAATTTTTATTTAGTTTTAATCAAAAGTGTTTTAATAGCTACTAATAAAATCAATCCAAAACATGTTTTAAAAGAAGCATTTAAAATACATTAACATGAGGGGATCAAAGCAGCAGAAAGTAATATTGGAACGTGTGAAATCTTTTGCATATGAAGTCTTCATCTGTGAGCAAAAGAAGGAAGGAACAGGTAAATGTTGGCAAAGGAAACGTAGTAGATAGAAACTAGTTTTTCCTCTGATTGAGCACTTATATGCAAGATTATATAAAATAAAAACAATTGCTTATTAAAATAGTGAGATTCCATTATACTCCTTGCAGGAATGCATGCACTTTTAAATGGAGACAAGGCTAACATTGTACATGAGATGCAGAAAGAAGGGTAATGCAAAAGACATGCATGCATTGTGCAGATTAAACTCCCAAGCATGTGATATCATAATATATGTGGGTGGATGTAGGAATAGAATGTGATCCCAGTTGCTTTCACATAGGACAAGGATGTTGCTAATGGAGTGACATTTTATTATACATCTTTTATTATTTTTTGTCCTTAGTACTCACAAGGCCAAAACTTACTGGATGTCAACGTATTGTGTAGACTGCCAGCACTGGATTTGAGATGAGTCCAGATTTTTTTTCTTAATGTAGACTAGACAAACTCAACATTTCAAATAAAATGTAGATCTGTGACACTAACTTTATCACTGTTTCTCTCCTGTATGTTTTCAGAACATATTTGAATGATGAGGAAGCTCCTGAATTATCAAAACCTTGCATAGTGAATTTTATGCTTGGGAGCTGCCTCAAAAATTGCATTGCTACTTTGGATTTTGATCTTGATAGTCTGATTATGGTTTTTCCTCCCTCAAAATGTGCCAAATTTTATTGAAGCCCAAAATAGATTTGGATCACACAGATAATTAAAAATTTAGAAACAAATGTGATAATCGTGTTTCATGTTAAATGACTTCTTGATATTCACAGTTAAATCAGTGACAAATATTATCAACATGACTGAGCTGGAAATATTCAAACCTCTTATTTCAAAAGTAGTCCTAGACTAGACCAATTCATTTCAACAGGGACACTCCAAAATAAGTAGTCCAATGATTGCAGACTGAATCATTCACTGCCCCTCTCAGAGGAGATTCTTTATTCTCTGTGTTTAGAATCTAGATGTACTAGAAGTGCTCAGCTAGAGCAAAGGAAGGAATACACACCACAGAGCTACTGAAATATTAAGCAAAAAGAAAACATGATTTATTTCAGGTATGTTGTGAATTTAAATTATTAACTGTAGCCAGATATCTTTCTGTTTTTGCTCTATAATTCCTTGGTGAGTGTGAAGGAGAAAAACATACATACACACATAGGCATACAGAGCACAACTTTAAAAACAGTCATATCATCAAATGCAGTCTATTTTTTTTTTAGTTGAAGAAAATATAATTTCAGTATAGCCTGCTATGATTCTGGAAATGGTTTCTCAAAGGTATTCTCTTCTATGGCTACTTCCAAATGCAACAAACATTGTAAATATTGTTTTGCTTTCATTGTGAACAGTCAACATGTTCTAAAAGATATCACCTTCTACATGACCATCTAAATGAAATAAATTAAACTAAATAGCCTAAGCCAATGAATGCACAAACAACAAGGGTGGACTAATTCTATTTTAATGTTGACTTTTTGCATGTTTTAACATAATTGTAATAATTTTAATTTGTATTTATTTATTTATTTATTTACTTCATTTATATACCGCTTTTCTCAGCCCTCAGGCGACTCAAACCATCTTGATCCACAATTTAAGAGTCAGCAATAACAAGAGGAGCTGAATAGATATTTGTTGGCATAGTTGTACAAAATTTGGCAAAAGGATGCAAATGTAGGTAATTCTGTTTAGAACATATGCCAAGAATTCATGATTTACCAAGAATTCATGATTCATGATTTACCAAGAATGGTGATGGGTAATAGCATTGATCCAAAAATACAAATACATCCCATAATTTCTACTTCTGGGAAACACTGGTAAGTGTAGATAACCAGATTACCATTCTCTTCCCTCTATGGATGATTCTACACAGCCAAGTAATCCAGAGCAGAATGTGGATGATAGAGATTTGGTTTGTCCTGGAGTGCCAATACGTGCACCACATAAATCAGCTGGAAAATGCAAGAGAGTCCACACAGTTCCCCTAGATTTTTATAATCCACTTTCCACTCCAAATTAATTGGTTCAGTCAAAACCCAGAATTTTTCTTATCTCCTTGCAGAGATACACTTATACAAACACTTTTTGGTGTTGCCTCCAAACACAACAATGCAAGGCAATAAGAGAATAATAGCAGCACACAGTTGGACAAGACTGCATGGGCCATCCAATCCAACTCCCTGTGCATGAAAAGCACAATCAAAGTACCCTGACAGAAATACCAACCTCCTCTCCCAAAGCCCTAAAAAGCCCTTTTAAAAAGAAAAGTACTTACCCAGCCTTCATTGGAGAGCTGCCACAGTAATTCTGGCACATATAAATGATGTGCCAGGAGAAGGGGAGCAGGAGGAAAATCGCTCCTGCCCCCCTTTTCTCCTGGCACATCATTTCTATGTGCCAGGAGAACTGCAGCAGTTCTCTAATGGAGTGTCCCGCTGTCCTCCCAGGCCAGTCCCAGAAGGACATCCGGACACCCACTCCAGAAAGTGTGTCCTTTCTGAGGTGTGTGGACAGGACCCCAGGAACATTCACTTTTTAACTGCAAATCCTCCGGGGATAAAACCCTGTCTAGAAAGGCCCTGGGTCAGTCTCAGGATAAGTGGTGAGTGTAGAACTAAACTCGGTTGCCTTAGCCAGTTACTTATCTTTTTCCTTGAGAATCAACATAACTGGAACAAGCTAAACATGTTAAAGTATCATATGTCTTCTTTCCGCCTAATCTTCCCAAAATTTTATAGTTTGACAGGGACAGTCCCCACTAATAATCTGTCATTCCACCTTCTTATCTTCTATCAATTTCTCCTTTGTCTTTGGCTTACTTCAATTGATGCAGGTTGAGTTCAAGGTGTAAATGTAACTTGTACTCAACTCCGCAGGAAGGAGAAAAGAAGATGGAGTGAAGTTTTGCTTTTTCTGACAGCTCATTGTTGCAGATTGTCCTAAATTTAAAATTAAACATTTTGTGTTGCGTGATTCCAAACTACAGGTTAATATAAGCAAAATAAAGAAATTCATCTTATAAAAAAAATGGCAATAGTTTTGCTAGTTAAAAGGGCCTTTCCTTGAAGATATGTCATTTGGCTGTGCACGAGGTACTTTTTCAACCTCTTTTTCTCACAACAAATAGTTCCTCTCATACTAATTTTTGGAAAATTGCATCAACATTGCAGAGAAATGTGGATTTGGGATGAGCCATCATGGTGTAGTGCTTTGAGTGTTGGATTACAGCTCAAGAGATCAGGGTTTGGCCCCAGGATCAAACATATCCACATGATCGACGCAACTAGAAGATGAGGTCTGGGACTCCCAGACTTGAACCTATACCACGATGTCTGCGGAATCTCCTGGATAAAAGATTGGATCCTTCTAGAAAAAGAAAAAACATTGGCGCTAGAGGGGTTCAATCTGAGAGTGGGTTGGCACTCATATCTGTGGCTAAACCAAACTAAGAAGGAAAAAACCTTTAATAACCATATCATAAGAAGGCCACTAATAAAAATATGGGAAAAGTATAAAAACCATCTCTACCCAGGGAAAACCCCCATGTGGCTATCAACTTTAGAGGGAGAACAAAGAAGACTGTTAGGCTGGAGGAAATGGCCTACCTACGAAACATCAACGATCAAAAAAGAAGGAGCACTCCAATTAAAGACGAAGGAAGAACCTTCCAGAGAATTCAAAGCATTCTCCTGGCTCCATTACTTTCAACTAAGAGAGCACTTTAACAAAGACCGAAAGGAGGGATTCTTGGAAAAAGATGACTTTTGGGAAAAAAATCCTACGAAAAGACAACAAAGATATTTCATCCATCTACAACAAAATACTTAAATGGGCAACCGAACCAGAACTAATCAAAGAATGTATGACAAAATGGGCAAAATACCTTGGCAGACCAATAATGCTTAAAGAGTGGGAACAATTATGGACGAAAAAGACCAAATACACATTTTCCATAATACTAAAGGAAAACTGGTATAAGATGCAGTACCGATGGTACATGACACCTCAGAAACTGGGAAAAATGTATAAAAATAGTTGCAACAGGTGCTGGAAATGCGATAAACAAACTGGAACTTTCTTCCACCAATGGTGGTCATGTCCTATCGCCCAGAATTTCTGGAAGAAGGTCAATGAAACCTGCGAAAAGATCTTCAAACTTAAGATCCAAGAGAAAGCAGAATGCTACCTTCTCAGAATTTTTAAAGAAGAATGGGAATTAAGCATAAATGAAGACATACTGCTCACATTCCTAACAACGGCAGCAAGAATAGTTTATGCTAGGAAATGGAAATTAAAAGAGATTCCAACGGAAAAGGAATGGATGGAGAAAGTTCTAGAGATAAAAGAAATGGACATGTTAACCTACGCATTAAAGGACACACATGGTCACCCACTCAAAAGAACCGACTGGAACCCATTAAACGAATACATGAAAGAGAAATAAAACCTTAAGGAAAGATGAGCAGAAGGAAAAAACGAGAATTAAATAAGACGTACAAGGGAAAAGCCACAAAGGATCCTCGACCAGAAGAAATGAAAACAAGAACGCGGCGAGTTAGGAGGCGGAAGTCAAACTGCATCCCCAACCCTATTCCTTCCCCTCTTCACCAACCTTTCAACCCCCCCCCCCCCCCCGTCCCACAGACTCTCCCCCGCTTTTCCCTCACAATACCCCCCTCCTTTTTATATAATCTTACAACACCCCCCCCTTTTTATATGTGATGTATTTAAAGAAAATTTGCAAATAAAAATTATATTTTAAAAAAAGAGAGATCAGGGTTTGGCAGTGGAAACTCACTAGGTGGCTTTGGACAAGTCAACCTCTCTTTCAGCCTCAAAGGAAGGCAAAGGCAAACCCACTGAACAAATCTTGCCAAGAAAACCCCAGGATGAGTTCGCTTTAGAGTTACCACAAGTAAAACATCAATTAAAGGCACCCAACAGCAGCAATTTGATTTTTTTTCCTCTTCCCTTCAGTTCTGATTTGTATATGTTTGTGTTTTTGGTATTTCATTCTCTTTACATTTATATAAAATATCTGTTTCAAGAGTTACTTTTACTTTTACACCCGGAATCCTCCCCCACAAACATTTTCCCAGCAGTGTGCCCTTTATCTTGCCCCAAATGCCTGCTGGCAAAGGAAGATCTTGACTTGCCCGAGAAAGGCCATAGAGATAGGGCCATCTTGGTCTCTTTTGAGAGGTAGTCCCAGGACGGTTCCAGACAGCACTTTAATGTGAGTCCAATAGGATTTTAAAAACCTGATTGGACTTGCATTGAAGTCTGCACAACCTCCAGACAGTGTGTGCCTTTCTGGGGTGGGGGTGTCAGATGTCCTGCTGAGCTTTCCAGCAGGGCACCAGGACACATAAAAGAAAATGCCTTAAAAAGCCTTTTAAAAAGCAAAATAACTCACCAGACCTCCATTTCTCCTTCTTTGGCTATATCCTAGTTTGTACCAAATATGCGCCTGGAGAAGGGGAGGCAGGGGTGATTTTCCTCACCCCCCCTTTTTTCAGGTGTGTCATTGGTACGACTCAGGAGAGGGCCGAAAAGGGGGGAAATTGAGGCCTAGTGGGGAGTTATTTTGCTTTTTAAAAGGCCTTTTTAAAGGGGTTTTGGGAAGGTGTGGGGGCTGTCTTGGGTTTCTTGGGCTCCAGCAACGCAAAAATCTCAAGTCAATTGTGTGGATTGGTACCGGAAGTTGCATGATGTAATCCCTGGGCCCAATCCACACAGCCCCCACATCTGGAAAGACACTGTTCTTTTGAAACACCCCTATATTTCTAGCTGACAAATTACCTCAGGTCATAGCATGCTTTTCCTGCTATGTCCCAAAACTATTTGCATTTACTGGAGGCATTGTCTGGACACCCCTCTTTAAAAAAGTAGGAGCTCCCACTTCTAAGCGGCTGTCTGTATGTGCCCCCAAAAAAGCCATCTCCTGTGTTCCCACCAAACACAATTGAGTGGGTGGTGGAATAGAGAGAAGGTCCTGCCTAATAGATCATAGATGTCTACCAGGTTCATAGAAAGAGGTACAGTACTTTGGATAACCTGGACTAGAGCTGTATAGGATTTTGTAAGTCAAAATCAACACTTTGAATTGTGCCCAGAAATGTGTTAGCAGCCAATAGAGCTTTTCTAACAGAGGAATTGTATGCTCCCTGTAGCCAGCCTGAGTCTGGCTACTGCTCTTTGGACCAACTAAAGTTTCTGAGCACTTTTCAAAGACAGCCCCACATAGAGAGCATTGCAGTAGTCTAATCAAAATGTCTCCAAAGCAAGTACCAACATGGACAGATCTGACTTTGTCCGGAATAGGTACAATTCATGCACAAGCATTCCTGGTCACTACTGATACCTGGGACTCCAGGTTCAGAGCTGAATCCAGGGGCACCCCAAAATTGGGAATCTGTGTTTTCAGGGGGAGCATGACCCCATCTAACACAGGATGATTCCCTGATCTGTCTTACAACTGACCAGGAACACCTCTGTCTAGTTTGGATTAAGCTTCAATTTGTTAGCACAAGAATCACTTCCTTGGAATTAGAATGAAAAGAGTTGAGTGTCATCTGTGTGGAGATGGCACTGTACTCCAAAACGCTGGATGACCTCTCCCAGAAGTTTCATGCATATATTGAACTTCAAGGGGGACAACACAGGGCCCCGGAGTACCCAACTGGCCAGTGGCCAAGGAGTCAGATTGGAGTCTCCAAGCACTACCTTCTGAAACTGTCCCCCCAGAAAGAAATTGAGCCATTGAAGAACAGAACATCCAAGTCCCATCTCAGAAAAAATGGCTCAGAAGGATACCATGGTTGATTATTTTGAAAGCTGCTAAAAGGACTAAGATAATCAAGAGGGGCACACTCCCGCTATCCAGTTCTCTGGGTAGATCATCTACCAAGGTGATCAAAGCTGTCTCTGTCCTAGAATCAGGCCTGAAACTGGACTAAATTTAAATGGTAAATTGAGATGTGACCTAGATTAGATTATACTAGAACAAGATGCCCATATGAGAGTTTTATTATTGGGAAGCTGATCTGTAATGTGCATTAGGTCGAGGAATTCACTGGATATTATACTGAATGTGAGGGAAAGCTGGGATTTTGAGTAGATGTGATAATAACTCAATCCATGCATTCTATGGTTTCTCTAGGGAAATTGGTTTTATGTGTTCATCCTTGTTAATGATGTTATCCTCTTACTTTCTGTCTATAACCTTTTGACCAAATTCTGGTGTTGCTTGGCCACAGATTTCCCAATTTCAAATATAGGCTATGCTATTCTAAAAACCAAGGGTATTGCTTATCCAAGTGCAATCCTCTTAACAATGGCCATCTCGAATATGTTTTTCTTTCAACAGGCTTAAAGAGTTGACAAGTTTGAGTCCATGTGCAATGCCATTACTGCTAGCTGCAGGTTATATTGGGGTGAAAGAAAAATATCTTTTAGAAATCTATTGTTCAAATCCTATGTCAAAGATAAAAAAAATCAATGTCATACCCTCTTCACCTGAGCTCACGCATCAGGAGCAAGAAGATGCTTTTCCTTTAAAAAATATTTTCTCTATATCTCCTTAGTTTTTTACAATATTATTTTTGAGAACTTCCCCCTCCCCATATATACACACCATCTTCTCTAGTCTCAACACATGTGAGCTGACAAACACAATTCCCATCTGCCCTGCAGAATTTTCTAGCTTTGAAATTTACTTTTTCTTCAAGTAATCCTCACTATCTGCTTTGCTGCATTGTCTTTCAGCCGTGTGGAGCTTGACCAATGAGCAGGTCTGTTTGAAAAAAATATAGAAAAGCAGATATAGGATTAAAATATTTTTATAACACTTGCAATTATAGTTTAGTGTTCTTTATATTTCACCATCCTTCTAATTTCTGTCCAGTCTACCCACTACTCTTAAAATTCACACATATGCATCAGACGACCTCCCAGTCCCTTCCCACTCCAACTGTTTTTTTTAAACAGGTTAGATTATCGCTAACTGCAACTCCCCCCCCCCCCCCACAACTTTGCATATGGGACTTGCATATGGCAACCTACTAACTACTGTCACTACAGTAGTTGTAGTTACAAAGAAAACTGTTGCAGGCCTTATTAATCCATGGTGAGTTCTGGCATTTAAATACAGAACAGGTAACACAATTCGCCACCACTGTGCTGGTAGACTGTCACACTGTTAGCATTAAATTGAATATAGTCCATAATAATTAGGCAAGGATGATTCACATATTCAGTATCTCCTCCTTTTAAGGTACTAAATTTTATTGTTACTGATTTGTACAGTGCCTCGAAACTGACTCAGGTAAGGTACTACAATTAATGTATTCAGATCACAGAGCAAGTTATGAGAGAGGAAAGTCCTGCTTTGTCAGAATGGCTCAATAGTTTATTTATTTATTTATTTATTTTATTTACTTATATACCGCCGTTTCTCAGCCTAGCCGGCGACTCAACGCGGTTTACAGCATAAAATAACAGTTAACAATATACAATTAAAAGCATAAAAACATAAAAACACAGTTTATACATCAATACCAATCCAATTCAGCTCTTAACTAAAACGTGATCCTATTCGTCGTCATATTGCCAGTCCTTTAGTCAATTACCATTCTTGCATTGAGTTATCCAAATGCCTGCTTGAACATCCAGGTCTTCAATGTTCTTCGGAATGCCATCAATGAAGGGGCTGATCTTACCTCCAAGGGCAGGGCGTTCCATAGTTGCCTGTGTTGAAAACTATATATACACTGCCTTCAACAGTTAAATGAAGAAGATGACATAAAATTCATCACAGCCTCCCACAATTCCAATATAAACCTGATTACAATCTAATCCAATTAGTTTCTTCTCCTGATTGCCAGAACTAGACTACTTCAATGACAGGATTATTAGTCTGTATTATAATTCATTCATTATGAATCCAAAGGCTATTTTTTGGTCTGAATCATATGCACTACACCTCTGTTCTTAATATAGTAAAATTAGATGACTCCTCATTGCCAGTAAATCAAGGTTTCATTATTCTTTTAACAGTCTGTTTATAAAAGCCAAACCTGAAAAAGATTAAAATTTTAGGTTGCCATTCAAGTATGATTACAATTTCATTAAACTATTATTGTTCCACTTTTCATATTAAGAATTATGGGATCAGATCATTTCATCTTGATTGCAGTGGCGATTTTCATTTCTGCAGTCAATGAGATTCCCCCTCCCCCTCTTTTTACTACAATGCTCTTGGCACATCATTTCTGAATCCTTGACATATAATTTTCCTGTTTTATAATGCGCTCTGTTTCTGAGAGTTGATTAGGCTGCATCACAAGCATCTGACAATGTTTGATGGTGTCACATACCTAGCTTTTTATTGATGCCTATGGCATGTGTATGACGTTTTCTGGTATAGCTATTGTGCTAAACACTGGAAATCTAAATGCCTACATATCTGACCAGTACAAACTTTTGGATGGGTAAAGAGAGGTCCAAAGACTAAGTGTTTCATCTTCCTTTACGCTACATGAAAAGACAAGGAAGAAATGAGTTAATTTGCTAGTAGAAACTCTCATTTGTACAGTACAGGCAGTTCCCAAGTTATGAACAAGATAGGTTCTGTAGGTTTGTTCTAATAATAATCATATCATCATCATCATCATCTTTATTTGTTACCCCGTCACCATCTCCCCAATGGGGACTCGGAGCAGCTTACATGAGGCCAAGCCCAAATGACAATTACAATAAAGAAAAACCAAAAACTCAAACCAAAAACGCAAACAATAAACAATAACATCATAGTTATATAAAACACATGAATACATAACAATATGAAAAATAAAGAATATGCACAGGCACAATAATAATGGGCGGGCAACATGTAGTAATCAAAAGGACAAACTTATGAAAACTAATTAAAAAGTCGGGCAAGATAAAAGAGGGAAGCAGGTAATTTACGGAGGAAGGCTTATTCTTAAGTTGAATTTTCAGGTAAGTTGGAACAGGTACATTTTAAGTGGAATTTCAGCCATATATGTGTGTGTGTGTGTGTGTGTGTTGGATAGCATAGGGAAGGATTAACACCCCTGTTGTGCTTATTTTGCTGCTTGTGCCCTTGTTCAGAAGATTTTACTTCACTTTCTGTTCCTGTGATAATTGGATTTTGAAAAATGTGGCTTGTTGTGGAAACAAGGATTGGTGATAAAGCTTTAGTGGAGATGCTTTTTCCCCATGATAACTCTTTCAGGAGTGAGTTTCCCTTCTGAGGTGTAGATTTCTCTCGCTTCCTGTTTCACCTCCATCATGACTATGAGTCATTTGTGAGTCAGATGTTGGTAACTCGGGGAGTGCCTGTACTCATAGGATGGGGAATCCATGTCCAAATCAGCAACCATCAGGTAGCCAAGGCAGGTGTGATAAACCAAACATTCCTGTTGGTTAACTCCAACATACTTGTGATATATCCTTCTAAGGTATGTATGCTCTGCAAACATACCGAGTCCCTTGTGGAGATGGTAGCAGGGTACAAATAAAGTGTTATTATTATTATTATTATTATTATTATTATTATTTCTGTCCCCTCTCATCTCAAGCAGATCACTTGACAGTGAAATAGTAGCCCTTTTTGAAAACAAAGATTGTTAAAAAGACCTTTGAGCTTGTTCAAGTCAAAGCAGTTACATTTGACTTGAACATGAGTGAAAAGGGTATATTTGGAATGCATTTCCTCCATCTGTCTATTTTAAACAAACACACATATTTTAAAGAATAGGGGCTTGTGATTTATCCATATAGTCTGTTTTCCTGAAAATAAGACCTAGCCCAAAAATAAACCCTAGTATGATTTTTTCCCGGGATTTTTGAGGATGTGCAAAATATAAGCCCTGGTTTAATTATATGCCTGAGTTCCTGTTCATAAAAAAGTCAATTTAAATAGTGTCCAGGCAACTATACATGTAAAAAAGTAAAAATCAATTGGCATTACATTGCAGCAGGACATATAAACCCTTTACCAAGGAAAGAAGGCATCCCTTCCTGCAAAGAATTGCACTCAAAAGACCCCAAGAAACCCAAAACAGTAAGGATTGGTAAGTGCTGGGCTCTCATACACAGGTCAGGTAGTCTGGCTGGCATCACTCCTGTCACAGGTGCATTACATGATGCTAGGTCCCTTGGCATTCAAGTTGCTCTCTTTCATGTTCCACTGCAGCCTGATAATCAGAAGCAGCCACAACAATCTAATATAATAGACTAGGGAGGGAAGTGACACCAGCGGGATTACTCAATCTGCGTTTGAGAGCCCGGCACTTGCCACAACCCTTATTGTTTTGGATTTCTTAGGGTCTTTTGAATGCAGTTCTTTTGAGGGTGTCTACTTTCCTTGGTAAATGATTTATCCACCATTTACTATGATACAGAAGCAAATGTAAACAGATGAACAAGAAACAACAATGTCGTTCATGGAAAAATAAGTCATACCCTGAAAATAAGCCTTAACACATCTTTTGGAGCAAAAAATATTTTTAGACCCTGTCTTATTGTTGAGGAAACAGTATTTGTTTTACTCTTCCCAGTGAAGGACTGTAGAAGATACCTGAACTTCAAATAAAGAATTATGTAGTACCAAATAATATATCAAATTATGATAATAGTCAATGGCTCCCTTACCTAAAATGTTTGGGACCAGATGTGTTCTATATTTCATTTTTAAAATACTTATATACACATCGTGAAATATTTTGGAGAGAGGAACCAAAATCCACTTTTCATATATGCTTGATACACACTTCCATTTACACATTATTATTATTTAAAAAAACAAAACAAAATTGTATATAAAATGTATTCTGTATACTGAACTATCAGAAAGCAAAAGTGTCACTCTCTCAGCCATCCATATTGATGATTTTGGAAAATTTTGTATTTCAGAATACTCAACCTGTACATTGCATTTCAAATTTCTCCTTATCTATAGTATAGAAAACAATGCAGTTCAGCAATACCTGTGATTTATTTAATTATAAGTTATTGAATGACATCCTGAATATAAGAACCATTTTCAACACACACAACACCTTACAATATGTTGTATTACCCTTAGACAAAATGGACTCAGTAAACCAACTTAATTGTAAGCAGTGTATGTTCATCAGCTTCAAACTTATCTTCCTTAGAAGTAGTATGATATTATGGACACATACAATTCCAACCTACTACATTTTAATAAATATCTTTGACTACTCTCTATAAGATAACAGGATCCGGAGGAGTGAATGCTGTGCTTTCTAATGTCCTATGAAGGTGCTATAAAACAGTAAGAAAGATACAGAGGGTCTTGTACTGACATTATGCTTCATCCTAATCTGTTGAATTTGACTAAGTCCCTTAATGCACATCAAGGCTCTGTGTAATCACCATCTGAGCCTGATATTGGTTCTGGGGTTCTCTGGGACCCCATCTATACAGCACTATAATGTGGTGTGAGGGCCACATTGGCATGAAGTGTCCAACTGATACCTTATGATAATGCACATTAACATGAAATAAACCTGGAAATCTAGGTTTATTTTATGTTTTTAAAACACCTACAAAGATCTGGTCCTTTCAGTAAAGTCTGGTTCTTTGCAGGTGTGAGGCGTGTAGAGATTGTTAATGGGATTGCCATCTACAATCCCAGAAGTAGTCCAAACAGTGATCCTGCCTCCATAAACTCAAGCAGCTCATGGAGGAGGAATGCTAGTGCCATCTTCCCTTACCTGGACACCATTCCCCCATTTAAAAGGTGAAGGAAGACTCCTTACCAAGGCTGGAGGCTTCTGAGGGCTCCCTATCTAAATAGCTTACAGAGCTCTGGAGGGGGAATTCCTTACTTCCTTCTCCAGAACTTGATCACATCATTTGGATGTAACACAGAGCCCTCAGAATCCTCCAGCCTGGGTCAGGAAGTTTTAATTAGGGAAATAGTGTTCGGGAAGAAGGCCAGGTGGCTGTGCTCATACGTGCCAAAGCTAGTTCAGCAGAGGTGGGTGTCTGGCGGTGGGGTCTTGGCCCCCTATGTGGCCAAAATGCTAATTTCACATGCATTTGGGCTACTGTAGAAAGGGACCTACACAAATATCTGCACATTTTTTTTCAATACCAGTTTGAAACTGACTTACCATAAATGTTCAGTGTAGATGTGCCTGGTCTGTTTGAGACTGCCTTAACTGCCATGGTTCAATGTTATGGAATCATGGGAGTTACAGATTTACAAGGTCTTTATCCTTCTTAGCCAAAGTGTGCTGGTGCCTCACCAAACTCCCATTATTCATTAGCATTGAGCGATGGCAGCTAAAGTGCTATCAACCTGCATTACTTCTGAAGTATAGATGTACCCATGTGATCTTTTCAAGACAGTCTGATGAAACTGAAAAATAGATCTATACTTCTGGTCAGTTCTTACTATCCTGTCGTTCATGTGATTTTCTTTTCTCAGTATTCTTCAATGTGCTTTGTAGACAGCTGTCAGCAATAGCACTGTCAGTTAACTCTGTCAATTAGAAAGATTCCTTTCAGACCTAAGAACATTGCCACAAACGTGTGTGTGGGTGTGGAAGCTTTTGTTGTTATTATTTTTTGCAGGGAAAGAGAATTTGTTGTTGTGTTTTCATGACCTAAACAATCCATCTTTTTCTAAGTTCTCTTATTTGTGTTTGCACGTCCACATGCACATATGTAATTGCAAAGACCCTCAGAGCCACATGCTTAAAGCAGAGATTGATTGGGTGCCATTTAAATACTGCTCTATACTTCTGTAGACAGAGGAAGGAAACTTTGCAGCATTCAGCGCTGCAGGAAATGAATAAAAAACCTACCCCCTCCCTTTCCAACTTATAGATAGCTGTATAAATTAGAAATGGGGGAAATTAAAATACTACTGATTGGGAAGAAACAGATTTAACAACAATAAAAAGTATTCAGCAGAACCGAAGACTGTACTGCAATAAACCAGCATTTCAAAAGCCTCATCTTTATTCTTGCTTAATTATCCTTCTCCCCAGATACAAAGTTTATAGTCTACTGAAGCCACTTTCTTCAGCAGTCCTGCTGCTTTCACCAACACACATTATATTGCCTGCCAGTTATTTTATTAAGCACCAGCCACCTTGGGTTTTATCACACTACACAATACATAGTTTGATGTGTGTGTATTGGGGGGTGGGTGTGGGTTTAGAACATTATTGTATTCATTTTGTATTACCAGATATGCATGATAGTTTAACACCTTTTTATTTTTAAAATAGGAATGAAATAATATAAATGCAGTGCTTGTAAGAGGAAATATAAATAAGGGTGAATATTATAGCTACTAACATTGACAGTGATGAGTAAAAGATCAACTGTGAGAATGACATAACTCAAGAAAACCTGCTAGAAAAATCAATAAGCATTTTATTGTGAAACTCATCAACAAGCTCTTCTGCCCAGTGGACCACTTTCATCTTACATATATGTGTTGAACTCAGTGGCTCTTGCCTTTCTGCCATTCAGAGGCAAAATTTCAATTTTCTCGTGACTGCATAATGCAGGGCAAGGGTATATTTAGGTAGCCTTGCCATGTATTGTCATATAATAATCCCATGCAACATTTGGTCATCACAGGGCTGGTCCTCATCTACACTGATCTAAGTGATAACCCCAGACAGAGTGTACCAAACATATGTCAAGAATACACTACAATAGTTGGCACAAAAGAGTAGTTGGTGTAATTTGTAACTAATCTCCAGTTTCTAATCACAATGACTCATTTCACTGGAAATCACAGATCCCAGCACCTTAAAGAGTTATCAGAATAATATATTAAATATATACTTACAGCTACAATTCTAAAATACTTTTAAGGCCTTCTTCATAGATACTCTCTGTCTCTTTCTCTCTTTCTCCCTTTCGCTCAGCAGTACTTGTTGAGACTGCAGTACAGTATAATCCCATTAGCCACAGATTAGATTGTCACACTTTCAGTTACCCATGCCCCAATAATAATAATAACACCGTTGCTTAGATGATTCACTGGAACTTGTGCCACAAATACCATCTGCCTGCAACAAAGAACTGGTGGGATCACAAGCCGGAAAAAGTTACAGAGAATGAATATGCCAAACTCCTCTGGGACTTCTGAATTCAGACAGAGTTCTGGAGCACAACGCTCCTGACCTCACAATCGTGTTAAAAAACAAAGTATGGATCCTCGATGTCGCAATCCCAGGTGACAGCAGGATTGCACAGAAACAACAGGAAAAGCTGACACAATATGAGGATTTAAAGATCGAACTGCAAAGACTCTGGCACAAGCCAGTCAAGGTGGTCCCAGTGGTGATTGGCACACTGGGTGCAGTGCCTAAAGACTTTGGCCTGCACTTAAACACAATCAGCGCTGACAAAATTACCATCTGCCAGCTGCAGAAGACCACCTTACTGGGATCTGCACGCATTACTCGCCGATGCATCACACAGTCCTAGACACTTGGGAAGCGTCCAACGTAAAAACGGTCCCAGTGATGATTGGCACACTGGGTGCAGTGCCTAAAGACTTTGGCCTGCACTTCAACACAATCAGCACTGACAAAATTACCATCTGCCAGCTGCAGAAGGCCACCTTACTGGGATCTGCAAGCATTACTCGCCGATACATCACACAGTCCTAGACACTTGGGAAGTGTCCAACGTGTGATCCCATTCAACAGCCAGCAGAGTGTCTGTGCGGACTCATCTTGTTATGTTTCAAATAATAATAATAATAATAATAATAATAACAACAACAACAACAACAACAACAACAACAACAACAACTCCATCCAGAAATGTGTGTGAACCTCCCTAGTTCCTTCAGTGTGATTCTATAGGATGCTTCCCACCCAAGTTTAGCCAAATTATAAGATTCATTATTATCCAACATTATAGGAATGCAAGGTGGATAATAGTGAATCCATCTTGGGGGAATATATATTGGGATGTATTCCTCCATGGATACAGGGGCATGCTGTATTGGCTGAGACTGCAAATGGAAATTCTTTTTCATATAGAAAGTTATCTGTCACAGCAAAGGGGTCTAGTCCAGTTTTTTTTTATATTAGAGCATTTTAAGATATAGAATTTAATATTTTTATGAAAAATAATCAGACTCAATTAGCATCCCCTAGAGAGGAATTGACAACCTTTCTAATCATAATGCCTAGAACTGTTTGGGATTATTACATGAAAAAAGGTAATGGCACTTTTATCATTTTACAAACACATACAGATACATTCATCACCAAATGTCAAGATAAATTTTAAATAATATGTCATGATTTGAAAATGCTTGCTTTATTCAACCTTGAGTATGGTGCAGTAGTTGTTGTTTTCGCTTTGGATTTTGGCACTAGAATGTATGTTAATTTATTTTTTTATCAATAGCAACATTGCCATTAGTATAATCAGTAGATAATCTCAATATATTTGTTGATTTGTTGCAGGTACGAAATCAGAGGCAAGGTCACCAGAATCCCTTGTTAACATTCATCTTTTTCCACAGATGTATAACATGTCATCAACTATCAACCCCATCATCAGGAACAATAGACAAGGTGCAGTGACTTTCTGAACAGCTTATTCAGCAATGTTGCATTCTTCCAGAAGAATGAATGAGTGTCCACAGGGATAAAAAGAATTGGCATGGAGACTGGGGAAGAATTTCTTTCCAAGACAGACAGTGTAGTTTTTCTAAGATAAAGCCATGCCTATTTTTATGGTGTTAAAAATATTTCTCCTTTGTAAAAGATGAACATTATCTTACAATGGCTTTCTTTTTGTTGGCCAGTTTAACTAAAAAAAATAACAGTAATAATGAAGAAAAGGAAATATATTCTGTCCCTGTCCCCTCTGATATCTTTACAAGCCCTCAGGAGAAGCATATGTGAATCAAACAAACATGATGAGATCCATGCTGAGCAGAGAAAGAGTTCTGCTATTTCAAATGTACATAATAAGTACATAGTTTTATTTTATGGTTATAAGTACTTTTGGAATATTTTTAGGAAAGTACCAGTGAGTATGAGGGAAATAAGTTATTTATTAATTAAAATATTCATGTTCTATGCTATATTTGAAGATTGCAGCATGGCATAGTATAAATCAGTTTGAAACAATAAATAAATAAACAATGTGAAACAATAACAATTTCAAAAGATGTAAAGGTAATTAAATCCTTTATCACTTTAAACAAGATAATTTAAATAAGCTAAATCAAGTTTAAAATAATACAACGTATAGCACATGAACAACACATATACTATATTTTATGCAAGATTGATAGTAAATTCCGATCTGGTTCATCCTCAAGATGGAAGAATTATTTTTAGTGGTCATGGCCTTAGAGAGTTCTAAACATTTTCAAGACTGATTTTGTGCATTTCTATATCTGCAAATAATAAAACTGCAATAGACTATTCTTTCTCATATGAGCTATGAAACAGCAGTAGCTTTAGATGGATTGTGTCTTTTTGTTATATACCTGTTTTGTTTTAACTATATATGTATTTTAACTACATGTGGGGAAAATGTATTTGTGTTTTTATCTACATGAAGGGAAAATACGTTACACAAAGACAATTTAGACAAATTGTGTAAAATATGTGTTAAAAGGGACTTTCATCTTGTGTCGGAGACAAAGCCCTCCTAAGGATCTCAACAATCTTTGAGAGGCTCTGCCATCCTAATGCAATGGTCTGTCTCAATTAAAATCTTGCCAACAGCAGGATTTTATCACGTCTCTAGAAAGCAGATAATCCTAGTATATAGATTCTTGTCTTGATAGCAGAAGAGTTTTGTACCAATGTGGTTCTTTTGCTTATTTGTAGTGCTTTCATCTGCATAGAGGGATGAAATAAAAATAATTAAAACTTCTAAAAACTGCTAAATGTGGAGGTGTGTGATGGAACTGTTTCCTCCACTTTCTCACTTTCCCAGATAGATAGATGGTAGATAGATAGATATAATTATGGCTGAACTGGAGTCAGAATTTGAATCCTATAGGCAGATTCTGAGAGTCCACACCTGGCAAGCCCAGCTAACCCAATGTTCCCATAAGATCAGACTCACCAGTTTGAAAGCAAACAATGGAAGCTTTATTTAACCTGCAGGAGGAATGCATACACAGCAATGGGTGACCAAAATGTATAAGTGTAGGGATTATGTAACATGCAACAATTCTTATACAGTAGAAATCTCATGCATTAATGTTGCCTGAGCTCCAGTTTTCCTACTCCACTCTCTAATTGGCTGAGAGTTGGAGCTGGCTGGCTCTGCCTCTGCTCATGATAGGTTAGGAGGCAGGCTTAGGCCAGCACAGGCTGAGATTGGAGCAAGGTTTGATGACGCCAGCCAGGGTTCCCCTCCCAGCTGGGCTGGGCAGTCCTGAGGCCACTAATCAGCTGGCCCTGGGCATAGAGGGGCCCACAATCTATATTTGGCAGGATTATGCTCACAGCAGGGACCCAGAGAGCACAGATGATGGGGTTGAGTCTAGTTTTCCTGTGAACAATGAGTGTTGAACTTTGCTGTCTGCTTTCAGATGGGACAGTCAATAGGAGGATCCTGAGATGTCTATTTGGGACCATCAAGCAAACAGAGTTCTCTTTGCACAATGTCCTGGGTGTTTAATGGCCTAGATTTCCAGAGGGGAGATCATAACTCCTTCAGGAAGGTGCATTGTCAAGTGATAATTGCTTTTTGAGTCACCCTGCCCTGCCTGGGCAGAGGTGGAGAAACAGTTCATATCATTTGCCTTCTGTTACATCCAAGGATAGAGTCCAATAAAATATAGTATGTATAAAATTGCTGAATTGCGGCACATTGGCTGTGCAGTTCATATGGGGTTATGCCTTGTTCTTTTAAGTTAGCAAGGTATAGCTGAGGATAAAGAAAGACAAGAAATTCATCTAAAAGAACAAAAAGATACAACTTATCTAATTGCAGACCACTGCAAATTAAAGAACTGTGTCAAAAAGTATGTGGGGGAAACTTAATGGTGGAGCCTGTTGAAAGTATTATAAAGTGTGCAAAATTATATTGTTCATTGAATGTTTTTGGTTGTGTTTGGTTGGTGGGTTTGTGCCTTTAATTGTTGGAATGCTTGTGGTTTGGGTCTTGTCAATTGGATGCAAGTGGGGCTCATTACTGTTGTTATTATAGTTTGCATCTGCCCTGTAGTCTCTGGTCTGATCTCTGGGTTCATCTTTTTGTTTCTACTTTGAAGCTGTAATAAAGTAAGCTTCTGCTGTAGGATTGTTGTTTTTATTTGATATCATAACTCTGCTGACAGAGCCATCTTGTGGAATGCCCTTCTGAAAGTTAATGACCACAGCCAGCTATGTATATTCATAGTTTGATGTTTTTCAGAAAGATTTAGAATGAGTTGGTTATGTAGGCTTTGTAGTGACCGATTAACAGATTTTTTTTCCTGCTAGTTTTTGTGAGTAATGTGGGTTTATGTAAATGTGTTGGTTTTTTTTCTTTTCTGTGGCTTACCATGATAAATGGTTTATATCTGAGCAGGTTGGTTTTATGGCCTAAATCCAATGCAGTACTAGAGAAAGAAAGAGTTGTGCAAGTGGTAGCATACTGTTCTTGCAATACATAGTGCTATTGGTCACATGATGTCATTTTAAATACATGGAGCTAGTTTTTCCCATTGATTTAAACTCCAAATATAACTTAATATGACCCAACACATGGTGTTTTGCCTTCCAGACTCCCTTTTGTCTTTTGGCTGAGCTGCACATGGTCTGAAGACAAAATTAAATCATGTCACTTCAGCTCTCCTTAGATCAGTCCTTCATTCCCAATGGAAACTCATGATTAAAACAAATTATACAACCTATGCATGCATGCATTTCAATTTGACTGAGGGGGAAAAGAGTAGGAAAGAATTAGTTTGAGTAATATGTTACAAACACCTTAACTTCTAAATAAATGCATTTTAAATAAACTGTATCAATCAGTGCCTACACATTCCAATCTATAATATCAGACTTCTATAGGTACTATAGCATTAGACACTGATATCTGTTGATTACTTTATGGACATACAATCAGTTCAGTCAGATCAATAATTCCATCAGACTGCTTAGGAATGCTTAAATCTGAGATTAGCATAAGGTGTCTGACTGTTAATTTATCCTCTACTAATAAGAAAATCCAAGCACACCACTCACGTAATTCATCTTATTTTAGTTAAGGGCTGTCTAAAGAAATGTTTTCTACATTGCCCTGTTAAATATGATCACTGACCAAATTCATCAGCATGAATTATTATTAACTTATATTGGAGGAAAGCTGCCTTCTTCCCTGCCTTAGCCTTACAAACAGACACAATTTTAGAATGAAGGGTTTCATTTCTTTTCAGCTTCCTATGAGGTTTACCCTCCAGTTTTGAATTTTGGTCTTTGAAGATAATCTATTCCCTGCTCCTTGGGCAGCTTTGCTCATCTTCCTATAAGAACTGTCTTTACATAGGCATCTTCAGCAAGTTTTTTTTTTATTGTCAAGGGTTGTGTGAGCCAGCAGTTCTTGCTGACTCCCATTGTATCCGGTAAGGAAAAGGAAAAGACATTGTAGTCAGTCATGGGCTGAGTTGGGGACAAACAAAAGAAGCCATGGTCAGAAACAAAAATCAAACCCATTCTAGCAGGTAGACACTGTAAGAAAATGTGAAAGAGTAAACTCTGGCTCTCAATAGAGTAACCAAATTGTCAAAGCAGAAGTTGAACAACAACCAGCCCAGTGCCTAACCATACTCACATATGGTCTAGCAGAGAAAAGACACAAGCTTAATACTATTAATAAAACACATAAAAGAACTTCTACTCACTGCTCCATAATCAAATAAAATAATAGAGCAGAAAGAAAGAAGAGAAAATTAGCTGAAGCTTCTTTTATTCAGAAATAGAGAGGGCAAAAGAGGGGAAAAACTAACAAACAAGAAAGCATAATGTATGTGTATAACACCTAAACTAGTTGGTGGTGCAGACTTGCATAGGTTACTATCTCTAATAGAGAGGTTCACAAACATGCAAAGCAAGCAGGAACTTACATGTAAACATATACAGACAAAGGTAGACATTTCCACACATCATATCAAGCCATTGGCACAGACACACCATCTCACATCAATTCATACACACACACTTCAATTGATTTGCACAACTTCAACCCCAATCATTCACTCTTCAAGTGAACAAAAGGACAAAAAAGTACTTCCCAGCCCCAAATAGGAAACATTCCTACCAGTTGGCATATGTTGCTTCACTCTGTCTAGTTTTACAGCTAAGTCACTTAATTGTTTGCATTTCCACTCACTGACTTACATAAATAGTAAAATAATACTTTTAGACAGATTCTCTCCAAACCATTTATTTATACTTTCCAATCAAATCAAAGGGAGAATGGTTTGTTACTAGACTTGTGTATGGATTCATTATGGATGTCTGCCTTCAGCTTGTTCTTATGTTTCGGTTGATTCGGAAGCCCATAATGGCATGGCCTCCATCTCCATTTTTTTACAGGTCGCAACAGAACAGTGGCTGTCAAAAACCAGCTGCTTTCAGTTAGTTGTGAAGTGCGGAGAGAGAGGCAGCCACTAGAGGGAAAAGTGTGAAGGGGAAAAAGCACCACTCCAGCAAATCAAGAGAGAAGAGAGGACCTTTTTAAGGAAGCCAGGGTAGGATACCTCCAGGTCAATTTCTTCCTTCCATGGGAACTGCAAAGACTCCTTAAAATGCCTCGGAAAACTGCCTGCTGCAGGGAGAGAGCACAAGTACCTGCAGATCCTGTTTCCTCTAGAGTAGAAATAGCTTTAACGAAACATTAAGCCTTATCTTTTCTACAGACAGAAGGGAAATGATTGCAGAAACAGTGGTATCTTAACTTCAGTGCTTTTAATCCAGGTCTTAATGAAGGTTACAGGGACAAACAATGCCTAAAATGATGGGGAGGAGAGGAGAAAAACCCCTTTCTCATTGCCACTAATGGGCCAGATAGAAAACAGATCTTTCAGAGTCCTGGAACAAAAATGGATATCTGTCCTCCTGAATTTGGGAGACTTCCAAAAATAGGGACCACCATCACAATCTGGGACACCAAAATCGATCGCAGTTTGCCCAGATTGTACCAGCCTATTTGTTACTATACTTGATATTCAGGCATTTTGGGTCTGGAAAATGTTCCATGCTGCTACTTATTATTTTGTTGTATGTATTTATTTGATTCATATCATATCTTTCATTCTAATGGGCTTCAAGGCAACTTACAATATAGATAAAAATAACTAAAATAGTATTTGATTTTAAAATTTTAAAAGTCTGAAACCATTGTTTTAAAACATCAATGAAAATAGAAATGTGTGAGATACATGCTACATTTTAAAAACAACACACCTAATTGCATCTCCTTCAATTTGTCAGAGACCTCACCAGATGTAGCCCATGAGTGGGGGGAAAGTGGGGGGGGGGGAGCATCTTACTCCATTCCTTCCCATCAACATCCATCTTCTGCCATCCAATTCTCTTTCTCCATCTTTTCCCCTCATTCTCTCACTGAAGTCAGGTAATGCTCAATTCCTCACAAAGTATTCTGGGCTCTATTTCTCTGCACTGCAAAATTGGAGTTCCATGGAATCCCATTACAAGTAGCCTTGAGCCATGCGATGGCCTCCATGGGACTCCATTTCAGAAGTGGAGAAAAGACACAAGGGAGACCGTATCTGATGAGGTCCAAAGACTGAGGACCCATTTTAAAATAGATAATAAAAACAAAATGGAAAGGGGGGATTGAGAAGAGTCTTCCAAGTTCTCACCAGATAAGCCTGGGAGAGTAGTGGGATATGAAGCACATCTACACTGACCATTTCATGCAGCTTCAAAGTGTGGTGACTATAAACCAAGATAAACAAAATCAGAAGGTACTTCAAAGTAGAGCCCTTAGTGTGCATCAAGGTGCTCTGTGCAAACTATATTGCCCGGTGAAAGCAATTGGGAGAGTGGATGCTCTGGTGATCTGCACATGTGCATTATGGAGAGGGGTGTTGGAAAAAAATCCTACATTTTCCACAGTTGTTAAGCTGTGGAAACTCTGAAACCTGGAACTGGTTTGAGCCCACCCTTTGCAGTGCATATAAGCACCACCCAGGCCTCAAAACAGTTCCAAGACTTCAAATCTAAACATTCACATGCCAAAACTTCTTCCTTTTGTGCAGATTTTACCCTGCAATCTAAACAGATTAGATTAATCTAAACACTATGCAATCTCAAAATTTATGGAAATTGTTTTGATGACCAATAGCAGTATGTATTGCACACTCATTCTAATGATCACAAGCCCTGTCTTAATGATCATAAAACTGGAATCTGCTCATATAACGAGATAACAGGTTGTCAGAAAGTCTGGAACTAAGCTGCAAAAGGCTTCATAAGTCAAAACCATTTATTTGAATCATGCACAGAAATGGACTTTCAGACAGTGAAGCTTGTATCAACAAAGGAGTTATACTCTCCCTGTTACCAGTACTGGTCTATAGTCTAATCATAGCATTTTGCATCTGCTGTAGTGTCCTAACAATCACCAAAGGCAATCTCACATATTGAACTGTACCATATTTTAAATACTGAAATAGATATGACTTGAAAAGCCCCCATTTTCCCCAAGATATTTGATCAATGCTATAAAGCAATTTTTGCTGGAATAATATTGGAACATTTCGCATTATAGTTCTATTCTTTGAATCCTGTCACTTTTAAATATAAGATATTTATTTTAATCTGTAAAAAGCCTTGAGTTCTAGTTTTGAGGTGTAACTAGTGTTTATTTATTTATTTATTTATTTATTTATTGCATTTCTACCCCACCTTCTCAACTCCGGAGGGGACTCAAGATGGCTTTACACATAGGCAGCTATTTGATGCCATTAAAAACAATATACAAGTAAAAGGGAACATTTTAAATAGAATTATAAAATACATTAAGCCATTTATTTTTTTTATTTCCAATATTTCTATCCCACCCTTCCCAAACCTGAGGAGGGACTCAGGGCAACTTCATTTAAACCAGTATCACCATTTTTAAACTACACTGTCCATAATCGTAATTATAGAAATAATTATATTATATAAATAATGTAATATAAATAATATAATATAATATAATATAATATAATATAATATAATATAAATAATGATCCTAAGTATTACAGAAGGAAACATATTCTCTTTCTTGTGCCCTTATGATGTAGGTAGGTACTCCAAGTTCCAGCACATCTAATATATTGAGAATACTGAGTTTAGATTCTTGTCGCATGTGATTTGGAAGTTAAGCAGGGTCATCCTTGGTTACTACTTTGAAAGAAGACTGCCGGGTGCTGTGGTACTAGAACTGAAAAGCTGCCTCTAATATTCTTTTCCTGAGGAAACTGTGAAATTCATGAGGTCACTTCAAGTCAACAAGTGACCTGAAGGTACATAGACAAACACAAAATCTAACATCTGACTCGAGGCACATCTACAGTGACCATTTAATGCGGCTTAAAGCCATCTCCAAGCTGCAACAGTGAGAAATTGCACACCGCTAGAGCATGCAGCAGCATGAGTCAAAGGGTTTAAAGTTCATTAAACCAAGTCAGTGGAAACTCTAAGTTAAACCCCTTAATACACTTCACAAGCCCCAAATCTAACACACATCACATGGCAACATTGGTTTCACAGAATGAGACGTATATTGTAAATATCAATCTGTGCTGAAGCTTGTTTAAAATTCAGAAGGAGTGTGTCGAGGGTGTGTGCGTGTGCTGAAAAACACGCCAAGGGCATAGCTGGTCAACAGAGGGCTAATTGATCCCCTGGGAAAAGTAATTGATTACCTCCACTGTTAATTATCATTTTCCTTTTATTCCATTGCCCCTTATGCCTGCGGAGCACTCGTGAGCATCTCATCTGAAAGTGAAAAAAAATACTGAGGTTTCTGAAACGGGTTTGAGGTCAACTTCCATGGTTAATTGTAATTATCCATCTGGCCTCAAACCTGATCTAGACATGTCTATCTAAGCATTCAGCTAGAGAAACAGGTTTCTCCCAAATTGTTTCCAATCAATACTACATCAATATTGCAGAACTTATGCAACTTGATATCACTTTAACTGCTATGGCTATACTGGGGTTTGTTCTTTGGTAGGACACCAGTACTCTTTGGAAAAGTAGATTAAAGATGTTTTAAAACTAATTTTCCCATGATTCCATAGCATTGAGCCATGACAGTTTAAGTATTGTTAAACTACATTAATTCTACAGTGTAGTCTCAGTTGAAAAAGCAGATAGAAAATCCTCACATTTCTGACCAGAAGTAAGGTTTAGAAAATAGAAATAATGTGTGAGAGAGGAAGATGCAGGTCTACAGAGCATACTCAAGTAGACTGGTCCTATAACATAATGGCTATAGCAGAGGGTTCCCCCCTTTTGAAATTAATATTCTCTGTATCCAATGGCTAGAAATAACAAGTAAAAGAAATGAAATTCTATTCAAGATCTTTTATTAGAGGGAACAAAAAACCATTGGTGGATATGAACCCTGTTTGAAAGGTGACCTCTTTTTTCCAAGCAAGGTTGGCAGCTCATTGTTGCTGATTATACTTTTTTGCTATTTACAATGAACTTTGCAATAAATTGGAATGTGTAGCAGGTTGAAAAGAGAAATGAACACCTCAAGAAGTGCTTCTATTAGAGAAAGAGCTACTATTGTCCACTACACTGTCCTTTCTTCTCTTTTGTTATTAAAGTTGAAGTAATGCTTGTGAAGGGCCATGCTGTCAGCCTTGGAAAAAGTCAATTTTCTATATAGACAAACAGTGTGGTAGATTAGAGTCAGCACTGACTTTTTCAAATCACTCCACAAATAAGCCTTAGCTTCCTGATAACAACAATGACAACAAAACGTTTGTGACAATGAAATAAGGGTTCCCTAGATGCCTACCATATTTTAAATTAAAAATAAAAGTGTTCTTTCATTACTTCATTGTTATTTTGGAAGAAAATAATGGAAAATAATAGAAGGGATGGGATGTTGTTTTTTACTAATATGGCAGCAAAGAAGCATCGGACCCAAGTTACATTTTACTAGAATATGAAAACAGTAATTTTCTCATTCTCTTATGCCATTGTGCAGTAGGTAATATAAGACTTATGGACTTGAAGAAATACTTAGGCCTTAAAACAGATTTAACACAACACTTTAAAATTTTAAGTTATAACCTTTACATTAAAATTTGGGTATCTGGAGTCACATTTTCATTCTGGGAGCAGTGGCCTCTGCCTATAAAAGCTGGTAGGATCCCATGGATACTGAAGTTTAAAGACTTCTGTCACTAGTACTATATATGTAAACATCATAGTTCATTCTTGCATATAGGTAAAAATAATTAAACCCTTCCTTCCTGACACACAATATTATTTATGCATTTTACTATTTATGTTTTGGAGTATTTTAGGACATTTCTATTCAAAAAAAAAATCTCCTGCAAAACATTTTGTTTAAACAAGAACAAAAATAGTTTGAAAGTGATTCTAAAATCTAAAAGCATGTTTTTCACAATAATTTCTTTTCTTTAATGGAAGCTTTGAAAAGAAATAAGCTCCATCTTGCAGCAGTTTCCCATTTATTCCCAAGGTCAGGATTGAAAGAACTTTTGATTTTTTATAGTTGAAAAGGTATTTTTTTAGTGTTGAGAAACTCTGATGAGAACTGATGAGAATCTTCACAGTTTGGAATGTATCCTACACAAAATTCACACATGGTTATTTTGTATGGAAAGAAACATTTCCTGCATATCAAGCAGCATTTTCTGTGCTGAAAAATATATCCTGATCAGAATGTGTTGTTTTCTGTACAAAAATACCATGTGCAATTTTTTCATAATTAATAATTCTTAAACTTAACAATTTTTAAACAGAAAACTACTAAAATTTATGAAGACTTACATTCCTTTTTGCAACATATCTCTTGTCACTGTGATGGACAAATAAACCAACAAACAAAATAGGATTTTTCTTTGATTTTCAGGGAGAGTTTTTTAGTGTGCTAGACAGGTGATACTAAATTACCCCAACAAATCTTCCTAATACATCTAACTTTTGCTGCCAATTATGAGAGGTGACAGCAACACTAGCAACAAGGCAAAAGGTAATCCAATCTGACTACCTTATAGGTATTGCAACATTTACTTTCCTGCCTTTTGGACTATATCATGACTCAGAGATTAAGGATACTAGAGGATAGAAATCTAAGGTCTCATGTTGAGAACTTTGGTTAATAGACAGGTATAAATTCCTCCAGATGGCACAACTAAGGTAGCATGACCCTAAGTGTAAGGTCCTCCAATTCAGCTTGAGAAGAACCAGAATTGCCAGCCTGACATGTTTATGAACAATAGGGATGGAGGGGAGTTGTTTAGAGAAATAGAGACAAAAGTCTGTGAGAACTTAGAGGTGTAAACCTGAAGGGAGGAGGGGGGAGGTAGGGGTTAGGAAATTGATTGCTTTGGGAATTAATAGTAAAGAAACTGCTTCAAAGAGAAGCATACTGTAAAGGGTATTGTCAGAATCACTTTTCTTTTGCTTCAGTAAAGGAACAAAATAAAGACTTTATGTATCCAGTAATCACTATGAGTGAGCCTAGCCTTTTGTTTCACAACTAGATTACAAGTTTACACTAAGTCTACAATAGCTGAAGAGTTGTTGATTATAGTGTGATATGGAAGTCTCTTATTCATGGGTCACCATAAGTTGATGTCAATTTAATGACAGTCAACAACATCAGCAAAAACAATGAAAACAACAACAATTGAACTACTAAATTAACAATACTCACATGATGATCGGTGTAGAGGAAGCTAAAATTAGCATTCTTGACCCAGAAGTCTTGCTCTTTTTGCAAAGAAGATGATTAGATAGCCTTCTAGTGAATTTAAGAAGGGGGTGCAGTCTTTAAAACTAAAAAAAAAAAAGAAAGATAACCTTGGGGAAGTGTGGATCTAAATAGTCTTATGCCCCACCAAAGCTGTCAATGGGTCATAACATAGCATTCTTGTGCATTACAGGCCTGCCTACACTCCTTCCTGACCACAGAAATATAACACATGTTGAGTCATTCTGTCCTGGGTAGAAAGAAAGAATAATCTTGGAAAGAAAAATACTTGGACAAAACAACTTCTAAAGGTCAAATTGAGAATAAAGAATGTATTTTATCTATTGTTAGTGACCTCTAAAAACTGAATACATGTCTGCACTCTGTATGCCAGGCACAACTGGAGCAGACTTTGTGTCTGTAGCCTGCAGGATACACAGAATAAAGGCAAGTCAAAGTAGCATTTCATTATAATTGAAGATGGGGGAGGGGATATGCAACTTTTTCATCTCAAATTTTAAAGTCCATCTGTCCAGAAGTGTGAGTCATAAAATACAAACATTCACAGATATTTTTACCAGCAGTCCTAATTAAGCCATCTGGTTACTGTATGATGAAGGCGTCAATTACACAAATTATATAGTAAGAGAGAGAGACAGACACTTGAAATTATAGTATGGATTATAGAGAGAATATCTGCTTAATGATCTGTCATTAGGTATACATGATGCCTATTCTCAATGCTATAATTTAATGTCCTTGTCTGCTTTACTAAACAATCCACATGTCAACTATTTGTCTACTGTTTTTCCTGTCCCCCAGACATTTTGGATTCCAGCATTTTTTTTCTCTACAATGTATATTAATTAACCATTTCTGCCCAAATTTTATATTTACGTTAAGCCTGATATCCTGACTACTATCATGTAAGTCTAAGGCCAAGTACCATGTTCTGGAATTGTTTTCTAAAAATGCTGGGTTTGTCATTGTTTGAATACAATTTCTTGTTTGCATATAATTTGGAAGATTGTGACTCAAATAGAGATGGGAAGGACTGGGAAAAATCTGGAAAAATGGGGGGAAAGGTTTTTTTTCCTGCTTTTTTTTCCAAAGTATTTTTTTCTGGAAAAATTGAAAAATGTGTGGCATATGTTCTTTCCCCATTATATATATATATATACATACACACACACACATGTATATGTGTGTGTGTATACACACACACACACATTGTATTAAAGCTATATAACATGAAGACCTCAATGAAAGATTTCTGAGACTTGTTGTTTCTATACACTTGTTTTCATTTTTTTCTGAAAAAAATATGCTTCGGAAAAAATCAGACCCCCCACCCCCCAATATTTTCATGGTTTTTCCAGATATAGACTGGAATCACTCAAATATATTTCAGCATTCCAATAAGAATCAGAATCAATGAGAGAAAGGTGAATAATATACATTTCTCATGATGCCATAGCATTTGAGGCATGGCAGTTAAATGGGATGTCAAACTGCATCAATTCTATAATGTAAAGGCACTTTAAAAGTCTCTGATTCACATAATTCACACGATTTAATTTAATTGTAAATATCAACAACAAATTTAAAGAATGCATGAAATGAACCAAAAAAGACGCAAGATGTCGGGGAATGTACAACTTCTTTGCAATAAAAGCTGCTAAGTTCAGATTAGAGGCAACACCCATAAAAGTATTCATGAGTAAAACTGATAAAAATTAAAGAATCCAAAGCATATTCCCTTTTAAGTGCTCTTCAACTCAACGGGATACAAGTGCACTTCAAAGTGGCATAGGCTGCACCATATTGTATTTCCTCAAAGCAGTTCAAAACCATGTCAAGAATATACTTTTCCATTACATCAGTATGTAAGAGAAGAAACTACCCTTCCAGGATATCATTCATATGATATAAAATTTTCACAAAAGGAATGATGCTGGAAGTCATTCATTGTAAAAAAAAATTTGAAAATTGTTAAAGGTCAGCCTAAATCAAAAACAGAACCAGTCCAGTTGTTCAAATGGCCACAAAGCCCATACATATGCGGGGATTTTCCTGCAAACTCCAGTCTCTCAAAGGTGGCTTAAAGCAGAGCAAAGATAGTTTACAGGCAAAAGATTTGGGATGCTTACTAGAATTTGCTACAAATTGTGTAGACTGCCAGTGCTGGATTTGAGGGGTGTCCAGGTTTTGTTTCTTCATGTAGACAAGTTTCTAGCTTAAGACTAGGGGCCTTTCCAGATAGGTCGTTATCCCAGGAGCATCTGCATTTTAAAAATGTTCCCCAAAACAAAGTAAAAAAGCAAAGGAACTCACCTGACCTCCATGAGGCAGCTGCCGAAGTTCTCCTGGCATGTACAAATGACACCCCAGGAGAAAGGGGGGCAAGAGTGATTTTTTCTTCTCCCCACTTTTTCCTGGTGCATTATTTGTATGTGCCAGGAGAACTCCAGAACTCCAGCATCCGCTTCATGGAGTTCTTCTGGGTTTTTTTTACTCTGTTTGGGGGGGGGGGGGGGTTGGGGGGAGGGGGTGATATTTGCAGTATTCTGCAGTCCAGACACCAGAGGTATTGGATTTATCCCACACCTTAATTTGCCACAAACCAGGGTTTCCTGGATTAATTCAGGTTTGTTCAGGACATCGTCTGAACATCCCTCTTTTTATTGTGGAAGTTTCCACAATACAGGGGCTGACTAGATGTGCCCTAGAGTGTCTCCAAATGTCTTGATTGAGGAAACTGTTCTCATGGAAATTTATCTGCCATAGGCCCCTTGTAGAAGAAGAAAATTCTAGAGATTGTTCACTGTGAACATACAGAGCATTGGCTAAAACTGTTGGGTGCAACCACATTGATACTGAAAAGCAATATTTCTGGCAACAATCTAATTGAATTTAAAATAAATATGTACAGCCTTTCAATCATTCATATAAGCTTCCTGGAGATATTTGGTAATGGAGCTGGAAGCACAGCAATATTCAAAGGACATTTCTGAAAATCTACATTTTTCCTCTTCATAAAGGTATTATAATGAACTTTGTTAGTGCTCTATATATGCACATATATTTGTGAAGAATACAATACTATTAATATTGACAATATTTTTCAAAAGAATAGGGTTCTAATTCCACAATGTCAGTGCTTGTATGCCAAAAATGACATAAGCCAACTCAACCACCAAGATCTGTAGGCTGAATTTCATTTTGAACACAAAATGATTTCTCCAAAACTCTCAGTAAGAAATCCAGTGCATCTAAAATTTAAAATTTCATATATGTGAGTAATAGATAATATTGTTAATCTCTTTTTACAAGATGAAATAGTATGGAGGGCTAATGAAAACTGCATCCCTGCCATAAATATATGATTAGTAAGAGCTATGATATTTCAAAATTTAACCAGAAGACTACTTTCCCTCACTTAACCACTTGAAACGTTCAAGAGAGACTTCTTTGACAATAATGAAATATATGAATATGTCAGAACTGCAGATATATGAGGCAGTAGGAGGAAGTGTACATATAAAATTATGATGATAGGCATGCAGTTCTTTGACTTGGGCTAATAAACCTGCCAAGGATATATTGTCCCATTCTCAGTACCAACTCAGGAAATATTTCACTCAAGCCAAACTGCTGTGGCCTCCAAGATTGTCTCTTTAAAATTAAACAGAATGACATTTACAATCAGGAGCCAAGAAAAATATACACAGAGAGATGCATCCCCAAGTATGCCTAGAAACACAGGGGGAGGAGTTGTTTGACAGCTATTTATTGTTGATTTTTTTTTCAGATACATAAATAAAATAAGTGCAAGTCTTCACTGACTTTCATGGATCCTGACAGAAAATAGGTATGGGATTGAATTCCGACTCAGCCATACATAAAGTACAAGTCCATTGAAACCAATGGAACGTGATGCTAGAATAACTAAAACCTCAAATTTTGTGTGTTTTCTGAGTTGTATGGCTGTGTTCTAGCAGCATTTTCTCCTGATGTTTCACCTGCACCTGATGGTAGTAAAGTGAGTGGAGTATATATATACCTGTGGAATGTCCAGGGTGGGAGAAAGAACCAGTGCCTTTTAACCAAGTATGAAGGGTGCAATTGGCAAGCCTGGAGGTACACTTATTTGCAAGACATACATATAAATACAAAATTAAAACAGAGAAAATAATACAGGAAACGCTATCAGCAGAAAGAACCTATTTTAACTCTTATACATAAGAGAGATATAAATGTGGACTTGTTAGTAGACAAACCATATTTCTGCACAGACAATTCTGTTTTAGTGTTTGTATATTTGTAGATTTTAAATTGTATTGAAATGCTTTTAATATAAGCTGCTTTGAGTCTCCTTTTGGAGAGAAAAAAACAGGGTATGCAAAAACCATCATCATCATCACCACAACAACAGCAATAATATGGAGGTCCAAGAAGAGCAAAATAATGGTAAATAAACCAAATGACAGCCATGTTGTTGTTGTTGTTCATTCGTTCAGTCGTCTCCGACTCTTTGTGACCTCATGGACCAGCCCACGCCAGAGCTCCCTGTCAGCCGTCACCACCCCCAGCTCCTTCAAGGTCAGTCCAGTCACTTCAAGGATGCCATCCATCCATCTTGCCCTTGGTCAGCCCCTCCTTCTTTTGCCTTCCACTTTCCCCAGCATCATTGTCTTCTCTAGGCTTTGCTGTCTCCTCATGATGTGGCCTAAGTACTTCAACTTTGTCTCTAGTATCCTTCCCTCCAATGAGCAGTCGGGCTTTATTTCCTGGAGGATGGACTGGTTGGATCTTCTCGCAATCCAAGGCACTCTCAGAACTTTCCTCCAACACCACAGTTCAAAAGCATCTATCTTCCTTCGCTCAGCCTTCCCTAAGGTCCAGCTCTCACATCCATAGGTGACTACAGGGAATACCATGGCTTTGACTAGGCGGATCTTTGTTGCCAGTGTGATGTCTCTACTCTTTACGATTTTATCGAGAGTGGACATTGCTCTCCTCCCAAGAAGTAAGTGTCTTCTGATTTCCTGGCCACAGTCTGTATCTGCAGTAATCTTTGTTTATTTGGAAACACTGGGCATAAATCAAGAAAATATAATTAACCTGGACATAAATCAAGAAAACCTAATTTAGACAGTCACAACTGTCTAAAATCTCTGCCTCCAAAGCAGTTCTTTAAACAAAATAAATGGAATTACTTTCCCGCCAATGAACAAGGCACATGAACATCCTTGAACTACTCAGAAGAAGAGCTAATATAGCAATTTAAGTATTACACTGTGCTAAAGTAGCTTTACCCAAGAACAGTATTAAAGAAGAATTTGATTTTTTTATGATTGCAAAATTCATTGAATACTCTACTGAGTCAGGGTGATACTGGTACTAGCATTATTTTCACTTTAAGCTATTTTTGAGAAATATCTTAAATTAGCAATGTGTGTCTGTTGCCTTTATGATGTGTTCATACTTCTTTTAAAAAAGAGGGGGGGGGGTGGAGTGTGATTTGCTTATAGACCAGGGGAGGTGTTTGTATAATCCACCTGTACTTGTGTAAAATAATTCTTGGCTACTCAGACAATTTCTTTGATGAATTAGTGAAGAATTATAGCCATATGGCTAATTAATTAAGAATTACAGTCATAGCTGAGCTGGTTAAACAAAACCAATTTCTTCAACAGCATGGATGGAGGAGGAACAAGGACTACTTGCCAAATAGACTCTTCTGGGAAGTTCATGATGATGACATGACATTAGCTTTCTGATTTTCTAAATGTTTTACACGATTTGAGAAACTTTACAAAGAAAGGGTTAAACTAACCCTACTGTCAAATCAAGGCCTATGGGTTTAACTTCACAAAAAAAAAACCCAAAAAGAATAGTTATTGTGAATTCACATGCATATACATAACCAGTACTTCCTTTGTGAGCAAAGAATCACATTATGTTTTAGGTTTCTATACACAAGTCCCTTTAAACATTAAATGTGATTATGCTTGAGAGTTTAGCAAATGTTGATCTCCCTCTAGGCATTTTTTTTTTACCAGAGTAAAGGGATATTGTTTAACAAGCTCTTGCATACAAATGCATACAGATAAATACAGAAATTATCTTCTTCTGGTAAATCAAGGGCATCATAACTTCTAGCTCACTTGTAGTGACCAAACCTTCTATCCTCTGAAAGAGAGACAGTAGAAAAACTCCCTCCAACTCCCTCCAGCTTAGCACAAATGGCTTTTTGGAATTCTCTATCAAACCACATAAAATATTTTCACTGGCCAATTTCTTCCCCATCACCCCCATGGGCCAAATGTATTAGAATGACCTGCCTTAAACACATAAACACACACTTGTAATGAGCCAAATATAATTTTGATGCCCTGCACAAGCTAATGTGGACCATGAGGAGGGGGACTGAGAAGAAACAGTCAACTATTGCTTATCCTCCCCACATGTTTTCAAATCCAGCTTCGATCCCTCCCAAATATGTATAGAAGAGGCAAAGCTTTTCAACAATTTGGAGAGTGTCAACATCTGCAGGGTTAGTAGCTTGGATTCTTTGTTCTGCTGAAAGGATTTCTCTCATTCTATAAAATAATCCAGGCATGATCAAACTTTGGCTCCCCAGGTGTTTCGGATTTCAACTCCCTACTGGCTGTTGGGAATTGTGGAAGCTGAAGTCCAAAACACCTGGAGGGCCAATATTTGATTATGCCTGTGATAATTTCAATGCAAAGGTATCAGTTCCATCATTATAAAGTGACTGGAGACATCTGGAGGGTCTTTATTAACCGTAAAGTTAAATGGTTATGATATTCACTAGCAGCACTATAAGATTCAGCAACCAAGGCCTTGGAAGCTTCAACCGGGTTTTGGACCCAGGTTGTATATCCCTGGTTTAATGGATCTCAGCAAAAAGACTAGACTACACGCTTCCCTTGAAGAATTCTTGTCAGCAGGAATAGAAATTGTTGGGCTGATGGATATAAGTCAGCTGCTTATATTGACACATACACAAAAGTAAGTTCTAAATATTGATGTGTGATGTTCCTCTATCGTTACTCCCTATAATGTGGCACTGGAAAAAAAAGGAAAAAGTGACCTTGCTCTTACATGCCTTAATGGCTCACTTCCACAAAGCCCTATGAAACATCTTTTAAAAAATGGAGAAAATTTTCTGGAGAAAATTTCTGAAATTTCTGAAAAAAATGCATGCCAATCCTGACATGCATAAAAACATACAAAAAATCCTTACTCCTCGACCTCTAAATTCTGAATTGTATGTCCCTCTCAACCTGGCATTATACTTCTTTTACCTATAATTCTCCCTCCACATTCAAAGGTTTGGGATCCATGTATTTGATTATTTGTAGGTATGCCACATCTCTCAGACTTTAACTTTGGGAGGGAGGGAGACCAGTGATCACCATAGCTGCCACAATTTTTTTTCCTGAGGTTAAAGGCTCCTGTGTAAACATGCTTACAGTAGTATTGAGCTTTAAAGAAAGAAAGAGACCAAACAACAACAATCTCTTTGGTCAACCACTTCTGGAACCTTCCTACTGTGAGGATTTCTGGAGGTGGTTGGCAGGCCATAGGTGCAGAGGACCAATGATCCTCTTTGCAGCGTAACTCTGGCAGTCAGCCATTGAGTAAATTGACAGAGTTTATAACTAAAGAGTTTGCAGATGCTTTGCACCTCCCACAGTAACAAAGAGGCAAAAAAGAACAAGCTGTTTTGCTGACTCACTTTGGAAGGCTATACACACCAGTAAAAAGCTTGCTGTTCCTCTTCCATTCATGCTGGCTGTCAGAATTGGTTGATACAGTGGTGCACTGCTGCTATCCCTCCTGTGGCTTTGAAAGAGATGGGAGAACAATGGGCCACTTTGCCAAACAACTCTGGTAGCCAGCCAATCTGTACACTGCCACAGTTATTCACAGAGGGGCATCCTTCTACTCTGCCTTTCCACAGCTTTGGAAGAGGAGGAAGATATATCTCAGGGTATGGCAGGGTAGAGCAAGGCTTTCTTAAAAATCCAGCAAGTGCATGGGGACAATGGGCATGTTCCTCCAACATACCCCAAAGCCACTGAAAGTGACAGAACAGAGCATCAGTGAACCTTTCTGCCAACCAATTCTGGTAGCTATCCAGTACCTAGGCTTCCATAGTTGGTTGACACTAGATCACTAGAGCTCCACCCCCAATCTCCGCAGCTTTGGGAGAAATGGAGGAACAGTTACCCCCTTCCCCCCGGCACACACACACAGATAATCTCTGCAAGGCTTTACACATTCATGGGGTTTGGGACATAGGAATCTTGCTGGGGTGAATGTGTAAGGCAAATTGTACTTCAAATCGGTGGAGGGAAATGATGCAATGCCATTTAATTCACCATTTCAAAATAAAAACAGAAGTAAAATAATATTTTAACAATTTTGATTGTGAATTTTTCTCTTTTGTAAGCTGCTGTGAGTCACAGTATGATCTCCATGTCTGTGCACAGATCCACACCCCATTCCCTACCAAAAATGCAAACTCTGTATAGTCATCTCCCAGCTACAACATATGTAGTGTTCTTCATGGTTTCATTGACCTGGCACATAAATATTTCCATACAACACATGCAATTACTAACCTATAGTTTTGCAAATATGTATTTGCATGAGAAAATACCTGCTTCTCCCTCTCCTTATTTCTCTCTTTCTGTGAGTTTATGTGTTTCATGGGAAACACAAAAGAGTTATTTGATTGGACGTATTTGTTCTACCTGGTACATTCATTTTGAGATAGTCACCTTGCAAGACAAACACCGTTATGGCAGTCTAACTATGCATGTGAGCTGTAAACATCTGCTTATGCTAGTTAAGCTCATCAAAAGGAGTTTGATGCAATTAATGTATGCAGTTTTAATGAAACATACAAAACAGTAATTGCGCCTATAATTATGCTATAATTAAATTGCAATCATATAATTAAAATAGGCTACATAAAAGCTTTGCCTTTGAAATAATTCAATGTTCCATCTATTTTGGCATTTATGTCTTTTATCTGTGTGATTCACTACTTTTAGTTTACTGAAACATGCATGTGTATCATCCAATATTTCACGAATGAAAAATAGCAATACATTGGGAATTTGTAATACATGTGCCTAAGCCATTAAGGCAGGCATCCTCAAACTGCATCCCTCCAGCTGTTTGGGCCTCCAACTCCCAGAAGCCCTAATGAGCTTGTTCAATTGTCAGGAATTCTGGGAGTTGAAGTCCCAAACAGCTGGATGGCCACAGTTTGAGGATGCCTGCATTTAGTGTGTGGCCAAATGCAAAAGTAGCTAATGCGAAAGGATGTTCTAACTGTTGAAAGTATTATAAAGTGTGCAAAATTATATTGTTCATTGCATGTTTTAGTTGTGTTTGGTTGGTGGGTTTGTGCCTTTAATTGTTGGAATGCTTGTGGTTTGGGTCTTGTCAATTGGATGCAGGTGGGGCTTATGACTGTTGTTATTATAGTTTGCATCTGCCTGTAGTCTCTGGTCTGATCTCTTGGTGTTCTTTTTGTTTCTACTTTGAAGCTGTAATAAAGTAAGCTTCTGCTGTAGTATTTTTATTTTTATTTGATATCATAACTTTGCTGAAATATTTTGATCATGATGCTTGTGCCCTTTATTTTTTATTTCCTTTTTCTAAAAAAGAGATAGCAGTTACTAAATACTTTACCCCACCACAGTTTATATATCTACTACTTCAACTCATATATCTTGTTTCCACTATTGTAAATATTTGCTCAGGCAAACATTTATTTAGTTCATTTGTTTGTCTTCTCTTACTTTTTATCCCCTTCCCTAGAGAGAAAACTTTTTATTGCTGTCATTTTACTATTGTCGTAGTTATTCCTTACCTATTCCCTTTGACTAGCAGATTCAGAACATAATAACAATTCAAATATCCGTAAGTGATTGTATGCAATAAAGAAGATAATAAAATAGAAACAAACACTGTGTTGTCCTTAAATGCTGAGTGTTATGTAGTCACATTAGGTATTTGATTGGATTTTCACTGCATAGAATTTCTATCCAAAACACTTACCTTAAACTTGAAGAACATTAATAAACTGAATAAGAATAATATTTTCTGCAATTGCTTTGAAGATTCTGAATTTCTGCCCCAACGGATTAGTGAATTATTTCCATTCGAAGAAGAAGAAGAAGAAGAAGAAAGTATGCCACCACTAGAATTGTTCCTCACTAAGTAAATAAAAATACAAAAGAAATAAAACAATGTTTTATCACTTGTGGTTCATTTTTATGTAAATAAAGCAGATCAAAAATAAAAATGTTGAAATTAGACCCCCTGAAGTGGTTTTGGGTTTTTTGGGGGGGTTTTTTTGGAAAATGACCAGAGGACTTTTTTGTTCTTAATCAGACTATAGACACAATTATTGTTATACTAAATAAGTAATTGTCAGCTTTCATAGCATCACTTGAAAGAGACAGGATTTCATGTTATTAGTCAAGATGACTACAGTAAGTTCTTGGTATCCATGGATGCTGAAGTCCCATTATATAAGGTGGTGATGAAATAATGTTTCCTATATAAAATAGTAAACTCAAATTTGCTATTTGCATTTTGAAAAAGAATGTAGCAAATGGTTAAATCTGTGTATGCAGAATTTATTGATATCAAGGACCAACATCATAATGATAGACTTTTCAATATTTTACAGATGAAAATTGGAACACGTGCAGTCAAGCAACATCAGAACATAGTCAAGGTGTCAAAAGTTATTAATGAAGATGAAGGCATAGGACAAGAGAGGCTACTGGGAAGATTTTCTTTCCTACTATTCCTCTTGATGTGTTGAGTTCAACGTACATTTTCACTCTGAACTCACTTAGAAGTATTTGAAGTAAACTCTTAACTAAAGGGGAGCGTGGGAAGAAGGAGAAACTGGAATATTTAAAACAGTTGAAGTATGTTTGGAATATTTCATGATGTCTCTTTCTAGTGATGGCACCAGAGTTGGCTATAAACGTACTAATAATGGCAACAATCACAACAAAAACAACTCTTAAAGGTTGAATTAAAATATTTAATGCAGCAGATTTTTGTTTATGAAGGTGAACAGTGGAAATATCCAAGGTCCTTATTTTTTCAGGATTGAATCTTTACTTTGGTGTTCTCCATCTAATTCCAGGATGGGGAAAATTGAATACAGTGGAAATATGTAGTCAATGTCACCCCAATTTATAGTTCTTGAAATGCCTTGAAAAAATTGCACCTCAAAAATTTTTTATTTGACATGACTCATATGTTGCCCCCCTCCCCCAATACATAGGTTTAGCTCCTACATTCTCTCCAAGAAATCCACATAATTATTTATTTATCATGTCAGGGGCAGACCAAACAGTTGCATTGCATTTTTTAACAAACAAACAAACAAACAAACCACAAAGTTTGCAAGTTTGGTAATTGATTAAATGTCCTTTGACCAGTATCTGGCCACTTGGAGTGCTTCTGGTGTTGCTGCAAGAAGGTCCTCCATTGTGCATGTGGCAGGGCTCAGGTTGCATTGCAGCAGGTGGTTAGTGGTTTGCTCTTCTCCACACTCGCATGTCATGGATTCCATTTTGTAACCCCATTTCTTAAGGTTGGTTCTGCATCTCGTAGTGCCAGAGTGCAGTCTGTTCAGCGCCTTCCAAGTTGCCCAGTTTTCTGTGTGCCCAGGGGGAGTCTCTCATTTGGTATCAGCCATTGGTTGAGGTTCTGGGTTTGAGCCTGCCACTTTTGGACTCTCACTTGCTGAGGTGTTCCAGCGTGTGTCTCTGTAGATCTTAGACAACTATTTCTTGATTTCAGTCGTTGACGTGCTGGCTGATATCCAAACAGGGGATGAGCTGGAGATATCACTGCCTTGGTCCTTTCACTATTGGCTGCTACTTCCCGGAGGATGTCAGGTTGTGCAATACCAGCTAAGCAGTGTAATATTTCCAGTGGTATAGGGCGCAGACACCACGTGATAATGTGGCATGTTTCATTAAGAGCCACATCTACTGTTTTAGCATGGTGAGATGTGTTCCACACTGGGCATGCATACTCAGCAGCAGAGTACCATAGCGCAAGGGCAGATGTCTTCGCTGTGTCTGGTTGTGATCCCCAGATTGTGCCAGTCAGCTTTCGTATGATATTATTTCTAGCGCCCACTTTTTGCTTGATATTCAGGCAGTGCTTCTTGTAGGTCAGGGCACAGTCCAAAGTCACTCCCAGATGTTTGGGTGCGCTGTAATGCTCCAATGGGATTCCTTCCTAGGTAATCCTCAGAGCTCGGGATGCTTGTCTGTTCTTGAGGTGAAAAGCACATATCTGTGTTTTAGACGGATTAGGGATCAGCTGGTTTTCCCTGTAATAGGCAGTAAGAGCACCCAGAACTTCGGAGAGCTTGTGTTCAACCATCTCAAAGCTCCCTGCTTGAGTGGTAATGGCACAATCATCAGCATAGATGAAACTCTCTGGTCATTTTTGTAAATGTTGCACATTGATGGCGCAAGCACGCTCCCCTGAGGCAGGCCGTTCTGTTTTCGCCATCTGCTTCTCTGGCCCTGGAACTCAACAAAAAAGCTCCTATTGTGTAGCAGGTTTCCTATGAGGCGGGTGAGGTGGTAGTCCTTTGTGATAGTATACATTTTTTCTCAGGAGGAGGCGGTGGTTGACAGTATCATAAACTGCTGTGATCTGCTGCCTTTCAAAGCCATCTTCTATGTGCTGAGTCTGGTTCAGCACTTACGATGTGCAGCTTTTGCCTTTCCTGAAGCCAGCTTGCTGTGGAATCAGACATGGGTCTATTTTTTCCATAATTCTATGCAAAATAAGTCTCTCCAGAACTTTGTAAAGGTGGCACAACAGGGAGATTGTTCTATAGCTTTTTGGATCATTACGGTCTTTGCCTGGTTTCAAGATGGCTATGACTTGCTTTCTTCCAGATTTTGGGGATCTGACAGGATGCAGTGCAGGTATTCATCAGCTCAAGTAGCCAGCACCTTGTTTTTGGACCAAAGTTCTTGATTTGTTCCCTCCATAGATCCAGGCTAGATTACATTTATTGAGAGTCATGTCCAATTCAGTAGAAGTAAAAGGTTCATGAAGGTTGTTGTTCTCAATATCTGGTTGTCTGGCTATTGGCTTCTTTCTTACTTTGGTGGCAAGGTTGGGTTTCCCATTCTTCAAGAGTTGGTGTGCTATCTGATCTGCCTTTATGTTGGCATGGGTATTAGTTTGTGAGGGGTCATTGCTCAACTGTATTAGCAGCCTCCATGCCTTCTGGCTGCTCCTGCCCATGTCAACTTCTGCTATCAGCTTTATCCACTGTCTTTCTTGGCTTCAGAGATGGAGGACACAATGCTCTGTGCTGCCTGAAGGGTTTGCTCACTAAATGGGTCTTCATTGTGGAGCCTGTAATAGTTTTCCAACAAGGCAGCTGTTTCAGGAGTAATGCCGTGAAGGTAGTTGGTTCTGTAGCCTCTCGGTATAGAGGCCCGTGAGCAGGTTTTCACTATTTTGATGAAGTGCTCGTATTCCTCAAGGATTGGCGTGACCAATATGATCAAATCATCTAACATGTCTGAGAATTTCATCCAGTCTGCCTTTCTGAAGTTGAATCTTCATTTAAATCGAACTTCCTGGGGCTTTATAGTTGGAAATAGTTGGTATACTATTGGTTGGTGCTGTGTGTTTGGAATTGGTAGTCCCAATGATTTAGTGCATTGCTGTACAATGCTGTCGCTCACAAATAAGAGGTCTGGGTGATATCCTCGGTGCCATCTCCCGCTGTTTTAGGATGGTGGGAGCTTACTATCGTGAATGAGTGATAGTTTGTGCAGTTCAGACCAGGAGAGGACAGCTTCTCAATTTTTATCCTCTTGAGCATAGCCCCATACATGGCTATGGCTGTTACAGTCACCAATTACTACCGCCCTTTGGCGCCTATCAAAGTTCTTGGGGGAGGAGAAACAAAACCCTTCATTTGGGGGCTTGTACACAGAGGTGATTGTGGTGTTATTAAGCTCTACTGTTATAACCTCTATATTGTTTTCTTCAGTGTTGTGGGCACTGCTGACTTGGAGGCCTGGTTTTACAAAGACAGCTCTTCCATACTGTGCATATGGTCTTTCCACTACTAAGACCATTCCTGGAACTTTTGTCATTTCTGTTGTTCATCCCTATGTGTTTCTTGAACACACAGCACATCACATTTCTTATCTTGGCACAGTTCATAGAGCAGTTGCTCTTTGGCAGTTGACATGCCTTCAATGTTGATTGAGATTATTGTAATGGTTGGTCCTAAAAACGTCTGTTGGTTGTTTTCCTTGCTTGTTTGCATGCTGCAAGTCACTTCTGGTTGCTTCTGCAATGAGAGAATCAGCCGTCTACAAAGACGTTGCCCGGGGGATGCCCGGATATCTTGCAGTCCTGTGAGGAGGCTTCTCTCATGTCTCCCATCCACATCATTCAAAAATCTTAACTCCTACCTAACCCCTACTCTTAAAAAAAAACTGTCTGCATAAGTATGTGATGCTACTTCTGGTTGGTTTAGATCAGAGGTCCTCAAACTTTTAAAATAGAAGGTCAATTCACAGTCCCTCAGACTTTTCTTGGAGGGAGGACGCTATAGTTTGAAAAAGAACCATTAATGAATTCTTATGCATACTGGACATAATATTATTTGTAGTGCAAAACAACAACAACAACAACATGAAAAAGTATTTCAATGGGAAGTATGGGCCTGCTTTTGGCAGATGCAATATCAAAATTAGAGTTGTTGTTGTTTGCCTTCAATTCACTTCAGACTTAGGGTGACCCTAAATGTAGAGTACAGACCAGGTAAGTGACCTTGGAGGGCCACATCTGGTTTAGATGCACTGGTCCAGCCTTCAGTGATGGAGGGCAGGGACAAGAATATCTCCCACTCCTCTGCATAAATCTATCCAAATGGTAGAAAAATTGACACCCATATATTATTCTCGATATGTAGTAAGCCATGAGCAAATAGGGGAAATAATTTATGTCCCTAATGGCTTCCTACTAGTACAGCATGACATAAATCATTCACAATTGAACAAATCAATAATTTGTCTGAGTGACAGCTATGTCTACATCAACATCTGACATAGGAAACACAGAAAGGTCTCAAAACATGTAAAACATCAACTAGAAAAAAAGTAGAGGATGAAAAATTAAAACTCTCAAACAAAAGTTAATTATGATAATATGCAGTAGTGGTACACAGAAAGACCAACTATATGTAGTTCAGAAATCATGTAGTATGGTAAAAGAGACAAAAAAGAGTTGTAGTGTATGTTTCACTGCATTTCCATCAGAATAACAAAAATTAGCATTATCCATAACTTTTTCAAGGACATAGATGAAATATTTCAAAGATGCTGAATAGGTGTAGAAATTACTCATAGTAAAAAAAACCCAACAAAAAACCCCAAAAAACTCATTATAAAATAGAAATATAGTACATTTACCACCTTGAAGATGAAACAATAAGTTTTTGTATTTGTAGGGTTGCATACTCAATGTGGAAGTTTGTAATACCTTATTTGGAAATTAGAGGAATTATTGAGTATCTTTCACAATTTTGTTCTAAATCTAGGCCATCCTTTTCGTCTTTCACTGGATATTCTGGATGTTACTTTAGATTTGACACACAATTCCCACCTCATGAATGTTTTTGCTATTCAGGTATTTGCTATAACCTCTGATAGCTAAAAGTTCCATTATAAAAGCAGGGATGTGTAGGCACTAGCAATAAAGTGTTCACTCCTCTTCAGACCTTTTTTTGCATACAGTATGATGCCCAGAACGAATTTACTGAGCAGGTTTGGCAGATATTGTCTGGCTATACTTAGAAGCTGCTCTGTGATGTACTTCATGTAACTTCTGTGTTTCAGCTCTGAAATAAAGCATTTCTGGAGTTGCAAAAATCCTTCTGAAATGTTAAATTATTCACTGAACTATTGCAATTCTTTTGGAAAAATAAATCTTTCAGCTAATATAAGTGAAGATATATTGTTCCATGCGCCAAGTCAGAGTCTAAGGAAAGAACAGACAATATGCTAAATCAAGTATGTTTCCAGAGTACGCTTTGATACTGGAGACAGTCAGCCCAGCAGGAGTTTAAACAAACCAAAACAGCCTTTACATTTTCTCTTCCTCCAGTGACAGGATTGCAGAGGGCATGGAGCCACCTGGGAGCATTTGTGAAGTTGGAAATATTCCTGCAAAGAATTCAATATCAAAACAAGGCAAGACAGTGAGATATCAATTGTTTATATCAATATGAAAATTTTAGGGTAAATATCTTTGAAAACACTCCAAAGATTAATATTCCTTTTTTGCTTTTTGGTCACTAGTACTTCCAAGATTAATTGGCCCGCCAACCAAAATTTGTTAAAATAACATTCATATGAGTTTTTAAAGATCTGATTAAATTTTACTTTTAGCGGTCTATTTACTACCATAAGTTTTGCAAACATGACAGTTCAGACAAATATATCAGCATAACAATGTAATGGACCTGAATGAAAAGCCCAGCAACAAAATCAGGAATGAGGAGTAGAGCGGGGAGCATGAACACACTGGCCCAGCCGGGACGATGTTTCTGTTGTCTCTTCAATAGAAGGGAGCAAAGTAATCTCCCACCCTCATATTGAGGGGGGAGTGGAGCAATTTCTATTTTAGAAATAACTCGTGTGTCAGCAATATGACTCACAGGCTTTTTTTTTCTAATGAAGTCTGACTTGGCCATGGTAGTCCATGTCCTAGTTAACTCCAGATTGGGTTACTGCAATGCACTCTACATGGGGCTGCCTTTGAAGACGGCTTGGAAACTACAGTTGCTTCAAAGATCTGCAGCCAGACTACTAACCGGAGCTAGTTACAGGGAGCAGTCAACTCCACTGTTCAAACAGCTCCATTGTCTTCCAATAAGTTTCCGGTCCTAATACAAAGTGCAGGTTATCACCTATAAAGCCCTAAACGGTTCGGGACCTGCCTATCTTCATGATCGCATCTTCCCTTATAAGCCAGCACATACTTTAAGATCATCTGGGGAGGCTCTTCTCTCACTTCCACCGCCCTCACAAGCTTGGTTGGTGGGGATGAGGGAAAGGGCCTTCTCTGTGGTGGCCCCTCAGCTCTGGAACTCCCTCCCCAGGGAAATCAGACAGGCTCCCACTCTCTCCATTTTCCACAAGGAATTAAAAACTTGGCTATTCCATTGTGCCTTTGATTAGGCAGTTCACCACAGAATTTCCCGACCTATCTAGTTCCTGTACTTTAACATGGCCCCTTTCTGGCACTTCTAACATTTTAATAGCCTAAGAACATTATTCATATCATGATCTGAACACCATGCTCAATACATAGAATCATAAAATCAATCATAGAATCATAGAATCATAGATTCAAAGAGTTGGAAGAGACCTCATGGGCCATCCAGTCCGACCCCCTGCCAAGAAGCAGGAATATTACATTCAAATCACCCCTGACAGATGGCATCTCATATGCATGGGGGTATTGGGGTAACGATACAAAAGGTTTGCTAGGGTAGACCCTCTTTCACTCAGACTCAGCCCCTCCCCCCGAATCAAACTCACCCCCCCCCCAAATCAAAATCCTGGCTACGGGTCTGGCACTTAGTAATTATGAACTGAACCCAGCACTTTATTTGCTCTGTCATGTTATTGCTTTTAATTGTTTTTATAATGTTGTCTGATTTTATGTTTATTGATGTTTGATATTGTTTGTTTTTTTATTCTTATTTTAACCTTTTCTGTTGGGAATGTCCCTTTGTAAGCCACCCCGAGTCCCTTCAGGGAAATGGAGGTGGATATAAAAATAAAGTTATTATTATAAAGTTATTGTATGACATGACAAAATGTGAGTCATCCCATAACCAAACACCACAGCCTCATGTGTGCACACTGGGTTCCACATGGACAAATTCATGGGAAATCATATTTTTGTCCTGGAGCTCTCAACTATGTGTACTTCCTGAAAATCCCTTCCTGTGTAGTAAGGCTGGCATCTTTCCGCAACATTTGCTATCACCCTTCCAAGTGTCTGGGAAATGTGTTAAGTGCCATACGACACCTGTGATGTATATTATAAATACCAGGGTGGTGAACGGCAAAGTTTTACTTTTTCCAATGGCCAAGTTTGGCAAGCACTACAGAAAAAAATGAAGGAGGGTAACGATATGACAAATCACCTCATGGAGCATTCCACACCACAAATCAGGGATCTATGGGCTCATTTTGAGTGGGAAAGGAACCAGTATTATGAATTCAGGCAGCGGAAGGTTGGTTTATATTATGAGACAATGTGAGTATGCCACCTTGTATTGGGAATGCACAGTGTAGAGGCACAGAGTGGCCTGTTTGTTCTCCATTTAGCTCAGTCATCCTAACTATTACAACATTTATACATATCATTTCTTGTTTTACTATATCTAGCTTCCCTTGATTGATGCTTTTCATTTTCCATGATATTATAATATGTGTTGCATAGCTTCAGAGTTTCCTTTTGTTTTTCAGCACGTGAACAGCTAAACATTTGGCTTGAGTCCAGTTGTGTCATTAGCCACATTACTACTCATACTTGTCTTTTGCTTTCCCAATAGCTGTTTCGTTTAGGATTGTCTCATAATAGGATTTTCATGGTAAAAGGCATTCAAAATGGGTTTGCCATGCCTTCTTTTGCACTATGTGAATATAACATTAGCTATGTTGCTACTGCTGTCATCTCTGTGAGAGCCTCTGCCATTTTCCACATACTTCTGCCACAAGTTCTACTGTGGCTCAGTAGCTGTTTGGCACATTCAATATGGCTCCTCAGAAAAAGCCTGTCTGACTTGGGAAACTCTACCAACAGCACTACTGCCATACAAACTGATATAGCCTCTTGCCTCATAGAAGTAGGCAACCCTTGCCCTCTCTATTTGTACTAAGTACTTTTGCCTTTCCTTTGAGTTTTCAAATGCACTGTAATACCTATTGTGCTAGATATGGCTAGGTACCGAGAACCTTGTACACTGTTTCCGTATCTAATGATTCTAGATGGCAGTTATGGCCAGCAGCTTTTGAGAGACCAGTCTTCTTTGAGGATGGCTAAGTCTTTTCCCAAAGCCATCAGAGCTAGTTGACAGCATATAGTAGTGCAAAGTGTGCAAGAGCTTCACATTGTGTGCAAAAAAATGGAGTATTATTTCCTTCATTCTGCAAAATTGTACAGCTTCTTCAGAAGTACTACATTTGCCATCATCCATAAACAATGATACACGAATGAAATCAAATCCAAGGAGAACTCTGTAGGAGAAAATGAACAATGGACAATGTAGTTCTGGAACATGAGCATCAACAGACCCTGTATGAGCAGATCATTATTGGAGTACCTTTAAAATCTTTCTTCACATCGAGAAACTGAAACTTTGGGGATCTTAGAGTGTATGTATGGAGGACAGAGTGTCAGCCTAAGGCCATCTTTCCAAATTATTTCATGCCTGAAATGGGATGTCAGAAATGGATTTTAATGAGTTCTGATATTAACTGACCTTACACATATCACAAAGATTGTTATGAAAATCAAGAATTAATTGTATACAAACTATCATCCTTCTTAAGCATCCCAATGGAAAAAATAATTATACTGTACTTACAGGAATAAAGGGCTTATTTTGAGAAAACATAGTTTAGAAATTTGTATTTCTATGCTTTTCTAAGGAGTGCTTCACATTTAATGAGGAATTTACACTTGATAGTCTACTGTACCATTGAGCGGGAGGTGTGCAACCCTTCAAGAAGCTATTAATTCCCATGACTCTAATAAGACATTTGAGGGGGCTCTGCAAAAGGAAAAACTGGATAAAGAAGTGCAATCATTATTAACCCTCTTCAGATCCTTAGAATAATTTGCAGCATACAAAATGCAGCTGACAACTTACTTTCATCTAAAGCAGAATTTGTGTCAACACACTAATTCCACAGACCAAACATGGCATGCACGTTTTTGGAATACCTCCTGAAACATCAAGCATAAAATTATATCCATTGATCAAAGATATATGCAGTAACATATGCAGAACACCAAGAAACATCAATGTTCAATTAAATGTTTTTTATTCAGCACATACATACATATACTCCCTACAAGTATCATTCAAAAAAGGAACATTCATTTGTAATTTCTATGTTGGAAGTCCAACAAAATAAATTCCTTTGAAATATCTGTGGAAGAGACTGATACAGGATATGAGAAAAACACAACATTTGACCAATATTTGACTCAAATACGCAATGGAGTTTTTAAAATGGCAAAGTATTTATTGAAGTGCAGTATACCAAAAATGCTGAAATATACAGATTACATCTGTGCTGGTATTAATTGAACAGAAAAAATGATGTTAAGCTTGTGATGGGGTAGCCCAGTGAAAACCATGTGTGATTAAGATACATTCTTATTTGCTTTCCTAGGAAATGTTTTCAGCAGAATCATTCAGGTAGTTGCTAAAGCCGGGATGTGCAGGTAGTATTATTTGTGAGAGTTGGTGCAATTTTGTGGGGGAATTAATCTAAATCGCAGAAAATTATGTGGATAACCTCAAATGTGTTATTGCCTACAACCACACATGCATTTCTCAAAATGACGAATGCTACACTTGGTACTGCTGATCTGTTTCCCTCTCTTTTTTTTTTTATAAAGTCACAGTAGGTAACAAAAGAAAATGGGGACCATGTAACGAAAAACACATCCTTCAAATTGGAGTACTACTTGCTAACCCTTCCCTCTGTCCTGCCCACTATGATTTTATATCACTTATTTTCAGAGGTGATTTCTTTTCCTGATGCCGGTCACTTCCCAGCAAGGAGAGCATCATGTAATGTTCCTCAAATGAGAGCTCCATTTCCAAAATCACAAAGTGAAATTGTTTTTCTCACCTCCATTTTACACACCATATCTCCTGTATGACCTTTACCACTGGGGATCAGTAACATAATGCATCAGCACCATACTTTACTGTATTGTTGTTCCATTTCTTGGAATGCTTTTTTCATTTGTACTACTTCACTCGGGGGCTTTTTCCCTCTCCTGCCTGATTTCTTTTCTTCATTGCTTATCTGTTTTTTTTTTTCTGGCCTCATTGCTGCTGTGGGGTGGCATGAAGGACAGCTAAACCAGACTGCAAGCAATCCCTCCTTCCATAATGGGTCTCTCATCTGTACTTTCACCCTCTGTGTGTCTTGTCTCACTTTTCACAAAGCCTGATATTAAGTCAAGAGAGTAATAAAAAATAGGGGTTTTTTTAACTAGCTGACACAGAAACATTTGTTCCAGTGTGAGAGCACATTTGAGTGCAGGACCTTTACTTATTACTGCCTTTCTTAGTTCCCTAAAACAAAATGTAGAGGCTCATTCTAATGAAAATATTATGAAGGATAGTTTCCTAGACGGCTATGCAGAGACGTTTTTTTTCCCCATTTGGACACACATCAACCTAATTCATACTTCCTGTCTTTATATATCAATTGAAATACAATTATCCTTCAGCTGTTGCACTTCTCCATTTTTTTTGCAGTGAGTTCTTGAATTAGCAAATGCATTTTAGAAAGTATAGATGCACACCATAAGCAAAACAGTGTACAAAACAATACACTGAAATAAAAAGTGATTTTTTTTTTGGTCTTCATAATGAAAGGTTGATAGGGACAGAATGAACTTGCAAACATTATAAGCGTTCAAGATGACAACTTTATCCAACATTACTCCTAGTGACATCAAGAGTCATAGTTGCCCTAGGCCTCTACTAACATCTTTTTTAAAAACCGTGTGGGACCACCACCAAACAGCTGAATATTCAGCCTGAGAAAAGCACTCTCCTACTCTTCTCTATCATTAAATGTGAGTTGAAGTGATAGCCATAAAATGAGCTCAAAGGCAGTTCACAACAAGCTTGTACTTTGGTTTTGGTCAGAAAATAGTAAAATTATCTGCAGTGGAAAGAAAAGAATGCCATTAGACTGTGATTTCCCACCATTTCCTAACCCTACCCCTCTCCTAGCCATATCTGTTTTGAACCTTCTGAATATGGTCTCTTCTTTCACCTTTGACTTGCTTTGTGAATTTTCCCAGACTATTGTTAAAGGGAAAAAAATCAGTTAGTGAAGTTTTTTCTTCCACATTACATCTTTCTCAGACAAATCTTTCTCAATTTATCTTGGGGTTTTATCTCAAGGTACAGAAATAAGTCCAGATGATCACAAAAATGCAAGGAAAATTCTGCATATAATTTGAGAATTGTTGTACAATTATTTCCAAGGTATCGTTGTCATATAGAGTTATATGTTTTACCTTTTTATGGAGGATGGAACAGAAATCTCAGGCTCATGGGATGCTGGACTCCTTATTCTCACATTTGAAACTATGAGTGTAATAAGTATGTATAAAGCAGGTACTGCACATCATTATTTATTTATTATTTAAACTTATATGCCGCCACTCCCCTGGGGCTCGGAGCGGCTTACAAGAATAGCTAAAATCTAACAAAGTTTAAAAGCAATTTAAAACAATTTAAAAACAACAGTATCAAACATTAAAAGCCTGTCGAAACAGGTATGTCTTACATGCCCTGCGGAAATCATGAGAAGAGTAATGTTATTCCTAAATTTAAGCATTTAAGTTTCATTGCTCTCAATTTTTAAAATACAAAACTTTTTAAAATTTTAACAATATATTGCAGAAATTATATTTTTAATCAAGATCAAATACAAATCATTGGTATGATCACTTCCCCTCCCCCATCCCAGTTGTGTCCTGGCTTTAGAGAGAGGTGCTTCAGTCCGACTGCGTTGTTGCTTGCTTGTGCATCTTTGAATCTAATTTTATTTTTTGATTTTCATAATTTATTTATTTATTTACTATATTTATATACCGTCCCTCTCAGCCAGCAGGTGACTCGGGGCAGTTTATTTTCTTGATTCTTTATTTTGTGGGACTGGGAGTTGGAAAGTATGGGGGGGGGGTGCATGGCATTTGGGGACTTTGGGTGGGTGTGCTTTTCCTTCAGGGTGGCTTTGAGTCACCCCTCAGCTTTTACGAAAGCCTTTAGCAAGTCTTGTCTCTCCTCTCTTTCAGAAAGTACTTTTAAAATATTATTGTTATTAATAATTATAAGAATTCCAGAAAACATCAAAGCCCCATTCTCAGAAAAATCTACCTACCCAAACCTATATGCAATACCTAATAATGTCTTTCCTTTGCAATCCCATCACACATTATTTCTGTTGTTTTATTATATTTATCTCTGTGCTATGTGCCTTCTTAATTTGATTTAATAATAATTATTTGGCTGTTGCCTATAATAATAAAACGATTAAGCTTCTGTGGAAGCTTTGCCAAGCCAACAGAATGCATCATCTCCCTCCAACTCCAACCTCCATCAGAAGAAAAAGGTTATTGTTATTATTATTTGTACAGTTTGTAAGATTTGTACCAGTAAAACACCACCAACACAAGTTCTACCAGCCTTCCTCTACCAATCCTACCTTTTGGAATATCTCTGCTGTCTTAATTTCATGTAATAATAATAATAATAATAATAATAATAATAATAATAATAATTTGACTTTTGCCTAATAATAATAAAACTGCTGCTCTCGGAGAAGTTATAGGCCAGCAGGGAAACCTTTTGGGGAATTTTAAAAGAGGTTTTATTTCTAGAAAAAAAAATCCTAAAAACCAGGGGATGACCTAAACATCATGAAACTTGATGGGCTAACACTGGTAAATGTGTCCACCAAGTGTGGCTATTTTCATGCCAACATCCCTAAAAATGATGGGAAAGGGAGCTCATGAAGCCTCCCACACACACACATTTTTTGGCTACGGACTGAAAACATCTTTTCGGGTGCCCACCTGTTTTCAGGATTTGCGCAAAAATTGATCCACAGGTCTACCAAAATTCAGATAGCAGAAACAGATTGTTGTTCAGCTGAAATGAACAAATCTAATTCATAGCCTGGAAAACTGTGGGAATACTGTCTGGACTGCAGTATTCCGCAGTCCAGACACCAAAAGCAGTGGGTTTATTGTGTGCTTTCCAATAAGGCATGGAATAAACCCACTCTCAAATTAATTCACCACAAACCAGGGTTTTCCTGGTTTGTAACGAATTAATTCCAGGTTGCCCTGAACATTGTCTGTATATAGCCTCCTTTTTATTGCAGAAGTTTCCACAATAAAGGGGCTGTACAGATCCACTCCAGGTCTCTTGGGATGTTGCTATATCAATGTTAAATCACTCGGTTCCCTTGCAATAATAGCAGTCCTGTGTTCAGTGTTTGTGTTATCCAACAGTGTTCCATGTTTCAAAGTTATTTTTTTTCTTTTTTGACTGCAAAGAGGTGACCCCTCTGGATGCAGCAGTCCAGTCAGGTATCAGGAAAGCAGACTATGTGTAGGGCACCTTTTATAGCCCCCACACTGCATGAGGTGAGCAAAGTGGGCTCTAATTAGGGCAACTGCCTTGGACCTTGAGGTAGAATGACTGAATCCATATCCACCATCCATGTACCAGTTTGTGGCAAGTGACTTTCAGATTTCACAGTCCTGCCCCCATTGCCATGGGACTTTGGTTGGTTTTCTTTTCTTTTTCTTGGAAGATGCTTGTGTGTGAATTTGTTTTATGTGTGGAGATCAGAGCACAACCGATCTACACACAGTCTTCACAGAATGAGAGTCCCATTCAGTGCATTGTTAACCCAGTGGCTTCTCATCTGTTGCAGCCTTCTTCCACCTTCACAGCCTATGTATCATGTTATCGTTCCCCTACTCTGCTGTTGAGTTCAGATTGAACTTGTTCTGGTCCCTCCCCTGTGGCTTTACCCCCCTGGGAGCACATGACTCTAGTGGCTTTGCCCACGGTTTCACTGGAGCACACAAGCTTCCTAATCATGACAAGGTGACAATCTGTCAAGAGGGATATTTAGATAACAGCTACTTAAAATAGTAAAATGTTTAAATAAATGTAAATAGACAACTAATTCCTCTAAAATGTACCCCTAACTTTCCTATAATGTATACCCAATCAGCAGGCGAATCATTACTCTGATTATTTAGAGGCATATTCTAGGATTCTAGCTTGAAGGTTATACAGTACAATATGGAGTCATTAACTTCCATTTGACAGCATGATAGAGAAATAGGAAAAAATCTTACCGACGGAATCCTTTGTAGAAAGGCAGGGAATGAGCCATGAATCTTCATGCTTTGGAAGCTATCATTTGGTGGTGATGCACCCCTACCATAATGACTCAATTGTTGAACATCATAATCATGTGCACCCCTGATGAGACAAGTAGCAGCACTCACAATCACAGGCTGCTGAGAGGAACAGTAATGTGCCTTACTTAGCTTTTGTAATCGCTTGAATGGAAAGTAAAAAAGAAATGAATTTAATGTTAGTTTTTTTTTCCTTGACAAAAAACAGGATTTGAATTCTTAGATCTTATGTCATTTTCAGTTTCACAGTGGGAGATGTCTTGTGTGATTCTTATGATGTTGCTTCTACCTTACAAAGCATTTGTGGAGGCCCCATCACACTAAGATACTTGCCCAAATGTATCAGCATGATTTTTTTTAAAAAACCAACAACACAAATCTGTAGTCTTTGTTAGTTTGTTCTGCTTCTGACAGTTTTAGCATTTTTTTTTTACAAAAAAGCTAAGAATCAGTCCCACTAGGATTTAATAAGATTCACTTAAATTGACACATTAAAATGGAATTGGGCATGTCAGTCAGTTCTGGTGAAATGCTCCTTTGGTATAAAAACTGCCATAGTTTGAATCAGGTTTGAGGCAAACCAAAATCTTTGAGGATGTTAATAAGACAAGAAGGGAATCAAAGCAAACTCTATGCAGTAACATATCCAAACTTATGTAAAATCATTCTGAATTCATGATTTTTTTGTGCTGTTGCTAAAGATGTTGTAGTTCAAGCTTGCATAACATATGGTCTGTGGGCAACATGCAGCCCATGGGAGCATTTAGTGTAGCCCACTGAGCATCTATTCCCACCTCCCTGGCCCGGCACTTGAGGCTTTTCCCCTCGGTTGAAAGTGAGAAAAAAGTCACCACATGTACTCTGCTGCTGGGCACCATACTCCCTGCTCACTCTGCCCCCATCACCATGCTCCTCACACATCCAGCCCCCATTGCCATGCTCCCCACTAACTCTGTGCCCAGGAAGGAGAAGACAAAGAAAGGGAGAAATTAAAAAGAGAAAGGGAAGGAATAGAGGGTGGTGGAGAGAAAGAAAGAAAGAAAGAAAGAAAGAAAGAAAGAAAGAAAGAAAGGGAGGGAGGGAGGGAGGGAGGGAGGGAGGGATTTCTATTTGGCTCATGAGGCACCATTCAGGGTAATTTATCACACTTACAATGAAATAATTTTAAACTATTTTGACTGTGCTTAAAGAAAATAAGTAGCAACTTAGGGGGAAAAATAGAGTTTGATTTAAAAATCAGAAGTAAACTTCTGATTAAAAATGCTTTTATTAAATTTATTTTGTCAGGCATGTATTTTATAAAGCACTAAACACGTGGGTTTTACAACATAATTCAATTTGTATCATCTGGTTATGGGAATATCACTGGCCCTGTCTAGACAGTTATATAAAATCTGCATTATCTGCTTTGATGGATTATATCACAGTGTAGACAAGTGCTTCTAAACCTTGGGTCCCCAGATGTTTTTGGCCTACAACTCCCAGAAATCCCAGCCAGTTTACCAGCCATTAGGATTTCTGGGAATTGCAGGCCAAAAACATCTGGGGACCCCAGATTGAGAACCACTGGTGTAGACTAAGATAATCTAGTTCAAATCAGATGTGGATTTTCAGCTTTGATAACCTGGATTATCTAGCAGTGTAGAAGAGGTCACTGATTTTTGGCTTACATTTATGGCCCCTTCTACACTGCCATATAAAATCCAGATTATGTGCTTTGAATTGGATTATAGGCATTGTAGCCTCATATAATCCAGTTAAAAGCAGATAATGTGTATTATCTGATTTGATAATCTGGATTATACGGCACTATAGAAGGGGCTTGTGAAGTCCAATCAGGAAATCAGTTAACAACACTTTATGAGGAAAGCTTTCTAGGATCTTGGTTCCTTGTTATAAACATTATAAACATATCTCAGAAATAGGTTTAACATTATGCGGGAAAGAAGGGACTCTATTTAGTAGAATTCTTAATAAATGTAATAAATCTTTAAAATTACTGCTTCAAGTTGATGTGCATAATAAGGAACACATACAGCTTCTGGCAAACTTTCCCAGTAAGTGTTAGCACCCAGAAGCTAACTTTGCTCTTGCTTCCTTATCAAATGTTTATTTTGTCAGTCCTTGGTAAATTCTAAATTATTGATTTGCAAGCTGCCAGTGTGCACCCTGAAGAAAATAAAAGGATGAAAGACATTTGAATTTTAAATGTGTCAATTAAATAATTGTACATTGTTTGAATGTGGAAATTTAATGCATAGGTATTGCATGTATGCAATATATGGAAATGCATTCCTCATTACTCCCTACTGACAGTAAATAATGTAGGGGATAAATAATTAATCCACATCAAGTAGTTGCTGTAAAATTTATTTACTTTGATTGAAAATTTTAAGAAGCTTTGTGAAATTTTCCTGATTCTGTCTTACCAGTATTTTTTCTGGGTCTCTCCCTCCTCCTTTTTCTTCTTTCCAGATTGTTGTTGAAATTTAAAACTTTAAACATATTTTTGAACATGATCAAATCCGAAATGATTTTTTAAAAAAGTTGTATATCTTGTATGGAGAAGTATTAGTAAAGGACCCTTTGGGCAGATCACAACAGTTTATTGCTTATTAACATATGTTTTTTATTATTGCATTTTTTTAAAAAAATAGCATAAGAGTAATCAGCTCATTCTGCTGGAAAATAACACATCAATATGTAAAACAAATAAACATAAAATGAGAAGGACATTTTTTCAGCTTGAGTATTTCAAATAAGCTTGAATCCTTAAAATAGCTCATTTGCGACCCCGGAATCCGAAAGGAAAGGAGCGCCTTCCTTGTTACCACTTGGCGTTTGTTTGTGAGAGGATGGAGTCGAGTCTTTTTTATGGGTGTCTACAGCCGCTGACTATTAATATTCAGCGAAGTAACAGTGTAATCCACGATGCCACTATCAAGACTGTGAATTTAGAAAAACAGACTGTATCAGTGGAATGGACAGAGAATAGCACAATCAAAGGGAAGGAGATTGACTTTGATGACGTGGTAGCAATAAATCCTGAGCTGTTGAAGACTTCAGTTGCTGCTGATGGGAAAGGGAGCCTTCCTGTCCAGGAAAATGTAACCACACAGAGTCAAAATCCCAGGACAATGATCTCAATTCCTGCTCCAAGAGAAGCACTACAGTCCCAGGCTAACAAAATGTCTGTAACAGCTGAATCACAAAACAATGCTCTTGAAAGCAACATGGAGGTAGAATCAGCTGCTCCTGTGCCACCACGAATCCATCCTTCTTTTCCTGTTCAAAGAAAATCTTATTTTGTGAAGGCAATGGAAAAAATGAAATATAAGAGAGAAGAAAAACGTGCTCAATTCTCTGAAATAAGAAACAAGCGGGCACAGATTGACTTTGATAATGTGGTAGCAATAAATCCTGAGCTGTTGAAGACTCTAGTTGCTGCTGATGGGAAAGGGAGCCTTCCTGTCCAGGAAAATGTAACCACACAGAGTCAAAATCCGAGGACACCGATCTCAATTCCTGCTCTAAGAGAAGCACTACAGACCCAGGCTAACAAAATGTCTGTAACAGCCTAATCACAAAACAATGCTCTTGAAAGCAACATGGAGGTAGAATCAGCTGCTCCTGTGCCACCACAAATCCATCCTTCTGGATTGCAACTATTAAAATGAAAATCCTACCAAAAATGTTATTTCTCTTTCAAAATCTACCTATCATAAGAAACATGAAACTACTAAAAGAATGGAGTAGGGATATCTCTAAATTCATTTGGAACAATAAAAAAAACAAGAATACATTACAATAATTTGATAGAACAAAAAGAAATAGGAGGATTGGCAGCACCAGATTTAAAATTATATTACAAAGCCAACGCATTGGTTTGGGCCAGGGACTGGGCGAAATTAGAGAAAAATAAGTTATTAATCCTAGAGGGAATGGATCTAAGAGGAGGATGGCACCTTTATATATGGTATAAAGGGAAAGAAAAAGAAAAAAACTTTGTAAATCATTTTATAAGATCGGCAATTCTAAAAATTTTGGGAGAAATATAAAAAGAAATTATACAGTAAAACACCACTCTGGCTATCGCCATTAGAAGCAGGACAGAGAAGGTGTATGGAATGGAATGCACGGACAATTTATAAGGATATATTGAAGAAGGAGCAAGGAGAGCTAATATTAAAATCACAACACGAACTAACTACTATAGACCAAAAAATTTCTTGGCTCCAATATTGGCAAATAAAAAAGAAATATAAACTAGATAAAAAACTAGGATTCACACAAGAAAAAAAATTGGGGATAAAATCATGGAAACGGAAATTATGTTAACAACAAAGATATATATAAAAAAATACTAGAATGGACTATGGAAGCCAAAGAAGATAAAAATTATATGAAAAGATGGAATGAGAATATAGGGAGAAACATTAAAAAAGAAGAATGGGAGAAAATTTGGAAAAAGAGAATAAAATATATGTATGTATCAGACCTGAAAGAAAATTGGGTTAAGATATCACAAAGATGGTATATAATGAAATATGATGTATATACTCAGCTTGATCAGTTTATCAGTTTTATCATGTCTTATCATATGTATTTACTGTATTATTATAAGTGTCTTATTTTAACTCTCTACGTGCAGTGTGATCAGGTCTTGTCAGGCCTTGTTGTTCTGTTTCTTACTGTGATATGGCCTAAGGGCTAATCAATAAAATTACTACTACTACAAAGATGGTATATGACACCGAAAAAACTGGGGAAAATTTACAACAATACATGTACAACATGCTGGAAATGTAAAGTAAAAGAAGGCTCTTACTACCACATGTGGTGGACATGTGACAAAGCAAAAGAATACTGGAGGAAAATACAGAAGGAGATTCAAAATATGCGAAAAATACAACTGCCATTGAATTTACAACTATTCTTATTAGGCATGTATAACAATAAGGTAGATGAAAATACAGATAGAATATTATTTTTAATACTTACAGCAGCAAGAATATGCTTCGCAAGAAAATGGAAGCAAGAGGAAATACCAGAAGAAGATGAATGGTTAACAAAGATCTTAGAAATCAGAAATATGGATAGACTCACCGTCCTAATACTGGAGAATAAAGAATTGGGGAGGAAGGAAACAGACTGGAAAGAAGTTACTGAATATCTAAGAGAAAAGAAAAAACAGATGGTGATCTGAAACAATATAACAAGAGATAAAATGAAACGCAAAAAGAGAAGAGAAAGAATAATGAAAGAAGGATAAGAAGTGAAGACACAAGATAAGAAGACCATATAGAAGACTTTGGAAAGATAAAAGGGGGTTGAGATTTTTCACAACCTTTTTTTTTCTTTTTTTCTTTTCTTATCTCTCTCTTCTTCTCTCTTTCCTTTAACTTCTGCCTCTCCCTCTATCCACTCTTTTCATCCTTATCTTTTTCCTGCTTATTTCTCTTTTTCTTCTCTCACTCACTAGGATGATTTTATAGAACTTGAACTGATATTAAGAAAAAATCAATTATATATATATATATATATATGTGTGTGTGTGTGTGTGTGTGTGTGTGTGTGTGTGTATCCTTCTCTTGCTGTTGGAAGAAAATCTTCTTTTGTGAAGTCGATGGAAAAAAATGAAATATAAGAGAGAAGAGAAATGTGCTCGATTCACTGAAATAAGAAACTTTGATAATGTGGTAGCAATAAACCCTGAGCTGTTGAAGACTCCAGTTGCTGCTGATGGGAAAGGGAACCTTCCTGTCCAGGAAAATGTAACCACACAGAGTCAACTTCCACCAAGGTAGCCTGCTCTTTACATCTCTACCTTGCCCTGGCAGAGGAAACTGAAGCAAGGTACCCCCTCAGCTCCCATCCAGGCAGCTGGCACTTTAAAACTACACCTTGGCCAGTCAGGGGCAGCTGAAGCAAGGCGTCACCTCAACTTCCACCAAGGTAGCCTGCTCTTTATATCTCTACCTTGCCCTGCCAGAGGCAATAGAAGCAAGGCACCCCATCAGCTCCCATCCAGGCAGCTGGCACTTTAAAACTACACCTTGACCAGTCAGGGGAAGCTGAAGCAAGGCATCGCCTCAACCAAGGTAACTGCCAGTCAGGGGCAGCTGAAGCAAGGATATTGCTGAACAGCCAGAATATGATCTGGAGGCATTTGTATGTGAAGCTCAGTGCTTTATCAATGAGGGATTCAAAAGTTTCTCAACTTTGAAAGACACTTTGGAGCAACTAACCATTGCCATGCAGATGGAGGAACAAGCTAGGAAGCACCTGAATAAGAGGTAGCTTCAACAGCCACTCAGTTGTTCAAATTAACCTTTTCTGTCTTCATTTACCTGTCACTTCTTTGCTTTGGTGTTCATGTGTATAATGTGTATAATCATGTGTACAATCAAAAATTCAGCCTCTAATTTGAGGAGTGGGGCCACTATTTTTTTGCAGGGTGAAAGAACAATGAAGCAAGGCACCCTCTCAGCTCCCATCCAGGCAGCTGGCACTTTAAAATTGGCAGACCCCTGGTCTGGCTACATGTAAAAAAAAATGCTTTGTAAAGTCAGAGGGAGGGAGGAAGGGAGAAAAAGGGGGTAAAATGTAATGGTTTATGGATGTATATAAAGTAAGGTGATTTATATGTATAAGAAGGATACCATTGCAATAAAAATAGTTTAAAAAGAAAAAGAAAAGAGGGAGCCTTGAAAAGTATAAAATAAGGTGTCATTTGTGAGAAATAAACTACTTGGATTTTAACTGGAGATGTGAAAAACAGTGTATGTTGGCTCCTGTCATGCCATTGTTAAAATGTACTAACTAGGTACTGCCATTTTCAGTATCTGGTAGGACCTTCCTAAATGAACCTCTAGGCTCATTTTATTTTATTTTCAACAGTGTTTATATCCATCAAACTGAGTAAATATGCAAACCTTATTCATTCTGAGGTTTGACTTCCCCATTATGCAATTTTTTTCTTCTGTTCTTTTTTGGGGCGGGGAAGTTGGGGCTGCTTTTAATGGGACTTCACATTCCTGTCGTAGCCCATTTCTGCTCATGGAAGGTATCATCTGGGATTAATTCAGCAATTAGTCTTGGACCGCCTAGCTGTTGGTTGCCAGATAAACCCATCTTATCCCCTCAAACGTCAGTACTTGGCATCTGCTCAGGACAGCAAGCATGTCACATTCACGTACCAGGATGTTATCAGTATCATTTTCTGTTTTATTGTTCCTTCCGTATTCATAGACTGACATGTACCATGGAGAAATTCATCTTTTTGTACATTCCTGCTGATAAATTGCCAGTGTCACCTTAATTGGACTACAGATTAAAAGAACTTCTTTCATTGATTGGTTTTAAAACAAAAGATACTGCTTTGTTGATACCATTTGAGATTCCTTGACTGCCAAATCCTATAAAATAATCAGGTAACAGATCTCTCTCTCTCTCTCCCCCCCCCCCCCCCCAGTTGTCTTTATAATAGTCTTCTAAAACATTTTCCTCTTCACTCTCATTTTTATGTTTACTCGCACATCTTATCTTTCTGTGTTATGACTGTAGCCTCAAGAGGATCAGAACTGGAAGTCAAGAGAACCCAATAAAATCATGAATTTTCAAAATGCTTAGTTGGAAACAAGTCCCTCTGTATTTAATAGAGTTTTTCTCCCATGTTCAGATGTTTATAGTTAAAGGAGACCCTTAGCACTTGGTTTTAATTACTATTATTTGTAGTAGTAGTATTGTTTATATCCCACTTTTTCTCTCTAAAAAGAAACTCAAATTGTAAAACCAATACAATACAATTAAAATCTAAAACTATATACACATAAAAATGGACTTAAACATGAATAGTATTAAGAGCCCCTGGTGGCACAGTAGGTTAAACCCTTGTGCCGGCAGGACTGAAGGCCAACAGGTCAAAGGTTCAAAACTGGGGAGAGCATGGATGAGCTCCCTCTGTCAGCTCCAGCTCCTCATGCAGGGACATGAAAGAAACCTTCCATAAGGATGATAAAACATCAAAAACATCTGGGCATTCCCTGGGCAATGTCCTTGCAGACTGCCAATTCTTTCATACAGAAGTGACTTGCAGTTTCTCAAGTCACTCCTGACACAAATAGAAATAAAATTGTACAGCTAAAACCCTTATAACCAACTCCAAGACCACAACCCCACCCCGGGGTAGCTGTCATATGTTCTGTAGTTGATGGTGATGGTGATGGAAGGGTTAATGTGAGTATTAATTCTAGAGGGTTTGGTAATCTGTAAGTGGGAGTTCATGGGTGAAAGAAATTAGGGGTGGAGGTGTACAGGAGATGGGTTGCAGCTGGGTGTTAGAGAATTTAAGGAGCTAACCTTGAGACTGATCTTTGGGAGAAAAGTATGTTGCAATTTGCTGGTGGATGCTGCTGGTTTTTCCCCCAGGTCTGTTGGATTTTTTTGGTATCCTGACCTGTCTCCTGTAACCTTGGAATCCTGGTGCCTTGAACCTTTGGACTAGCTTTTGACTACGGTATAGACTCTTGATCCCTGGACTTTTTTATTGAACTCTCGGCATTTGACCATTGGACTGGACCCTTTTGACTACGAAGTTATTTTTGCTATCAGTTTTTGTTTATTCTGTAGCTGAGTGTTATCTTTGTGTTTTATATTTTGGACTATAAAAACAGCAAGTAAGTGCTGTTTTAATTAAACTGTTTGTTAAAACTGGGAGTTTGATTTATTTCTACCTAAATAAAACAGAGCCCTGGCAACATGACAGTAGCAAATCTATGAATGTTTATGGTATAATAAAATGGTTTTCCTTATGTCAAAACCAAAATTAGCTTTTTGGGTTTTTTTTAAGAAAACATTTTCAGTTTGTGATGCATCAGTGAAGGAATCTGAGGGTTGAATCTGTGGATGCACAATCTGTGGATACAGAGGACTGGATTTACTGGAAATTACATTGTTTTAATTATCCGTGCCCACATTAATCTAGGAAGCATTCTCAACTATAAAATGCATGATCTTCAGAGATTGTGAGTGAAACATACACTCATAAAGACAATTGTTTATACATATATGCTAGCTTGATATCACAAAATTCATCATGCAGTCCAACTGCAGAATGCCACAGCAGTGAACATCATAATTTTAAAAGATTAAGTCAAATCAGTGCGTGCACATTGAATTCCCACCACAAAATAAAAAGGCCAGACATCAAACATATGGTATAAAGGGCCAGTATTTGACCTGTATTTATTTATATAACTTCTGCTACCTGCAATAAAAAAGAGGGTTAAAATCCACCTGATGGGTATAGTTGAAGGACAGATGTCACTTCATTACCTCCACAGACCACCCTGGGTCAGCACCTCAACCTTGAAGGGCAATCCAAACTATTTTGGTTGTTCACCCTGGCTGGTCTTAACAGGAAGACCATTACGGGTGGCTCTCCCTCCAAAACAAAGGGGTTTTACAAGCGTGATTCCTCCCTTCTATTCTCAAGGGTGGCCCCTTCCCCAACTCACCAAGGTAGAGACATTAGATAGACCATTCTAGAGAGTCACCCTTCAACCACAAAGGGGATGCCATGTGCCTACCAAATCTAATTTCACTTTTAACATACCACAAAAAGTGAGAGACTTCTGACTCATCACCTTTCCTCATCAAAAAGAAAATCATGGATTCAATATCCCCTTTCAAGACTTCCAAAAACAAAACATTCACCACAACAGAGAGGTGAATTTCACTTGCCCTGTACAAGTTGGGCCTTCCCAACATTCCTCTCAATATAGAGGTGAAGTCCTTCTGCCCTGAACAACTCAGGTCTTTACAAGATTCCTCTCAACAGAGTGGTAAACCACCTTCTTCCCTGTACAAATTAGACCTTCATAGATAGCATCTGCCCTATTTGGGCCTTTATACGTACCATCTGCCCTTTAGAATTTGGGCTGAATCTTCAACCAGGGGGCCTACTACTCCTTCAAGACAGTAACGAAAGGCATGTTTGAAACGGCAGAACTTCTTACTGCAACTGCTGTGTATTCCAAATTTCCAAAAACACTTCTTTGCATCCCCTTGGGTCATGGTTCCCTTACCTTGAATGTTCACAGTTTTTTGGGGCAATGTGCTTGCTATGTGACTATTCTCCAAGGATTGGAAAATCTTATGTCATTAAATGCATCCAAAGTTCATTGAGAGACTTATCCTACCTGGGTAAAGGATACATCCCAACCTTCATTCCAAATTCTTTGTTGGAGAAAAGCTATGCTGGACTAGAAATAAATAGTAGGCCTTCTGAATAATATCCAGATATTTAACCGCATAAAGCTGGTGTTGAAGAATAACACCTATGTATATGCAGCCATTCTGCAAGCACAAGTACAATGTATAAAGAAGCATAAAGACATTTGGGTTGGGCAACTCACATGTCTCAGATCTATTCTATGAAGAAATCCCTGAACCTTTGATTCTACCCTTGGTCACTTTATCTTATTCTGAGATATGTGTGAGGTTTCTCCCAATTATGAGCTGCTCCTTCCAGAAGTATGACACTTCTCAGTTCTTCTTCTGGAATATCTCTCAGAGATTGTAATAATAATAATAATTATATATATATATATATATATATATATATATATCTTAAATCTCATTTTTCAAGGAGTAATTTCTCAGTTCTCCCATTCATTTCCATGTGTGTCCCACTCTTTAATTTCTCTTTCTGATTTCTCTTTTTAGCAGGAAGTGAACCTCAGATTGAATTGGCTCCAAAAGCTGCTATCTCTTGCAGTCCAGATCCAGCTCATTCTGGCTCCCCTTGTCTCAGGAAATTACATTTTTGGATTAATATTTCTCCATGCAGAAACAACAGTGATTTATTAGTTTACTAGCTACACCTTGGCCCATAACAGCAGAATCCAGACTGCTCAACAACCCACTGTGAACAATTTTCTAAGTACTTTGCAGATAAGAGTGCTCAGACTTACTTTAATCTGGATGCCTTAGCTAACACAGGCTGTGTATGTGACCTTGACTCCTCTTTTTCCAACTTGAATGGTCAAGTTTTTAAAAGAATCCCGTCCAATGATGTGGATGGATTCTTGGAAAACTGAAAGTCACTACTTATATGTTAGATCCTTGATCTTCATGGCTAATTTAAAAGGTCAGAGAAGGAACTATCTGCATGGATAATGGGAATGATTAATGCTTTAATGTTCCTAAAAAGAGGCAGTTAAAGAAAAGACCTGAATCCCACTCTACTGGATAATTATCTGCCTGTTTTCGATATTTCATTTCTGAACAAGTGAATAGCAGCATATGTCCAGGGGCATCTGGATGAGACAGATCTAAATCTATATTAAACTGGGTTCGGGCCCTGTTATCAGACAGAACAAGCTTGGGTTGTCTTTATGGCTAATCATCCCAGGGTCCAGGCTGGTGGAAGTGTGTTCCTGTTGGTTCTACTAGACTTCTCATCATCTTCTGATACTACTGACTATGGTATCTGCCTAAGTTGCCCTGCTGTGATGTAACTTTTAGGCTTCCAGTCCTTTTGAAGAAGTCAAATTCAGAACATGGTACTGAGGGATTCCTGTTTGACCTTTCGGCCATTGACCTGTGGTGTAATGCAGGGCTTTTTTCTATCAAGATTTACATGAAATAACTGGGAGATAATATCTGAAATGTTGGGGTCATGTCAACAATAGGCTGATGACACCCACCTCTATGTCAGCTTTCGACCTCAACCCAAGAAAACTGTTTCTTCCTGTCAAAAGCAATGAGCCAGGTGAGGACAAACAATCTGAATCTTAATTTAGATTGAAGAGCTAATGGTAATTCTCAAGGTAGGAGAATGAATAGAAATTGAAACTATGTAGGATGGAGTAACTCCCTCTGAAAATATAACTGCATACTTTGTGTACTCCTAGATTCAGCCTTCAAAATGAATGGTCAAGTTTTAGCATTGGTTCTGGAAGGCATATGCACATTGGAAACTAATCTGTCCACTGCACCCCTTCCATGTAACTGACTTGAACATGGTGACAAATGCCTTGATTACATCCTGCTGGATAACTGTAATATGCTCTATATGAGAATGCCTTTTCAAAGTGCTAAGAACTTCAGTCACATTGTTAACAGGGACTGGTTACAGGGAACATATGACACCTTTATTATAACATTTCCATTGGTGCCCATCTGTTTCAAATGCTGGTTGAATATGGTTCATGTCCAGGGGGGAGGGGGGGAGGGGGGGAGGGGTTCACCCCCCACCCACCAATTTTTTTTCATGTTAAAAAAAACCCCGATGGATTTAAAGTGGTTAACCAAATCCCCATGCTAAGTCTATGAGAAGAAAAAAATTAATGAGTCCCCCCAGAACTGCAAGCACTATCTCAAGCAAATTTTAACACTTTATTCACACTGCCATTACTTGCAGCAATAGCCGATATAGTGGAAGCCACCAAGTTGGCCCACTCAAAACTGGCAGGAAAAGCCTAAGATACGGGGGAGGATTTGAAGATCCTCATGAAGGAGACAAGACTTGGTGGGGGTGGTTGACAGGGGCAGAGCTGCAGGTGATTTAAGGTTGCTCTGTCCCACTGCAGTGCTCTTTGCTTCAGCATGACGTAGGAAGCTGTTCCTAATGGGAAATTAGGCCTTTCCCTCCTTGTTCGCCCCTCCCCTTTTCCAGATAAAAGGGTTCAGATTCCTGTGCCTATATAAACTCTTAAATGTTTGAAAACATACATAAGAAACACAATGGGCAATAAAGACCAACTGGACTTGCACTCTAGAGTATCCACCGAAGTTTATCAATGGAGCCTGATTTCTGTCAAAGTGTATTCAAGGTGTTTCCAACAGATGTTGTGATATTCTTTTGTAACTATAAATTACCAATTAACAGTCATTTTCAGTTATTTTAAGACATGAAACTTTGTAACTAAAATAGAAAATCGATGTAATTAATGTATATAAAATATGGAATGAACCATACCATTTAAATTATTTTGTGTTATGGAAATACTTTTCATGATTTGCTAAAAAAAAAAAGCTTAACCCCCCCCCCCTTTATTTCTGCCTATTGGCCCTGTGTCGAGGCTATCTGAAGGACTATCTTTCATTAAGAACCTACCCAGGATATAAGATCTTCAGAAGAGATACTGTTCTCATGGGTGCTCTTATGCTCTGGAATGCCTTAGAATCATAGAGTTGAAAAAGATCACAAGGCCATCTGGACCAACCCTCTGCCATAAAGGAACACACAATGAAAGCACACCCAACAGATGGCCACACAGGTGTTGCGAGTGCTTTGATTGTGTGTTCCTAAACAACTTTCTGCAGAAGACTAATGTTCCTTCCTTGCTGTCTTTCAGTAATCAAATAAATTTATTTCTTTATTTTTATCTCATCTTTTTCTGATTTAGGGACACAAATAAAGACTTCTATTGCAGCAGACTTTTTTATATATACTAATTGCTCTCTTTTAGAAATACACTGTTTTTAATAATTTTGAAAAATCAATGTTTTAAAATTAATGTTTAATGTGTTTTAAATTTTATAACATTTAACATTTTAATAATATTTTCCTGCTTTTAAGTATATGTACTTCTCTCTCTTTATTCTTTAACCACTCCAAAATAGACTTTATGGGAAAGAACAAGAATAGAAATAGGATGTTCATTTTGTTGTTTGAAATGCATTAATCCTTTTAATGTTTCCGTTTTCTGAAATTTGACATAATATTCTTCACTTTCCATGCAATTATTGTTTCTATTAAAACACTTGTACATTTGAAAAATCCAATTTGTTAAGTTATACTATTAACAATGTTGAAAGATTGGTTACAGATGTGTATGTTCAAAAGGTATGTGAGATCAAGCATATGCATTAAAGGCATAATTAGCAACAATAGTTAACATAATTTACAGTCATTGATAGCTTTACTCTCTATTTGTTTTTATCCACTTGATTTTATGAGTGAATGTTAAACTGTTTTAAACTTTTAGTTGTAAACAACCTTAAGAGTATTATTCAGACTAAAAGTTGATTTAAAAACAGATAACTCAAAATACAAAATAAAATACTGGAATAGATAACTACTTGAATCAATCACAAGACACATTTAGCTAACCATGGTTTATTGTTTGCACTGTATGATCACCTATGACTTGATCAAATCAGTGAAATGCAATTATGCAAAACTCATTGATTATAGTTTGTGAAGAGAAGGTATAATTTATGGCTTCTATAACCATTGCCAGAATATTGAAGCTGTTTGATTTTTCTCTGAGCATCATTCTTCACTTGACAACCTCATGTTTAAGGACAAGAAGATCAGTCGTGAGCCTTTGACAGCAGAAGTGCCCTGATAAATATAGAAAGGTGCAGCTTTGGAAATTTAATTGGTTTACATTCTATCTAAGATTCTAAGGTGAATGTAGATCAGAATAATATTTACTGCTGGATCAGGTCTCCTTGAAAGGATGCCTTTTCTGTGTAGATATCATATTCGGATAATGTCCAGAGCTCTGAATCACAATTTTATTCAACATACGAAAAGAATCTGAACTGAGCTGTCACATTGGTGCCATTTGAGCCCATAGCCCCAAAAAAAATTAGAGTAAAAAAAACCTGGTACACTCAGAATGAACTATTACACATTTATGGTGGAAAAAAGTAGTCATTTTTTTTAAAGGATGCAATGCATCACAGTGTTTCTCTGTTTTGGCGGATGAAAATTTGCATGTGAGTACCTCAGAACAGTTATCGCTATTGGTAAGGTAAGTTGCTGTTGAAGCTGCAGGAATAAGAGAAGACTTTATAGACTTTGTGAAGACAAGTGATAGCACAGGTGAAGGATTTGCAGGCATTATTTTGAAAACACTGGAAAATTGGGTTGAATTTGCAATACTTGTGTGGACAGGGTTATGATGAAGCTACTAATATGAGTGATCATATTAATGGTGCACAGGCAATTATATCATAGAAGTATCCAATTTCGGTCTACATCGACTGCAGTACCCACTCACTAAATCTAATCTTAGCAAAGACTTGCAGCATGTCACCTGTCATAAACTGCCATGGAATAATATCATCTCTGTGCAATTTATTCAGAGCATCATCCATCAGTCTGGAACTGTTGAAGAAAAATAGAAAAGACTGTTTCCCTGAATCAACAGCAAACAACCAGTTGATGTTTTGTGAAACCCATTGGGTTGAGCAACATGATGCAATTTTACATTCTATTGAACTGTTCAATCTGCTGGTAAGAACACTTGAAGAACTAAAAGAAAGCTCTCTATACAATAGTGAGACTTCCTCCCAAGCTGGACACTTTCTATTAACTATTCTGAATGCTGAATTTGTAATAACCACACATATCCTAGGAAAGCTTCTGTCATCATTCTTTTATTTATTATTTATTCATTATTATTTCCAACATTTCTACCCCACCCTCCTCAACCTCTGAGGGGGGACTCAGAGTGGCTTACAGTGGCAGCAATTCGATGCCGCAATGTAAAAACAAGTTTAACAAATTTAACAATTTAAAATGATAAATAAACAGTAAGTTAAAAACAATTTAAAACATTATTGTCAGCCATGTAGTCATTTCCAGTCCAGGTAAACCTCCAAACGCCTGGTCCCAGAAACATGATTTCAGTTTTTTCCTAAAAGAAAAGAGGGATGAAGCCAACCTAATCTCACTGAAGAGAGGGTTCTACAGACGGGGGGTCACCACCAAGAAGGCCCTGTCCCTTGTCCCCACCAAATGTGTTTGTGAAGCTGGCAGGACTGAAAGCAGAGCCTCCCCGGACAATCTTAGGTTATTAGGTGGAACACAGAGGGAGATACATGCAGACAAGTAAGCTGGGCCAGAACCATATAGAGCTTTCAGCTTAGCAAAACATTACAAGAGTAGATATGGAGATTTTCTGTAGTCTGCAATATGTTTACAGTCTCTTAGAAAATGCCAGGGAGATGTGCCCAGAATCTGTGAAATAATTTCAGGAGATATTTAACACAACAAGATCAGTGGTGGAGTCTATGGGTGAAGAAGTTAGGCTCCTCACATTTGTTTGACAGACTTGTGGAAGCAACATGTAGAAGCAACTAACACCAATGGAATATTATAGGCTAAATGTGTATATCCCAGTCCTGGATTTTTCTGCAGTCAGCTTCAAGAAAAGTTTACAATGCACAAGGAAGTAGTTCAGGGACTGCAAAGGTTCCTGCCTAATAATTGTGGACATTTAAAATCCAACTTGAACAAGTGCACAGAATATTACAATGAATGCCTTCAATGTATTAACATACCGATAGAAGAATTTGACCTGTGGTGTAGAAAATGGGAAAAAAATCACACCTGTAGAAAAACTATCAAATGAACTGGTAGCATATTTTTGTCTGTGAGAGACAGTTTTTTCCAAATGTGAATAAACTTCTTCAGATTCCTGCAACATTACCAATGTCAGCAGATACAAGTGAAAGGTCATTTTCAACTCTTAAACATTTGAAAACATACGTAAGATGAACAACAGGAAAAGACAGACTGACTGGACTTGCACTCCTTATTGGCCATGGAAGTTTATCAATGGAACCTGATTTCTGTCAAAATGTATTGACATAGTTTTCAAGTGTTGCCAACAGGCATTGTAGTATTCTTTTGTAACCACTAAATTATCAATTTAGAGTAATTTTCAGGTTTTTTTAGACGATGAAATTAATAGACATTTTATTTAAGTTTATATAAAAATATAAAATGAGTTATACAATTTAAATTGTTTTGTGTAATGGATCTGTTGTTGCTGTTCATTCATTCAGTCGTCTCTGACTCTTCGTGACCTCATGGACCAGCCCACGCCAGAGCTCCCTATCTGCCATCACCACCCCCAGCTCCTTCAAGGTCAGTCCAGTCACTTCAAGGATGACATCCATCCATCTTGCCCTTGGTCGGTCCCTCTTCCTTTTACCTTCCACTTTCCCCAGCATAATTGTCTTCTCTAGGCTTTGCTGTCTCCTCATGATGTGGCCAAAGTACTTCAACTTTGTCTCTAGTATCCTTCCCTCCAATGAGCAGTTGGGCTTTATTTCCTGGAGGATGGACTGGTTGGATCTTCTCGCAGTCCAAGGCACTCTCAGAACTTTCCTCCAACACCACAGTTGAAAAGCATCTATCTTCCTTCGCTCAGCCTTCCCTAAGGATCTACTTTTCATGATTTGCTTTAAAAAAATGTCCCCCCCCCCCCCAATAAACCTTTCTCTGGTTATGGGTCTAGTGCCATTACTTTCAATGAGCCTCACATGACAACATGCCAGTTGATTATACCACTAGATCTGTCTCTTTAGTTGCCATTTTTACATTAGGTTAACTTAAATCCCTTAAATACATTCTTACTTAACAGAAAAACCCCATCATAGAACTATAGAAGGCTTAATTATACATCTCTATCCTTATATCAACTCAACCTTTGGAGACTGAACTATGGAAGATCTGAATTTTCTCTTAGTTGCTATTATTGTTATCCATGTTGGTGGAAGATTTTGGAAGTTGAAGATCAAACAGCTGGGTGACCAAAGAATAGAAATTTAATATGATTATTAAAAGACCCCACAAATGAAGCATAGAATGTTAGCATGCAAAACAGCTACAAAATACTTAAGAAGAAACAACGAAGAAGAAGAAAAGGTTATACTGACTTTCCATGAACTAAAAAATTTAAAAATGCAAACAAGGAAGTATATCTTCAAAGGAAGCTGTAAAAAACCATAGCTCGAATATCCTCTATAGATGTGTTTCAAAAGGCTATTCTATGTCTTACATTTCTGAAGTGAATTATGCACAATTCACTGGCAAATTAAATATTTAAAGCAAGGCAGAGGGTCTCCCAGCCATACTAAAAATGTGGACAGACTTTCATTTTGGCAGGCTGAAAAAAGGCAGCTTTCTGATTCCCTTTACCAGAAAAAAAACACCTTGAGTGAGATTTCAGAGCAGCATAAAATACATCCTGTGCTCACGCAGGATTCCCCTGATATTATTTTTTTTTCACAATGCTATGAAATATTTAACAATGTCTGATTAAAACATTTCCATATTTATATACACTTTCAAATGTGTTATGGAATAAAAATAGATTCAAAATATAAAAGAGAAATGACAGCAGTGAATGATAAAAAGATATCAACATATTCATATAACTCTACATCCATTTACATTTGAAATATTCTTATCAGAGCTGATTAGATTTTCTCCTTCCCATGAATCTGGGATTTAAAAATATACTAATGATAAAAAAACACTTCCAAATAATTAATCAGGATTGTTAGCCAATGAATGGGGTTATCATGACCTGTGTGATATAATTTAGGTTGGCCAGAAATTCCGCTTCTCCCATGACCTTGCTGGGTGCCAAATAGAATTAAGCGCTTTTTTTAAAAAAAAAAATCTTCACTGGGAATGTGTTTTCACTACATTGGTATTATAGATAAATATCATAATTTCACCTTCTGGAATGTTGGGATTTAGAATCTGAGGATGTTGGGATTTAGACTCCACTCACTCCCTATCAGGACTTTGTTCCAAGTGCTGAGAATACCTTGTGAAATATAGAAACAACTGAACATGTGCTCCTCCAGTGCCTGTTCTACAGATAAATTCAAACTAGACTAATCTTACCATTGCTATATAAACACCTGGGCCACTCAGGACAATTTTACATGCTTTCAGATTCCAACTCTATTATAACCTATAATGTTGCAAGTTTTGTGCGGCAGCGCTTAAAATTTGCTTGGTGATGACTGGCACCACAAGTTAGCATTCTACCTTCTCAGCAAAAGCAAATAGCTGATTTTAGATAGAGATCAAGCAGAAAGTGAATATTACTAAGAAAGACAGGAAGGTAGTAGTATGAAGCTACCGTGTTTGTGAATCACCTGTAGCGCTGTAGATTTTATCACTGAAGGCCATAGAAATAATGGTACATTTTTTTCTCCATCCTGTTATGAAACACCACAGTTTTATGGACAATTTGCCATTCGGGATTTACTCTGTTAAAAATGCACATTTTTTAAACATAAAATGACATTTGTGTGTGTGCAGACGATATGATTCTCTGAGCAGAAATGTTGTTTTCCACAGAGAAAGTGCCACTTTTTCTTTATAAAGAACCAAACATGACTTTTATGTAAAAGTAATCCCAATCTACAAGGAGTCTCATCCAGGATGCTTTTCATGAGAGTTCTGCAATGTTCAGGGAAATATTTTTTTTTCATTTTTGACTTGCAATCATGGATACTGGGTAAAAGCACATTTCTATCCCATCATTCCATTTTGATAGATCCTGAATGCATGCAGTCTCCTTTTCTCTTTTCTATCCTCACAATCACATTGACTTTTTCCATGACTGGTGACAAAGGTATGAGTACAATGAAAAAGAAAATAATTATAAAGCATTCTACACAGAGGAACCTTTAAAAAGTTGCTTCTGTTTTTTTTTAGTTTTTACAATTCTCTCATAATTTATAATTCCAATGCAATATATATACTTACACATAAACATAAAAATAATATATGTGCTTCTCTCTCTCATTTATTAATCCAATTATTCATAATTCCAAAATAATTTTATCTGCTACTTTACAACATTGCATATTTCAATAATACAGTTTCCGGCATCTTCTAATACTTCAGATTAATTTAGAAATGGAATGTAGAGAGTTTGTAGTGATTCTCACAAACTCATCAGACGAGCTAAATTTGGCGGCATACGACATTCCTACTTCAGTTGTACCACAGAGTCCTCTGGCTCCCATTTCATGACACCAAACTACTTCCGGCAGAGCTCTGTCATAAAAGTGAAAAGCTTCCCATGTTGCATTAACAAGAATGAGGGAAGCCAGGAAACATACACTTCTCCCTGTGGATGGGGTAAGGAGAAAGCTGTGTTATGTGGGCCATGGGGAGAACAGTTCTCCACACTCCATGCCAGGCCCCATGGTGAATCCAGTGGTAAATGTGATGAGATTCTTAGACAAAGTGAACAGGCTTTGGGTTTTGATATATAGCAGAGAGTGGGAGCAGATCAGGCCGTATAATTGGAAGTCAGACACAACTATGAGTGGGGGAACTCTTCTCTGTTGATGTTTAAATAAAGTGAATGCATGGGTTGGATGGCAGTCTGTGTTTTTGAAAAAGGTTAGAGAAAAAGTCATCTCTTCATTATAGTTGTAACAACATCATGTTACATGAATACAGGGGGAAAGTGGACTATAAATTAAATAGCAAATGTACTTTGTAAAGCAGGCAACATCATTTCTACTGGTAACATGGCTAGGTGCCCTGTTGTAACTTCATCAGTAGTAATGTCATCTGCAAGACAATGCAAATGAGCTGCTTTTGGCTAGAGATACAACAGCATCAAGTCATGATGTGTTCTCAGTGACCAAAAAGATTTCAAGGGACAGCAAAAGGGTTTCATGGACACTCCCACTGTGTATTAGCACAGTACTCCAAATTATTTTGGGAAGTGTAGATGCAACCAGGATCAATCGAACAACAACCAACCATTATTGAAAAGAAAATGAAGAATGCACTTTAAGATCAGCTTAAACATCCTCAATTTTAAAGGCTTGTTCTATATCATTATCAGATAACTTTCTTTTAAAAATATAGCTGCCAATTACCACTCATTTTGAGGATGGGGTGACTTAATGAGTGATCCTCAGCACATCAAGGATCTCCAAGTAAATATTTTCAAAAGAAAAGCCAATCCTGCCACATAATTTATTCATGAGAATTAGATGACTTGTGATTTTATTAATTTCAAACCATCAGTGGAGTGAATGAATACACAGATCTCTTCTTTGATATAATTACTGCACATGACTATAAATACCGTTAATGTGAAGTGTGCTCCCAAGCGTTAATTGGCTGCTGTGGCAAAATAATATTAAAATAATAAATACACATGAAGGCTGTACAGTGCTAATTTTAACATGCAAAATCATTATGAAAATCAGCAGAAAAAAACTTTAGAAAAGGAATCAAAGTTCCATTGCCTGTTTAAAGTGCAAAATTAATTGCATTATTAAATTAGTAAAAGTGCATTGAGTTTAGGCTCCATGAAGGCACAAAACCATTTAACTCTATTATGCTTGGTATGATACTATAAAATTGTAGCTTTCTATTGGGGGTTCATATATATCAGCTCAAAGATTCTACTGAGGAAAATGAAATGTAAACGACATAGTTATTATAGGGACCAGAAACTTATCAAAACTCCCATAGCCAAGAAGGGCATTTGGGTTAAGTGTTTTAATTGTGTATGCAAACACAACAGGGCTACAAATGGAAGATGGCCTCATCTGGACCAATTATAGAATAAACTGTAAATAATCTGAATCTGATTCCTGATTAGATAGAAATTCCATGGATAGATGACTCTAAAGTCCAGGAGTCAATTAAACAACATTCCCTGCATGGGGTTGTGCTTCTCATGAAGGAGTCAATGCATAGCTCAGACGTTCTTCCAAAATAAATACACCAGCCTTTTATGGGAAGAGAGAATGTGGCCACTATAGTCCACACTCCAATGTGGACTATATTCAAAGGTAGCTCTGTATGGAACTACCTTTGAGGATAAACCAGGAGCTACAGCTAATGCAAAATGCAGAAACAAAATTGTTATGTTGAAAACAAAACTGGTCTAAAGCAGCTGAACTGGGTGTCAATTTGCTTCCAGTCAAAGGTGCTGAAGATCTAAAGGTTTGGGATTTAGTTAACTGAAAGAGCACCTCTCCCTACACATATATGCATAGTAACTGAGGTCTACAGAAGGTTAGGTAGTGGGCTATTCACTGGTCAAGGACAAAGGGAAGGACTTTGTCCATGACACCCCCAATTGTGGCATGCCCTATGCTTGGAGATCCAATTATCGCCTGCATTGAGTACTTTCTGGCCACAAGCCAAAACATGGCTCTTTATTAAAGCCACGAAGGACTAATACTATTGTAGGACTAAAAACTATTGTAGTTTTTAAAGTGATTTTTGGACACTGTTGTATTTAGAATGTGGGAGCTGGTATAGTGGTTTGAGTGTGGACCTACAATCAGAAGATGAGAATTCAAATCTCTTTTTGGCCCTGAAAATCCATTGGGTGACCCTGGAAAAGTCACAATGTTTAGCATGGTTTTGTCATCTTTAAATTATGTATGACTTTAATCTGGAACTTATTTTTTAAAATCTCATGATTAATATAAGTACATTGATTATATGGGTGATAGATCGGCAGATACATACATGATAGCTAGCTAGTAAGGATGTGTGATCCATTAAAATGGTTCAAAAGTCATTGCAAAACTAGGGCTTGCTGGCATTTTGTTTCTAAAGTGTAGTTAGTGAAAAATGCATTACTATAACGAGAGTAATGAAATTACATTACTATTTTATTACAGTAATTGCAAAACTTGGGAAACTTCAGGGTCTTCTTTCTCCACCATTTTTTAAGTTATTGAAGTGAAATTTGCCACACTGGTAGAATACATTTACTACTGTTAGCTCACCAAATTTCAGAACATGGAGTTTTGGAGACTTTTCAAAGTTTGGTGGTGAGGCAGGGGGCTGCAGAGACTGGCAAATCAGAGCACAGGACCACATCAACTGAATCAACCACTAAATTATTCCTTATTTAACAGAAAATAATGGATCTACTTTAAATGTAGCCAACCCTTGGATTTGCCAACATGTATATCTTTTTATGTGATATTTCAAAGAACCAGTGACTTCTGGAAAGATTTAAATGTCCACCACAAGATTGGCTGAAAAATAATATATGAGTAACCTAAGATGAAATAGAAAAAAAACATGGCCAATTATCAACTGCATTTGCCCCTTAACCCCTGAAATAACGAGACAGACAACAAAGGTATGGATTCGAATTGGGCAACTTTTATTGAATGTTACCTATTTAACTTTACCTGAACTAAACTAAGTGTCAAGGAACTTGGTGGCAAGCTAAGGCAGCGTCCCCAGCTACTGAGTGTATGATGTCAGTGTGCCCTGGATCCCCAACCAGGCAACTTGAAGGTAAAAGTCTGGAGAAGCCTGTGTCCGATTATTGATATCAGCTTCTCTCTTTACTGGGCCAATTGATGTCCCCTCACCCAATTGCTGACTTCTAGGTGAGTGTTTGTTGTACAATGCCCCCCACCCTTAATGGGTGCCATGTGTATACCTCCATGTCAGTGTTTTCCTGAACTATTTACGCTGGCCTATTTAAACCAAACCACTCCATCTAGCCCCTAATAACAGTATAGGGTAGGCGAAAAAACCCCCCAGAACATGAGAGGCAAAAAATTCCTACCCGGCTCCAACGGGCAACCAACATTATACTGTCAATGGGCGGGAGTGGCGGGCAGAAAGTCTAAACAAGACTGAAGGAGGGGGGCTGGCTCACGTGACAAGCCAGCCCCGCCCTCCTTCTAGGAGGTTCAAACCGGAACCTCCTCCTCTCTGCCTTCAGGGGGTGGGGCAAATCGCTCTCCCCACCAACTGTGTTGGTGTGGAGAGTCCCTTGCCCCTTAACCCCTGAAATAACGAGACAGACAACAAAGGTATGGATTCGAATTGGGCAACTTTTATTGAATGTTACCTATTTAACTTTACCTGAACTAAACTAAGTGTCAAGGAACTTGGTGGCAAGCTAAGGCAGCGTCCCCAGCTACTGAGTGTATGATGTCAGTGTGCCCTGGATCCCCAACCAGGCAACTTGAAGGTAAAAGTCTGGAGAAGCCTGTGTCCGATTATTGATATCAGCTTCTCTCTTTACTGGGCCAATTGATGTCCCCTCACCCAATTGCTGACTTCTAGGTGAGTGTTTGTTGTACAATGCCCCCCACCCTTAATGGGTGCCATGTGTATACCTCCATGTCAGTGTTTTCCTGAACTATTTACGCCACAGATTGGGGGCAAATGTCTATTTTGCCCCCATCCCCCACCAAGCCCCTTAAAAACTCCTGAATGCTTAACTGCAAATCATTTAAAAGTGTGCGTTACCCAAATCCAACCAATGAACTCCGTCAAAACGGTAAAACTGTGTTTTGTCATGCGTGATGTCCTTATGTGGGATGTAAGACCCCCTGCCCCGTGCTAAAGCCGTGCGCATGGCCCGGTTCACCCGCTTTCTGGCCTTCTCGAGCTTTCTGACATCACCGCCTCCTGCCCGAAGGCGTGGAATGATGGCCGACCAAGCGATGTGAACCCGGGGCCATGCCTACCAGATCTAAAAATGTCAGCACGGGCTTGTAGATACCGGGCCCCGCTGTAAAGCAGGCCCAGAACGTTACCTCCGATATGGAGCACCGGCCCAACGAGGGCCCCGAACACCCTTCCACTCGCCCAATGCAGTGGAAGCGCACCCAGATGCTGGCCAAAGGATGAGTTCCTGGCGTATCTCTCCGCCCAGTGGACATAATTATGCCCACAACAAGGATTCTCCATCTAAGCACCAGCCTGGCAGTTCCTGCAAAATAAACGACAAACAAACAAGCAAAGGGCGAACCTATCGCCGGTAACCGACCCATTTCCCCCCGCCCCGGAACACAGGAATATGAAAAAACCCTCTAAAACCTTCCCATATGTACTTAACTGCCCCCTTATGGGAGAACTGATCCAGCCAAACCTACAACTGATTTAATTTAATTAGGCTGAGGCCCCTGTGCAACCGCAGCCTGTCCTGAAGGCTTTTTAACGAATTGAGTGTCCCTAGTATTACTCCTCGCAGCTCTCCCCTTGGGGCAATTTCGGGATGGGTGAGTCCCATAACAAATGGCACACGAGTGCGCGAAGCGACAGTCCTTCCGTGAACAGGCTCCCTGAGCCACAAATTCCCAGCATAAAGGCTTTTGGCCCTGGGACTGCAGCTGGGGAGCCCCCTGCCGAGAGGGCTGTCCCGCTATGTTCTGAATAGTGTGCCCACTGTCCGCCTTCAAAGCAGAGGAAGCCCTAGATGGGTTCATCACTTCGATCCAAATTTGATCATCGATCAAGTCCCAACGCTTGTCTGGATGCGAAGCCGCCTCGGTTCTAAACCGTCTATCATATTCCAGCCAAGCGTTAGGAGGGCCACTAACGTACGCTTTGTTAATGATATTCTGATACTGCCATAAAGCCGTAGCCCTTTCCGGGGCAGCATCAGAAAGCAGGTTCGCATACATTGTAAAACAAGGGAGCCAGTTCTCCCAATTCTGCTCAACCTTGCGTTTCTTCATTTTTTCCTTACTATCCTCGTCCAGCTCCTCCTTCTCCTTCTTATCCATATCCCTAAAATACAGTGAAAAGATATCAACATATTCATTCCTCAATATTTTCTCCAACGTCTTTGATGCCAAATGGGAACCCAAACCTGAGAGATTAACAGTAGGGGTCGCCTGTGGAGGCCATTTAGCAGTTCCCCAAAATTTGCTTGCCTCCCCAGTTCGGGCCGACTCTAGGGTGACAGTTACTGGCCTGACCGCTTGGGTGGTGGCATCATCCTTGTTTTCCCCTATCTTGGGATCCAAACCACCCACCGATGGAGCCCCTACTGCAACCTGTGACTGCGCACCCACCCCCGACTGAGCCAGCCCCTGGCCCCACGGCCATGTAATTGAAGTGGCCGAACTAACTGATGTGAGTGCGGGACTCCCTGATGTGAGTGTGATGCCATTACCTGCAGGGACAGCCGTCCCCAATTGTTCACGCCCTGCTACCTCGGAAGAAGCAGCCAACGACCCAACCGCCTGGGTGGACCCGGCCGCAGCACTGGACCCGGAGGCCAATGCTGCGGGCTGACTGGGCCCGGCCTCAGCAGCCGCCACGGACCCGGACGCAGCCTGCACATCTGGATGAGCCTCAGTGCTGGTGATGTTCTGCATAGCCGAAGACACCAAAGTAGAGCCCACAGCAGCCCCCGGAACAACCGATTGGTCAGGAACCCGGACCGCCTTCTCAGCCCCGACGGACGAAGCTGCCTCTAAAATAGAAACCCGGGACAACAAAGACTTAAACAATTGCTTCTTACTTGCCCGGCGGGTAGACGAACTGGCCCCAACCAAACCGACCCCCCTACTCCTTTCAACTTGATTAACACGCTGCAACAGAGCCTCTAGGTCTTCCACAGAGACGCCATCCTCCTCTGATGATGACCCATCCTGACGCAAAGGTCGCTTGTGACCCGACTCTCCAACGGGACCCTTTCCCTTAGGGCCCCCTCTGTTCTTCCTCGAAGGCATTCTAAAGAAATAGAAAGGAGTAAAAGGCACCAATGAGAGACAGCACCGCACCGTACCCTTGCCACGGTGGCAGCCCCTCAAACCACCCCAAAGCCGAGTGTGAGCGCCCAACACCCATATGGACATAGAATCAAAGAGTTGAAATACACCCCTGGCGCCAGTCGACATCCCTTGACCGTGCCGCCCCAGCGTCATAAAAGCAAAGAGTTGAAAAACACCCCCAAAAAGCATAAGCAGCAGGAGAAGGGGAATAACCCCTGACCCCCTAACGTAATAGAATCAAAGAGTTGAAAGATACATGCCTGCCACCAGCCACCACACCAGAGCAGAAGACAAAAATTAGCAGAACACTGTCTATTTCCCCTATACAGTGACAAGGGGAGGGGTCATTTAAACTACAATACGCTCAGAAAAGGCCATTGGCACCATACATTTTTGCGAAAAGCATTCCATATCCCTCATATGGGCACTGAATTATTATTTATTTATTTTACCAAAGTCTAATTACTTTATTTATTCGACTAAAATGATCAAGGGTCTGGAGAACAAGCCCTATGAAGAGCTGCTTAAAGAACTGGGCATGTTTAGCTTGAAGAAGAGATGGCTGAGAGAGATATGATAGCCCTGTATAAACATGTGAGAGTAAACCCCATGAAGTAGGGAGCAAGCTCGTTCTCTGCTTCCTTGGGGACTAGGACGGGGAACAATGGCTTCAAACTACAAGAGAGAAGATTCCATCTGAACATGAGGAAGAACTTCCTGACTGTGAGAGCTGTTCAGCAGTGGAACTCACTGCCCCGGAGTGTGGTGGAGGCTCCTTCTTTGGAAGCTTTTTTTTTATTTATTTTATTTTTTTTTATTATTTTTTATTTTTTTTTTTAACAGGGGCTGGATGGCCATCAGTCAGGGGTGATTTGAATGCAATATTCCTGTCTCTTGGCAGGCGGCTGGACTGGATGGCCCATGAGGTCCCTTCCAACTCTTTGACTCTATGATTCCATGATTCTAAGGAATTATTTATTTCCATATTATTATTATTGTATTTTATGTTATTTATTATTATTATTATTATATATATATATACATTTCTCACACCTATACATATATATTATATATATATATTTATTATTATTTCATTCCCACTTCAACCTGTACACCAATAAGGTCATCTTAATAAATCGGCTCCGCTGCCACTGCTGGCCTTAATCATTAATCCCATTAACAAACTCCCCCATCTAAAAAACCCCCCCGGGCTAACGATGCCTCAGCCGCTCCAAAAATGGCGGCCGTGAAAAATTGCCGTAAAAACGGCCACAAAATGGCGACCGTTGCCGCCAAAAAGGCCCGCAACTAAATGGCGGCCGCAAACCTAGCCCCTGGCCTAAAGCGCCCGGCAAAGGCCCCGGAGCGCGCTCCTTGCGGCCGCCAAAGAGCCTCATGCCCCAAACAAAACGCCGCGGCGCGCGTAGCCCTACTCTCGGCCCCATCCGCGGCAGTAATTAACAAGAGAAGGAGTCGAGAGGGCACCTCGGCCGCGGCGGCGCGCCTGCGCACACCGCGCATCAGTGCCAAACGCCGCTTAAAATGCGGCCTATCCTTGGGGCGCCCGAGGCAAAACCAGAAAAACCGGCGGCCGCAGCGGCTATCCCTCCCGCGCGCCGAGCTCCTCTCGCCCGCTGCCAGCCGGCGCCGAAGGATAGTGCAGGGGACCCGGCGGCCGCCGATCGCTCGCCCCACGAAATCTCCTCCAGGCTCCCGAGGGGAAGGAGCAGCAGCACCCTCCTTCCCAGGCCACTCTAAACCGACCTGGAGCGAGCAGCGACACGTCTTGCCCTACAGAAAGTCTAAACAAGACTGAAGGAGGGGGGCTGGCTCACGTGACAAGCCAGCCCCGCCCTCCTTCTAGGAGGTTCAAACCGGAACCTCCTCCTCTCTGCCTTCAGGGGGTGGGGCAAATCGCTCTCCCCACCAACTGTGTTGGTGTGGAGAGTCCCTTTTACACTCACTTTTGGGGAGCATAGCAGGTTATAGTGAGGAAAAGCATGACTTGTAATAGATGCATAGAATTAGAATATGAAGGAGAAAACTGCCTGTTTTGCGTTGGAAATGAATACCATGGAGGTCACAAGAGCAGGTCGATGTAATTTTAAAGGTTAAATATCTGAATAGATATCCCAAAATGATCTAATGTAACGTTCAAAGCCCTAAGGGTTATGGATATAAATCTTCTCTTAACTGGGACTGGGAGGTTTAGGTAAATATTTTCCTTCTATGAATATTATTCCAAAACATGCCGAAGTCTGACCATTGTCAAAATGAGAGAGACAGCCTGTTTGATCTGCTCTGGCAGCCCTGGTTAATTAAAAAGAATGTGACAACCTGGGGTCTGAGGAGGTAGTTCAGCTCATGCAAATTGTTCATGGGGAAATCAAGCAGGCCAAGCTTAGACAGGATTAGCTTTAAATATTTATCCTGTAGTAGCGAACTTTTTCTGGAATGTGCATTTCAGGAACTATTTATTGAGCAACTGGCATAGAAAGGAATGAAATTATTGGCATGAAAAAGTTAATGGCCAATTAAGTACAAAAACAAAAAATAAATTGCATGCACTGGTACCTAATTTAAAACTGTGGTTATAATCCAGGTAATGGAGCTCAGTTGGAAGTGTTCTTAGCACTCCCCTAGCTTAAAAAGTCATTACCGACTGGCCTGCTGCTTCATATAATTGCTGTGATAAGCCACTGCAAATATAATTGGCTTTAGCTTGAAAATATTTCTTCATAAAGCAAGAACAACAGCTGTATGGAAGTTCTTTGATTTATATATTTATAGCAACTAAAGGGAGCTCATTAACACATAACGTCTGCAGGCACCTTTCTTAAGCCAGAATGGGAAGTGAAATACGGCAAACACCTTTCGATGTACTAGCCATTTTCACCAGCTTCTGTTTTCCCCAAGCATATAAACTATTCAAATAGATACATAGTAGCACAGGGTTTCCTCTCCCATACATTTTGGTCCTGTATTGTTTTTGTTTTTACTGTTAGAAATGTGTCTCATTACATGTTGCTGTTGATCAGATGCCAGCAAATCACTTTCTGTTGGGGAGGCTTACAGTATTTTCAAAGTTTTTCAGTGTTATAGCTGAGCATTCATTTGAAATTTCTCCCTAGCGAAAAGGTTGTTAACTGTTAGCATATTCCCTCCTGTATGATCAAACTCTGTTTCTAAATAGATTTGTTCTGGTACAAAGGGTTGTCTTTTTAATTTTATTATGCAATAATACATAGATTTGCTTATGTTATCCATTAGATTTGATGCACTGGCATACCATCCTTCATCGAAGGATTTTTGGATCCTGTGTAAAAATCTTCCCTGTTGTATTTGCACAAGAGGTAGTGTAATAGCTTGAATGCAGACTACATGAACTATAAAATCCAAGTTTGGACTAGAGTATTTCTGCTCTTGACATGCCCTGAATTCTAAGGAGCTCTTTTCAGTCTCTGTCCCTGAACCATGTTAGTGGCAGGAATGGGAGCCCAATGGGCACATATCTGGGATGTCATTTGTCACCACAGCAGCCAGTCATGGAGCTCTGGAGAGTTCCTGGCTATCTCAAAGCACCTTTGTATTCACACCAAATCTGAAGTGTGGGATTGCTTTGTGTGTGTGTGTGTTTTGTGTGTGTGTGTTTTTGGTTTTTTTTGTGTGCAAAAGTCAGCATTTCATCATTTCCGGTAACATAGGGGAGGGGGTGTTTTTACTCTGAATTACAAATTGGAGGTCTCTGGGTGTTGTATGGATGTCCAAGAGTTATTTCTATTCTCATTTGGGGTGTCTGACTATTGTAGACAAGTCTTAGTATTCTGGAAGACTGCTCATCAACTCCTTATGCAAATCATCTTCCCAGCCAGGTGTAAGACAATAATTAACATCTTATAAATAAAAAACTGCCAAGAAAACTCAACAACAGAGTTATTTTATGGTTGCCAGAAGCTATCACAACTGGCCTGGAATCTGTAGAACTGGACATAGAGGAATCAGATTTCTAGCAATTTGTCGCTCCAGAAAACAGAGACCACTCCAAAATGGGGTTGAGCAGCCAACTCCACATCAGGTTGTATCAGATACCAAGATGCACGTCTTTCCTTTGAAAATCATTGGCAGGATAATATGCTTTGTAGATCACAACATTTGCTACATAGGAAATATGGACATATTAAGCTCACAGAGTTCAGAACAGAACCTATACATTTCCCAGCAGTCCACATTTTCTTTCTGTCTTAGTGACTGGCAATGTATTCATACATGTACTCTTGACCTTAGACTGGCACTGTCTATGACTGATAATGCTGTGTCTTATTCCTTACTAGGTATTACTTATCTGGATTACTGGCTTGGTTTAACAATGACCTTGTTTCTTCATCTTGTTGGATTACCTGTGACTACTTGAATTGTATTTACTATCTTATAGCTCTTATCTCTTACTTTCCCTTGGATCACTTGTTGACTATAGTCCAAGATATAAACAAAAAACAACACAAAGGAAAACAACAAGTTTTTAAAAATAGCCATATCTATATTTGAGATGTGTGTGTATGGGGGGGGGGGGGTGTCTTTATTCCTCGGGAATAGTAATCACAATTTGAATCAGGGATCTATATTTAGATCAAGTCCTTTTTTTTAATTTAATATTTCTTCATATTTCTTCATTGCACATTTCTTCACACAGCACATAGAAAAATTGAAGGACTCGGTGCCACAAGGTATTTCATCAGTTTGTAAATTTCACTACTACAAAATGTATCCATGGCTACCAAACTTCAAATGGGTATCAAAGAAATTCATGGTAGGTAAAGTTATCACAGACCTTGGAAAGTTATTCTGAAAATGAATATGGAGCATGATGAAACCAACCATACCTAAACTGTAGTACGATTAAGAGCAAGGCTGTGTCAGAACAATATGTGCAGGGGAGGGGAGAACTCCTGACATAGATCTTTCCTGCATTGATCTTGATGGGTCTAGTTTTAATAGGGGTTTATATAAGGAATGCATGTAATTTCACAACACACACACACATATAGAAACACAACTTAGAAAATGTTAGTTCATAATTGTGGACTTAGTCCCTTCTCCTCCCCACAAAAACACACACAAGTGACTGAAGCACATACAGATTTGTTTTTGTACTTAGCTGTCTGCTTTCTGTCTTAAATATTGGCATTATTTTTACATAAGGGGAAAAATATTTATTTATTTATTTTACAAATAACTGTCTCTGCAATACCATACAGTTGCTTCCATCTTTATTTTACCTACTAATTTTGTACGGCAGAAATAGTATTATAAAATTAAAATTTTATATACATTCATGCTTACTTTCTATTATTTTCCCTAAAATAAATATGTGGGAGAAATTGCCTTCTCTCTCATTCACTGACAGCACATGCGTCACTGTAATGTTATTTAGCAATAAAATTAAGCAAGAATAGTATATTGAAATAGCTCTTTCAATGCTTTGATTTCAATGGCAGCTAACTCTTCTGGTAAAATTATTTATAGCAACTAATAACTCGACATCATACTATGATTTATATATTATGTGAGTTTAATCCCTCATTATCACTTTGACCATGGCCTCACAAAACTAATTGGGCTGCTGACATTATTAAATATGAGGATGCATCTATATTGTCAGAGTATCCAGGTGCTAATTAATTGAATCACTTAAAAATTAAATGAAACAAAACATTGCTTCACTGTGAAAAGAACTATTTATTGTGCAATGTAGCAATGTATCACTTGTACGTGTGAGGCAAAATTCCTAGGACTTCATGGAACGGCAGACTTCAACTAAGAAAAAAATAGAATATGTACAGGGGAGGAAATGGAGTTCATCAGGTGGAGAATAAATCCATTTTCCCCCCTAAATAGAGTAAACTCACTAACAAAAATTGGAATTATTGGCGAATAGTCCCATTCATTCCTATGGAGTTACTCTAGTTGGGACTAAAAATGCATTTATTCCAACATCTTAATTACTCAATGCTTTTTGTTAAGTTCAATGAGAGAGAAAAAGAGTTATTCGCTGGGATACGGTGGCAAGAGAGAATTTGAGAGATTATTCATTAATGAATATAAAAGCTGCCATCTGTCCCTAGAATTAGTTATACTGGCCCTTGTAGCAGACATTCTATATAATGTTCAGCAAAAATTGACTCCTATTTTTTTATATCTACTTGGTCAGTTCCAGATGATAGACAGTCAGATAGGCAGGCATCTGATAATAGATAAATTGATAGATAGACCTAGAAATCTGTCCCTCAACTGGAGCAGAAGCATCCTAGAATGCTAAATTTTCTCCCAGTCATATGGTTTGCCACTCATAGGGTGCATCAACATGTATAATTAAAGCAATTTGACACAACTTTAATTGCCATTGCTCCTTCCTACAAATTTCTTAGACTTGTAGTTTGTGAGGTGCTTAGAATTGTCAGTGTTTCAGAGAGATATGTGAGAGGAAGCCACAGAGGAATATGTGAGAGGAAGCCACAGGGAGGAGGGAGCAAGCTTGTTTTCTGCTTCCTTGGAGACTAGGACACGGAACAATGGCTTCAAACTACAAGAGAGGAGATTCCATCTGAACATGAGGAAGAACTTCCTGACTGTGAGAGCCGTTCAGCAGTGGAACTCTCTGCCCCGGAGTGTGGTGGAGGCTCCTCCTTTGGAAGCTTTTAAACAGAGGCTGGATGGCCATCTGTCAGGGGTGATTTGAATGCAATATTCCTGCTTCTTGGCAGGGGGTTGAACTGGATGGCCCATGAGGTCTCTTCCAACTCTTTGATTCTATGATTCTATTCTATTCTATGAGATCTCATACTGTAAATCTGGGAATACAGTACAGCAGTGTTGCTCAAGCTTTGGTCCTCAGTTTGTCATGGACTTCACTCCCATAATCCCTGATTACTGGCAGTGGTGCAAAGGCATGGGCCTCCCCGCCACCCTTTAAAAAAAGAAAACCTAAAAAAAGATGTATCCCTTTTGATTAGAAGCATTTCCTGCCATTTTGCAGCAGAGATTTTGCTCCCAAAGACTTTGCAGGGGATTCCTGGAGAAAATTCCTGGAGATTACTATGAAATGCCTGAAGAACTATTTATTTATTTATTTGTTTGTTTATTTATTTATTTATTTATTTATTTATTTATTTATTTATTTATTTATTTAGAACTTTTATATATCGGTCTTCTCCACATCCAGAGAGAGACTCAGGCCGGTTTACAACAAGATTCAGGAACAGTAGTTTAAAAACATCACATCCCATAACATATACATAAAATACATTAAAAAGCAGTCATATACTTACATAAGGCCAAGTCATCAAAGAAAAATCACTAACATTTGAGAATCACAATACCATAATAATAATAATAATAATAATAATAATAATAATAATAGCCACCATACTAAACTACAAATCTGGGGCTGGATCTACACTGCCATAAAATCCAGATTATCACAGCAGAAAATCCAGATTATCTGCTTTGAACTGGATTATATGAGTCTACACTGCAATTTAATCCACTTCAAAGCTAACAATCTGGATTTTATATGTCAGTGTAGAAGGAGTCTCATGCCTATATAGCTGATATAGAACTACTATTATTTCCCAGTGTCGGTACATCCTTTACTATGAGACTCAGAAAACCCAGTTCAAAGCAGATATTGTGAGATTTTCTGCCCCAATATTCTGGGGATATAGGGCTGTGTGGAAGTGCCCTAAGAAGAAGCTTGATTATTCTCAATTCATTTTTGTGATGTAGCCCTTGGGCAGTCTCATTTGTCGTGAATTAAAATAAAGACTGATTTGAATAACCAAAAGACTTGTTGGAACCACTCACATTCCATTATATCATCATTCTGCTTGATTCATTGCATTTCTGGGGAATCTTGAAAACATGGAATAGAATACATAGAGCTTTTAAATATAAAGCAATGCAAGTTTGGGGTATGAATATTCCTTAGATCGAGTCCTCATGCAGTCAACAAGAAAGGTTGCATACAATCCATCATTAATCAATGGTCTTTTATTTTTTCAGAGATAAATTTAAATGAAGAATTTAGGGATGTTAGCAGGCTGTACTGTTGTTGCTCCTAAAATAAATGCTGCAGAAGTATTGAACATACCTTGGAATGTTATTTTTTAGGGAGAAAAACAATCCATTTTATGATTAATTGGAGATTGGAGCAATATCCCACATTATCACTGGTATCATATTACTTCTGTGGATCTGTGGCTCATTGCCATTAAATTAGTTATTATATAGTAACAATATTTTCCTGCATAGCAAGGTTGAGACCATGCTGCCACTTAACTCAAAATGCAGAGAGTGGTAGGTCTTTTACTTAAAACAAGTTATTCTTGCTTCTCACAGCAGCATGGAACTCCCTCTCCCTCTCTTGCTTCAGATTTTCTTGTTTTAAAAGAAGGATGAATTCTTTTCCAAGTCTCTTCCTTCTCAGTAAGGTACTAGAAAGCCAATGGTAGAAGTTGTTCCAGCAAGAGGAGGAGGTACTCATGCCTCCTGTGTGCTGCTTTCACTCTGTAGTGCTGTGCTGAGAAGGAAAGGATTTGGAGGAGAAAAAAAGTTATTTTAAACAGCACTGCAGTAGTGGTTTCTCCTTCGGCAGTACTGCCTTGTGCCACTCTCTAGTGTTCTGGCAGGAAGCAAGGGACTATTAAAGGGAAGGAGTTATTTTTAAAGCCTCACAAAGAGAGATGAGGTCTTGCACTGCTGTGAGCAAGAAATCCTTGTTTCAAATAAGCTGGAGTAACTCCCCCCTCAAAAAATGCCTACTACCCACCTCTCTGCTATTAAAGTCAACCAAACACCCCCAGGTAATGGCTGTATTAATAAGTACAGTGGGGAACATTTTCCACCCCATTCTGTTTCTTACAAAAAGGAGTGTTGTTACGTGTTGATGCTTCTTATTACGGGTAACAGTGCTACTTCTAATTATTTGTACCAAAGCTCTGGAATAGAACCAAAGAATGAGCAATTAAATAGTGCTTCCCATCTATGTTTTCATTGACATTCCTGTGCTTCTGATGCAGTATTTTAGAAACCTTCTACTCATGGAGATCAAAGAAGACAATGCATATGGTGAAAACTCTATACAGTGTAATATAACTTTTGTTGGTGGCATCAGTTAAACCACTCTCAAAAGCATGCTTTGTGTTAATTCAATCTGTGCAATTAGTGTAAAAAGCAAAAAAAAATCTGTAAGATTTAATAGTCACAGAAGATATTTTAGATTTTCTTGGAAATAAAGGTTAGTTTAAATTCATTTTCCCATTTTTCAGTAATTGGGCTGTTTTTTTTCCTAGACATTATTAGTCCAATTAAAATAACTTTGACTTTATTAATACTAGTTAAGTTATTTTACTTCTCATATTTCTCCTAATTTCCTTTGGGCATTTCTCAAATTCAAATTTAATCTGGATTTCACTTTAGGTGAAAATTCAAAGCCAACTCTTACATGTGACCTTCCTGTGGAGAACGACCAACATGGCCTTCTACATATATAATTGTTTGTATTTCATGGGGAGTTTGTATCCTGTGGGTTGCTTCAGTAATTGAAAGTATTAATCATGTGTTCAAACTAAATGCTCTGCTTAAAGTATTAAAAAATATTCAGAAATAAAATAGATAATGAGCATTATCATATGCTAATTTCCAAATCCCCGCTTTGGGATGCATTTTCTCTTCTGTTCAAGGGAAATTAAGAACTCGATAATGGGCACTGTGCACACCTCATTACGATACAGTGTACTGACATTTTACCCTCATTCTCTGCAGGTCAGGAACAATCCACTATACAATATTAGCTAGATCACAGACAATCTGCAGTAGAAAATATATGCATCCTTGCAAAAACATTCACCTTTCTCTTTACATGTATGAAGGTTGGTTCCCCAGACAACTTCATCTGGGCATTGCGCAGAGACTGGCCTTTTGTGAGTAGAAAATTAAACTGACTTCAGATAAACCCTCTCCTAAGAGAAATGCTGCCCAATTGTGCTTCATATTCAAAGATCCCTTGAAATGCATCATGTGGAAATGTTACAAAGGAATAGGGAAGGGGATGTGAGGTTACTTGAAACCCCTGGGTTTGAGGAATCTAGGTTACAGTATATTGTTCCTTCTAAGGTTGCTTCTGAAAGGTTAAAAAGCACTGTGCAGATGGCATTATTTGGTTTCATACAAAAAACGAAGGAGGTTGCGCTCTCATTTAAAGCAAGTTATAACTTTCCCTCTGAATTTTATGAAAAAGTGTTGTAATTCAGACATGATATGATTATTACATACTGCAGCCAGCCAGCTTTACTCAAGAACACAGTGCTGCTTGTGGAACTTCTTGTGAGATAATATGGAACAGCTACACTGCTGTGAGAATAGGAACCCGGCAGGAATAAACCATTACATTTTATTCAAAATCCCAGATGGAGATAATAATACTGTTTTCATTGCTGAGAATATTGAAAATGGAACAATAATGTTCACCAAATCAATAGTAAAAAAAAAGTCTCAGCATTATTCCAGTATAATCAAATCCCACACTTTTGATTAAATATCTTCTTTCCTGTTATCTCCCTGCAGTCCTGTAGCCTGAGGGTCCTTCTACACATGCCTAAAACCCAAAAGAAACTGGGATAAAAGTGGTGGTGGCTAAAAGATGTTTGGGGAAAGTGTGGGCGGAATCAGGTTAAGAGATAAAAAGCACATGTTTAAAGATGTGCTTAACCCTATTCCACCCCAAAACTTCATTCACGGCATGGAGCACCACCAAAAGTAGATTGATGTCATGGGATGCAGGCTGGTGAACTCCGTGCAGCAAGTAAAATAGGAGTGTTGTACAACGGGCAGTTTTGCCCTTCTGATGAAGCTGTAGATAAAACTGATGATATTTAAAGCACGGTCATTTCGACATTCCCCAAATGCTATTGCTTGTTTGGATATATCCCTAAGGACTTTATCTCATGTGATGAATTTGGGCATAAATAAGCTAATTGCACAAGATTTAGAGAGAAAGGGACAGATTTAAAGATGAATCTGTGGGATGAAGTAAACATAATTAATGTTTTTTTTTATCAAATGTGCATATTTGGTTAACTGGTATAGAAAGTTATGACTAATGTGGTGATTTTTCTACCTTTTATGTTTTTTTTAATTTTCCTGGCTTTTGTACTACTAGAACATTATGTATCTGAATCCTATTTGAATATTTTATTCATTCATTCATTTTAAAAAACTGCAGTTTCCATATTTGATTTTTTGCATGTGCAACAATTTAGTAGAAAAATTGTTCTAGATTTCACCAAATGATTTGCAATCATTTTTTTCTAGCATATGCTAGATCAAGAACTCAATAACTGCTCTTTGCTTCTGATTCATATCCATGGCTATGCAACACCATGAGATACAGAAAATATGTCGATCATAAATTGTGCTTTTTCTGCATGGCCCTCGTGGTCTCTTCCAACTCTATTTTTCTATGATTCTAAGTAAAAATTACTCTATCTGGTGATGAAATAGCATCATATTTGGATTGATATTTTTAGATTAATATTTCTGTAAGCTTTGGAGTCATGCTAGCAGTGAAAGAAACTTGCCCTCTATAAGGGATTATTCCCAACGCACTGTCCAACACGATCCATAATTTGATCAGATGCTCTTGGGCACTATTAAATAGTAATAATGAACTTCACCTAAAGCTCTTAGTAATTTTGTTCAACATTTCCTTCTCTAATTATCCACTATTCCCTATTTATTATTGCTCGATTCCCTGCCTTGAGGCCTTCTAAAAATATTAGGAATGAAAAATTAAACAATACATTTTGGCACATAGTTAACCAGTGGGAATGGTTATAATTTAATAGGTCATCTTCAGAATTCATTATTTCTGAATTATTTAATGGCAGCTGCTAACTTGTAAAGAAAAGTCCAAGCATGGTACTGGAAGTTCAAGCATGCTGCCATTTTCTCCTTGGAATTCAAGGAAAGGCATTAAAAACATATATGTTTAAATTAAATTCAAAATGGTCCCTCCTTGCATATCTTCACCAGTCTTCCATTTGTAATTGTATGTATATTTTTGCTAATGAACATTGTCTACTGCAGAGAACCATAACAATATTTCCCAGAGTAATCTCAGAAGTGTAATCAGTAAGCAATTGGCACTGCAGAGCTAATGTCTTTCTCCCCTCCACCCCCAGCCCGGCAACCCTTTGAAAGTAACAACTATCATTGACTTCATAGTACGTTCTTATGCATTTCATTCACATCCAGTTAGTTTAAATTAAGCTTTGACTTATTTGAATATTAGAATACAATGTTCACTAGTTGCTTTCTCCCTTCCGCATAATTAGGCCTCGGAAAAAATGGTCTTTTTGCAGAGATGACACACTAGAGAATTATATGACTTTTTTATTTGTGTGTGTGAGGATTGCACCATTTTGCAGAGTGCTGATTACAAGGATAAAAAAAAGATATTAATAGCCAATTGCTCATCAGGCCACAATCACAGAGAAAGTGTTTTGTCCTACACAATTCCTCAGAAGGATTCGCCTTTTCATGTGTTCCAGATTGTAACAGCAACTTTTTTTAAGGCTCTCTTTTGTGAACCAAAATGTCTTGGGCAGTCTCACTAAAGCAAGTTGTTGATACTAGCAGTTACATGATCATTTTCAGTCTTTTGATGTTTATTATTATTATTATTATTATTATTATTATTATTATTATTATTTTGTTATGCTCAATGGTCACTATCTTTACACAGCAATTTATCTTAGCGTAAAATACAGTATAACAAAACCGCTGTTACAGTACAGCTATTCTATAGGGTGAATAGGAATAAAAATACTGGCTATTAGCAAAGCAAGGATGTTTGTACAGTTGACGTTCCATATCCACAGGTTCAGCATTGACAGATTCAACCAACCATGACAAAATGTTTAAAAAATCCAAAAGAGAAACCTTGATTTTCCTGCATGGCAATTACTATACTAATGTTTAGGCATACTTTGCTGTAGATTCCCACCGTTTCACATATCTTCATGCTCTCTCTGGCAATCATTTCAGTTATTCTCAATTTTATAGTTTGAGATTCTTTTATTTAAAATTCTTAGGGCCAGAAATATTTGGGATTTGGGAATAATTAATGTTGCATATACATACCTAATTAGATATTTTTGAGCTGGGACCCATGCGTAAACACAAAATTCATGTTTCATAAACATTTTATACACTTATCCTGAAGTTAATTATATATATATATATATATATATATGCATGAAATAAAGTTTATGTACATTGAACCATCAGAAAGCAAAAGTATCACTATCTTGGCCAACAATGTAGATAATTTTCAATTTGGAATACTTTGGATTTGGAATTTCAGATCGTTGACCTGTAAAAGAGACACCACTTTACTTCACCACTGTATATAATGGGACTTGGGTACCCACAGATTTTGGTATCCTTGAGCCAAACCCTAAATGATACCAGGGGGAACTGCATATGTTTCACATGTCTGTATTTAGGATGAAGAGGGAAATATCTGATTTCTAGAGTTTTAACAAAAGTTTCCATTTTGCACCTGCTGAGACTTGTTGCAAGATCAAGTGCTTTGGGGATGTGCATGACATTAAACATGATTTCACCCAGACTTTTGATTTTTGTTGCTGCATTTTCAATACCCTCCTCCCCCCCCCCAACCCAGAATGTTTCCGTTATTCTAGAATATTTCCTATTGGTCCCTGGCATCTGCTGAAATATTTCTTACTATCTTCAAGTTGAATTCTTCTTAATTTGGAGTCATATCAGGAAAAATACTTTTTTGTTCTTCTCTTTTATCACCCCTAGAGTTATAGCATTGCAGTGCAGTCCTGGTTGGAGCTTCTGGGACTTGACATGCAATAATATCTGGTTGGGAACCATTGCTTTAGGGAATAATTGAAATGGCAATTTTGTACTATATAGCGCTATAAGATTTAATTAAAGTTGGAATTGATAAAATTTCCCCTTAAAACCAGATGATCGCCTCAATACCCATGCTGCAGTTCTGTTCTGTTTTGTTTTGTTTTAAAACTCTTTGGAAGAGCTCTTGTGATATCCAAGAAATCACTTCAAACAATCTCAAAAATAATGGAATAAGTGGATGTAGAAGTGGAAGCAACCATGTATCTAACTTATTTGACCTCTCTAGGTTGCATTTGTGAATGGATAAAAGAAAACATGCAGTGGAAAACTACATTTGCACACATGAAATAGGTACAAATTAGATACAAAAACCTGAGAAGAACAAAAAATGGGACAAAAAATGTTGATGGGTTAAAGGTTTCACACCCCTGTTTTTTATCCTGTTGTCCCTCTATATTGAATGTAAATTTGTATGCAGTCATACACAATATATCAATAGGGAAAGCAGGGCTAGATCAGAGCTATTCTGAATACCTTTAGGAAAAAAATGCATTATTTTTGCTATTTAGAGTACAAAACATTAAAAGTGATTCCAAGTATTCTTATGACTAGGCTACATTACTATGGTTTATATTTAAAGTAATGGAATTTACTTCTAAATATATTTGGATAAAACCAGTCAATATGTTTATACTCTGCATTAAAAAAGTCTGTTTCTGGAAAATGCTGAAAGTCAGCTGATTTACAACCAGTTGTACCGTTAGGTTCTCCTTTTCTATTAAGAATAATATATCAGGGTTCTATAAACATAGATTATGACTTACAAAACAAACTGGCATGAAAATAAAGTAAAGGCCTCAGAGAATTTTCCATATTAGAATTGCTATTCAATGTGAATTCTAATATTCTAACCTGAATCTGAGATGAAAGACAATGATAAATTTCAGATAAACCATATTTCCTTATCCCCATAACACAAGCTAGGAACATAAATCTTGGCTTGATTTGTCTTAAGGTGGGAAATGGGAAAACATCATTTTTTTCTCCTTTCCACAAGTTACTAAGATATAGCTCGTTTTCATTGTTTTTGACCTCAGAGAAGAATTATGTATTTTTACATATAAGCTTATGCATTTTCAGTGTAGTTTAGGACAGGACCTTTTGCATTCTCTGCCACTGGGGGCCTTACATTTTCAAACTACATTTAAGATGGTTGTGTTTTCAGTCTCCTGCCCATGACCTCAGCAAGTCAGAAGGAAGCAGAAGGCTTGCGTATGTAGACTGAACAAAAAAACTGAGAGGCATTCTCTAGTTCCTTTTTTCCACTAATCACTTTGTTGATTCTTTGGGTTTAAAAATTTTGAGAATGAACCTATTTTGCACAGACTGAATAATGTGAAAGAATGAAATCTGACTCTCACACCACAAATTAGTTTTTTTAAGGACTTCTGAATGATTCCAGTAGAGTCATGTTATACGGACATGGAAATCCTAAAAGTAGCACATTTTTTCCACATCTATAATGCTTATATACTGGGCTGTCAGAGGAAGACAAATCCATTAATGAGAGTGTTGACCAAATGGAAATTCTCTTCCAGAGCAAACAGGAGCATTGAGAAAGTGAAGGTTTGAAAAGGGGGTGATATGATAGAGGGGACTGGTGTGCACCCCCTCACTACATTTTGTTCCATCACTTTTAATAAATGACTTATTTTCACTATCATACAATGTGTTGCATTTTTTTCCAAATGAAATAAATTCAATTGAATGACTTAAGCCAACATATTATATGGTCCCAATGGGAATTCCAGAGTATTAAGGGGCATAAAATATGACCATGTTTTGGGTTCATGGCTATATCACAAAATACCAATATATTGTTTTTGTCCTTTTAAAGTCGTGTACATGGCTCAAGTTAAATGGCAGTGCTACAACTCTTCAATAGTGTGATTAGAATTCCAACTAATGTGTGACTCAGAAACCAAAATAACCCAGCTGCATGGAGGAGGTTTAATGTCACTTGTCGTTTGAGGATATCTTTGTCTCATTTGCTACTGCATTGTTAGAGAAGCATAATCATTGAGCATTAGGAAAATGGCTACACTTTAATTAGAAATAAAGGAATGCAGAAAGTTTTAGGGTGTTCTGGTAATATCCATACAGCAAATTATTTTAGAGACTGTATCTTGTTAACTGGCAGCTACTACAGCTTTCACAGTGCTGTATTATTTCCCTTTATTTTTCAGCATAAGATTCATGAGCCATGCACTATTTCTGCATTTTTCATTATCCCACTGTCATGCACCTGACATCCTCATGCTAATATGGAGAATGACCTGTTCCATTCAGAATCACTCAGAAATAAGTAACTGCAGTTATTTAAGGAGAAGTGAAAAAATATGAAGTGCTATTTGTGGTCTTGACATTGGACTTTTATTCTTCTTTTTTCAAATAGAACTTTATACTGAGTTTACATGATAGGTATTTATTTCCCACCTGGTTTTCTTTCTCTCTTTCAGACTCAGATTCAAAAGCTTTACTATCTTTGATCTTTAAAGATTCTCATGCCAGGTCACTGGCACACTTATCATTGGCAAGGGAAATCAAAAGAAACTGCTATAGATTCTCTTCATCACCTCATATATGGATTGACATCATCAACATCCTTTTAAACAAACATGAAGCTTTGGTTTTATCTTTTGATTCCTACCAGCTTTTCCTCCCAATCTTCCATCTGTCCAAAGCAGAAAGCTTTTTAAGGATGGCACACAACAGATGATTCACCCACTTGCAAGATTTCAGGTCTGAACTCTATGTTATATTATTTCATACTAGTAAGTTAAAGCATTCCTAGCCTCCTTCTGTAGAAGAGTTGTCATTAATTATACTGATTAACTATCTTCCCAAAAAGGAAAAAGGGGGTGCACTTTGTGCAGTTATACATTGTACTTCTCATGTTATAAAAGGGGAGGGGGGCATATAATCATTTAAAATACATAAAGTCACACAATACATACCTGCTTGCAGGTCATTAACAGAGATTATATGTTCTGCTAATATAAGAAGTCAGGAAATTAGGAAAGTTACTTATCTTCCAGAATCCTCCCAGCCAACTTCTTCCTTTGGACAACATCTTTCTTCCCAACCAAACTAAAGCTTAAATTTGTCTGACTATATTAGCTCATTTTTATTCCTTGTTATACTTGTCTACTACACCCATGCCCTCCCTCAGTTATCTTCTTCAACTAATAAAAAATCAGGAAACTACAAGTAATAAAACATGCAAATAAGTAGATTATATATATATTTAAAACTACACATTTTCCTTTAACACATTAAAACTAAAACTAGTATACAGCAACTGTCAGAATGTGAAATTATTCAGCATTTATTTAAGTGCTAACAGAATCAATATTAGCACTTAAATAAATGCTGAGTAATTTCACCACAGGTTCACTGTAATTGGGCTGTAGTAGCTGAATTCTGAGACTGTTGCCTATAAGTTTGTAGAAACCCTGTGTTGAGTTGATGAGGGTTGAAGAGGGAGAGTGTGTGTTTGGAGGAGTGTTCAGAGAGTTTGGAGTTGGATTAAGTTTGAGGCATGATGGATTGGTGAAGACAAAGAGAGCTGTATGTATATAGTGTTGTAGATACTTTTGTACAGACTGCAAGATAAAAGCCTTCCTAAATAACTTGGAACAAATGTATTTTATTTTATTTATTTAATATATTTATACCCTTTCTTTCTCAACCCCGAGGAGGATTCAGAGTGGCATCACATATTGGGAACAATTCAGTGCCTTAAAATAACATACAATTGGTAAACATCTAAATTAAAACCAGTGAATTCAAAAATCTAAAAACCATTACATCAATTATTAAAATCGCAAAATCCAAAATCGTAATCCAGAGCCATTTTGATTGTCATTGCACAGATTCTACATTCATTTTTTGAACTGCAGTTATTCTCCAAAAGCTTGGTACCATAGCAATGTTTTAACTTTCTTTCTGAAGGCTAGAAGGGAAGGAGCTGATTGAATACCACTGTGAAGAAAGTTCCATAGCTGAGGGGCTATCACTTGGAAGGCCCTGTCTCTTCTCCTCATCAATTGCACCTGCAAATGAGGTGGGACCGAGAGCAGGGCCTCCTCAGAAGATCTTAACCTTCAATGTGGTTCATAAAGGGAGATGCATGGTCCAGAACCATTTAGGACTTTATAGGCTAAAGCCAGCACTTTGAATTGTGCTCGGTAGCAAACTGATAGTCAGTGGAGCTGATGTAACAGGGAACTTGTATGCTCCCTGTATGCTGTTCCAGTGAGGAACCTGGCTGCTGCTCTTGAACCACTTGAAGCTTCTGAACAGTCTTCAAAGGCAACCCCACATAGAGTGTGTTGCAGCAGTCTATTCAGGATGTAATAACCGCGTGAACTACCATAGCCAAGTCTGAATTCCCAAGGTAAGGGTGCAACTGGCACTCAAGTTTTAATTGTTGAAATGCTCCCTTGCCGCTACTGAAACCTGGAGTTCCAGGCTCAGCAATGAATCCAGGAGAACACCCAAGCTGTGAATCTTTTAGGTTACCATTTGATCAAAAATATCAATGATTTTTATTTTCTTGTATCAATTTTACTTAAACATCTTTGCACTGCAGTGTATGTTCTTTGTAATTTCTTTTAATGGTTCAAATATTCACTTCCTGCTCATGAGAAGACCTGTAGTTATGGCTAAATATAAAGTACAAAGCAAACAATCTTCAACTCTTTGTTCATAGTGTAGTTCTAAGTTGTAATACACTTTATTAATCCTTTTTACCATTTTTAAATGCTGAGTACGGGAATCTCTGCTTACAACCACCTATAGCTGTAGTTTTGTGTTTATTTTATTCACATCTCTCCAAAAAGTAGAAGAATGTGGGTCTTTGCGAACATTCCAGCAGGGATAGCAAGAAAGGAATGGGGCTACAGAGCATCCTCCCTAGTTTACATCAAATCCCTCCTGAATGTTGAATGTGTTTTTCCAGTGTTCAGAGTAGTTGGTCTTTCAAGCTTTGGATGAATTCCTTTGTTTACAGCTTGCCCTCCTAATTTGAGTTTGTGGGGGAAATGTTACAAGCTGGATTGAGAAAGACACTAGTATGCAGATTTAAGATTCAGATATCTAACCTGCCAATATCAGTTTGGTGTTTGGAGATAACAGCAGGAATCCACCTCTCTGCTAGTGCCCATGGGATCAGACTTGTATTGAGTCAACAGGTAAATCTCAACAGATAGAGTTGATACTACAGTTCCTATATTTGCTCTATCTCTAGCATTATTATTTCAGCATTTGCAACTGAGAAAGGACAGGGAAGAAAAATAAAAGCTTAAGACTAACTCATTTTCTTCATGCATGAGGTTCTGTGGGTATAAACCCACTTCTTTAGCTGCAGTACTGAGTGATACTGCAAGTTATACTTTCTCAGCCTCAGAGGGTGGCACCCCATTAATATTTCCATTCATCCCTGAATAAAATTTTGCCAAGAAAATCATAAGTTGGAAATGACTAGAAGTCACATAACAATAACAATAAGAATGACAACAACAATGAGAACAAGAAGGACAACAGCGACATTGGCTGGTTAGATGTTTGAATCCTGGAAAACTTCAGTTAGTAGCTCAATTAGAGCTACTTTTTTCTGTTCTCTCTCAGTTGCACATATACACTAATACTCAAGAGTCTAAATACTTTTTACTCTTTAGCAAATGGCATTTGTATGTTTTAGGGATGATGTAGTCTCAATGGTAATGATGATTAGAAAGTGAACTAATCTGCAGAGGGGTTGCTGAGCCACAAGACTCTTTGCTGGTTTTGTTCCTTTTAGTCTAATTTATTTAGTGATCCTCAGGGATATCAGGCTAAATAAGACCAGTAATAATGTTTTTGCAAGCTTCTTGTGATACAGCAAAAGATGAAAACCTCTTTATTGTTGTTATTTTAATCCAATAGGCCAAACACAAGTAAAGAGAATTAGCTTTGGTGTCTTTTTTAAATTCTGTGATATCATGTTGTTCTTCTTAAGTAGACAATCCCCAGAAAATAAATAGGGCTTGAGAAATAAATTGACAGCTAATAAATAGTTTATTTGACATAATGCTTTACAGGAGATTATTGTGAAATAGTTAGCAGATGATATGTGGTTAATTGTAAAGGTTGATTAATTATTACTCGTACATGGAATTAATATTTACTTGCATGAATACTGAACTGTTTCTGAACAACAAGACCATTCTGGATTCATACATGGGCCATTTGGTAGATGTGGGCAATTAATTAAATGATAAGCAATAGTTATTCTTAATAATAGCACTGATAAGATAGATATTAGGCAACCCATACACGAGAAGGACAGATTTCTGGACAGCTGATAAGAAGTGAAAGCAGAAAAAGCAAGCAGTTAATAATCAGAGAAATAAGAGAACATTTACTTGACAAACAGAAATTTTTGGAGAGATAAGTGAAAAATTAAAATTAAGCAGTTGGGGAAAATGTTCACACATAAAATACCATAAATGGAGCATTGACTCTGCAAAAGGAGTTAATTCTGATGAAACTATCGATAAGAAACTTCTTTTGAGTCTACTGAGATGGGTATCTTGGGGAAGGGGGGAGAGTTACAATCAAGCAAATAGTCCAATCCCTACTTTGAATATCTCATGCTTGAATAATTAAAGTGGCCCAATTCAATCCAGATTCAAGTACAGCTACACTAGCAAATTAATCTTCCCTGTATTCAAAGTGGAATACACTTTGCTTCTAACTTTTCTGCTTGGAGATGTTGGAACTTTTGATGGTCTCTAAATTCAGCCAGAGCTGAATATTCAACAATATATAAACTTAAACTGTAACAATTTAAATTCATTCATTAATTAAGTCATTCACATGGAGCCAGACTTGAAAATGCTATGCAAGCTTCTGTGTTGACTATAGGGGGAACACATTTTGTTCTACATCTTTCTTTTATTTTCACCAGCACCTATTTTGTCATTTCTTTCTTTTTAAAATCTGTAGATAATTAAAGAGCAATAAAGAGTGATTTATTTCAGTTAGATGGTACAGATAAACAACAAATGCCCCACCCACAGCTAAGAAAGGCTTAAGGTACACAGTGTGGGGGGGGGGGGCACTTTGAAGACCCCCATGAAAAAGCCAGACTTGTTTGGAACTGGCTGGAATGCCGGCCCAGCCATATGAGAGGGGCAGAACAACAAGTTATTCCATTCCTCAGTCTGCCTTGTGTCAGCATAAGGGAAACAGCTGGTGGAGGCTGCTGGAGACTGGGCTACCTTCTTGCACACCTCCCATTTCCACGTGTGAGCTGGGGACGCCTGAAGACAGGGTTCCCTCCTTTTGCTAGGCTGGTGGTGGGCTGGGAGGGGAGAAGCATTCTGGCTGGTGACACTTTATTGCTTGGCCATTGGGCATATTTATGCCCTCACTTTCAATGATTTTTCCTTTCTTCAGTGCCACTGTTGAACATTTGTCCAAACCAAACTCAATGTTGATATCAGTGCTAAAGATTCAGACAGTGTTAGTCAGAGATTGGATTTCAGTTTCAGTTTTCCCATACAGCTTCAGGTCATCCATGTACAGCAGATGTGAAATTTTGTGAGATCTCTGAGATGTTTGTTAGCTGTTTGTTTTTTGTAAGATTGTTGACAGAGGTATCGTGGCAATGATGAAAAGCAGTGGGTATTATTATTTCTTACCTGTCTCTCTTTTTGGCTCAAGGTGGGTTACAACATCACTAAAAACACACAATCATCTGTAAATATTATACAAAATAAACATATCAAAACGTATTTCTACAAAATACATATTAAAAATCAGAGTTTAAGTTTAAAGATAAGATGCAAATTTAAAATTTATTATTAAAAGTAGCTGAGTAGGCCTGCTGGAAGAGATAGGTCTTTGGGTGGTTTTTAAATTCTGACAGTTTATTTAGCTGTCAGAGCTCTTCTGGTAGGTCATTCCACAGATTTGAGGTGGTCAATAAAAAGGTTCTCTGGGTGACAGTTGCCAGTTGGATTCTGGCAGACTGGAGTAGCCACCTTCCGCCTCCCAAGAGGACCTCAGTGTTCGGGGCAGATTGCACTGGAGAAGGTGATCTTGTAAGTAACTTGAACCCAAACTATGTAGGGCTTTAAAGGTCAAAACCAACACTTTATGGTTTGTCTGGAAACTAATTGGCAGCCAGTAGAGCGACTTTAGGATAGGTGTAATATGTTCACTCCTGCATGTTTCAGTAACCAATCAGGCTACCGTATTTTGAACCAACTGGAGGTTCCGAACTTGGGACAAAAGTAGCCCAATGTTTAGTGCATTGCAGAAGTAGAAACTGTTGTTGTTGTTCATTTGTTCAGTTGTTTCCAACTCTTTGTGACTTCATGGACCAGCCCACGCCAGAGCTCCCTGTCGGACGTTGCTACCCCCAGCTCCTTCAAGGTCAATCCAGTCACTTCAAGGATGCCATCCATCGATCCATCTTGCCCTTGGTCGGTCCCTCTTCCTTTTTCCTCCTATTTTCCCCAGCATAATTGTCTTCTCTAAATTTTCCTTTCTTCTCATGATGTAACCAAAGTACTTCATCTTTGCTTCCACTATCCTTCCCTCCAATGAGCAGTCGAACCTAGAAATTACTAATGTGTGTAGTACCATCTTAAGGTCCTCTAAATCTTGGAAGGGTGCAGCTAGCATATTAGCCGAAGATGGAAATACGCACTACTGACTGTTGCATCTACAGTACCTGGGCTGGCATTTGGAGAAATAGATCCAGGATCACTCCAAGCTGTGAACACAGTTTTTCTGGGAGAATGTAACCCAATCCAGAACTGGTTGACTCACCTCCATTCCCACCGTGTTGGCAAGCAACTCTGTTTTGTCTGGATTCATCTTCATTTTTCCCCTCATTCAGCCTATTGCCTCCTCCAGGTGAGACACACTATCCTCAGCTGTGGCTGTTTTTGAAGACACAGAGAAACATATTTGGGTGTCATCAGCATACTGATAACACCTCGCCCCATAACTTTGGATGATCTCTCTCCACAGTTTCATGTAAACATTAAAAAGCATTAGGGATAGATAGGCACCTTGTGGGATGCCACATAACATATCCTTTCTTCTTTTTTCTTTTTTCTTTTTTTTTGAGGAGCAGGTATCCAAAAGCACCACCATCTGGAACCTAAGAAGTATGATTGGAATCACTGCAGCACAGTGCCTCTGATACCCAGTCCCCCAGGCATTCCATAAGGATATGAAAGTCTTGTTAGTGTTAAGATGAAGATCTTCCATTAAGACAATCATAGCAGTCTCAGCTCTGTATCCTGTTGTGAAACCAGTTTGAAATGGGTCAAGGAAGTGTGTGTCATCCAAGACTACCTGAAGTTGGAGGGCAACTGCCTTCTCAATCATTTTGCTCAAAAAAGGAAGATTAGAGACTGGTCACTAATTATTAAGATCCAGAAGATACAAGGAGGACTTTTTCGGCAGTGGTCTAACTACTGTTCCTTTTAAACAGGATGGAAAATCCCCCTCTCCGAGAGATGCTCCCTCAACTTTTAAGAGATCATTGATGATGTGAGTTTTATTTTTCACTGACAGAGCAAGGTGAGGTTATGTGAGTGATCTGACTCACTCTCCACTTCCTCAGGCATGGAAGTTGAGAAAGGTATTAAACATATTTCTCTACTTCCTCTGCTCTGTCTATGCTGCCCCAGGTTCTGAATACATTGAATTTAAAACAAACAATAGAGGGCCAAAGAAACAACCAAAAACCAAAAAGGCAAATGCAAATGACAAATTATAATACATTAATACAACACTCAATACACAGTCAATGGGTGTATTCCCAATTAACCAATTAGTCAATAGGGGCATGCAACCAACAAAAAAAGTTACAATACTCATTAATAAATTTGGAGGGGGGGGGGAGCAGCAAATAATTTCTAAAGTATTTATAAAATATTGTAAGGGTGTCCATATCACAACTGTTAGGATGTAATGGAATTTTTGTTACTTTTTTGGTATATAATGGTGCAAGTGGAGGAGCTTCTGGTAATCCTTTCTTTCATTTTAGAGCTATTGGGATTAAACTTGCTACAATTTACCACTGTTCCTTCTCCCCCCCCCCCCACCCCAAGATTGAAAATGTTTCATTTCTCTACAGATTTTTTGGGATTTTAAAAAAAGGTTAACTGCAATTCAATGAAGCTCACTATGAGGTTACGCACACGACATTTCCTACATAGGTAATTCTGCCATAGTTAGAATTACCTATGTTCAGGGGTGAGGTTGTTGAAATGTGTCCAATTGGGAGGATGGGATATGGTTTCCACAGTGTCACTGCAGGCCACACTTTAAGTATCTCTGACATAAATAGTCATTTTGATTTATAATGTGTAAAAAGAATACAGTTAGACAGAAGATAGCACTAAAAGTTTAAGTACAGTATTATATTGAATTTGAATGTTATTTCTTTAATATTAAAAATTGGCATAATGATTTTTGGTCCCTTTGTCAGATATTTTGCTTTATAGGAGAAATGTACAACATAAAAAACATGGAGCAGGATTGTTGTTATGAAGTTGGAGAATCTGAAAGCAATTATTCAGATGCATATAAAAGAAACAGATGGGCTCCAAAGTATTTTTATTATTTAGTTAATAGCAATGTGCTCCATCAGGACTTCTAGAATCATCAGGCATGTCTGCTATTGACATGTCTATGGCTGCTATTGTATCATCCAAAAGCATCTTTTTGTTTTGCACTGGTACCCCGTGGGACAGGATAAAAGAACAATGACAAGCAAGTGACTTTGTGCCACTGAACTCAGGCACATCCTGGGATCACTTGCTTGTCTCTGCTGTGAGGAAGACCACAAAAGTATTGTTTTATTATCTCCATTTACAGCACAAGTTGCTATGAATACTAATGAAGGGCAGCTGCAGTGAGACACAGATAACGGGAGAGAAAGCATAGGGTGAGGAAAAAATAAAGTGACCCTCTTTATGCTTGGTCTTATCATAAGCTATTTCAGCATTATACTGACTGCCGCTCACTTAGGATATTTTAAATAAGATGAGCATAATGTGCATATGATAACTTAGAGCTTTGACTGATTTATTTCTTGCTAAATTGTGGTCTCGATTGGCTTATCCCATGTTGCGTCACATGACACATCATTTCTCAGCAGAGCAAGAGCCAGCGTACTGGATACTACATTAGACTTGGATCAGAGAAACATACAGCTTCCAAATCTTGCTCAGGTTATTGAGTGACCTTTGCTAAATCACATTCTCACAGCCTTACTGACTTCAAAGGATTGCTGTTAAGGATCAAGTGAGATAATGCCTACATATGCCAACCGGAATGATACACACAGATTTGGATTGCTCACATGAGACATTCCTAATTTTTTCTCATGTCATGAAATGGGCTGAAAGTCTTTGGCAGTATTTTATAAAATCTTACATTTGCAGAGGCAGCAGCTTATTTGAACTAGTAAGACACCTACCATTGTTTTCTATGTAATAGAGAGTAAAGATCAAGGCCATATAAGCAAGTGATCCCACTTTGGATAAGAGGAAAGATATATTTCTCTGTAGAAACTAATGCATTACCCTCATGGGATACATCTCAATATCTTTCAATGAGGGCCATGTTACTCAGAGGACCCACAGGCATTAATAAAGGTAGTAGGTATTCTTTTTTTTCTTTTTTTCTTTTGCTTTTTAAAGCTCCTTGTAAACTGTTGAAGATGTTTACACCCTTTTCAACTTTAAAATTCTATGATTAACTTTTCCAGCTCTCTTCTTACCTTCCTTACGATTTCAATAGCCCTTCAAAAAAGGAAGCATGCCAGATCAGATGCAAATACTGAGAGGGCAGAGAACTGTAGTGATGGCACAGATTATCATAGTTTGCCTTTTCAGATGTCTTTAGATGTGGTGCATGTGGTAAAAAAAAGTTTCATCCACCAGTCTTGGCAGCATACAAGCATTAGGTGTAGGAGCCACTATCCTGCCCATCCTTTTGTTATTATCTGTTTCCCATCCTTTTGTTATTATCCCTGACACACAACTCCTACTTAGAGAATGAACATAATATTTGTAAATATGTGAAAACTGTTATTGAAGTATTTCTTGAGTGTCAGGATCAGGAAATCTTGTGCTTTTTGTACAGAAAGCAGCCCTGTGGCCTTTTACTGTACAAAATATAGTTTTCTGTATTAGAAAACCTGCATGCAACTTTTGCATGGAATGAGTCATGAACTGCGTATAGTTTTCAAAAACTAAAAATGGTCACCAAACAAAAAATGCCTCCAGCAGCATTGCAAGGCAAACCTCACATTCTACCAATTCAATTCTTCCAATTTAATATAAGTTTTTTCCCTATCACTTCAAAGAGTGGCAATGCATTTGTTCCCATGCTTTCAATGTAAGAAGTACAAGATTCTGTGCTGAGCACAACCGAGCATTTTACAGTTGCTGAAAAACATTTTGAACCCTTGATAACATATTATTAATGCACCCGAGTGTTTTCCACTTTCTTGGCATATCTGTAAACAAAAAGCAGTAAGTTCTCATCTTTCCTTTTCAATCTATACAGGAGAAACTATGGCAATGCAAATTAATTCAGAGTGCACTGTCATGGTACACTGAAGCAAGAATGAGACTTAGGTAATATGTCAGAGAGGTTTAAAGCAGTGATCCTTAGTAAGAGAAAAGGGATCTTACAGATAAGACAATGTTGTTCTTATGAAATCTTGGAGATTATAAAGATCCGTCTTTGTACAATAAGAAAAAAAGCAGCCATGAGATAAAGTCCTTGATTATATCCTTGAACAAAGAGCTATGTCTGTTAAGAAATATTCAGCCTTAGAAAATTAAAATAAAATTTCCTCTTCCTTCCTTCCTTCCTTCCTTTTTTACAGATGTATCCTTCATCTAATTTGGAATCAATTCTGTGAAGTACTTTACTTGAAATGGAAGCCCCCTTTGAACTAGAAACAGAGCAAAACACAGTGTAATAAACCTTATTAGTATTTTACCTCGTTCTGTTAACTTTTCCAGGAGGGTGCACAAAGTTTTGATTAATGAAAAGATTATCCATGTGTTACTTTCAAAGTATGGCAGCCCATGTGGTGCAGAGTTGTGCAGATGTAGTAGCAACATATTGAAATTGACACAACTAAATTATATAATGGTTGAGATGAAAGCTGTGATCTGAATAACTGAAGAGGATTTCCAATCTACTTAATTATCTCTTGACAAAAGTGTGCATCAGAGCAATAAAACATCTTCACTCAACCGATAGCTCTCCGAAATTGCAAGACATGATTTTTTAAAAAAGATCTTTATAAAACAGTTGATGCGAATTCTGAAAAATAGAAGCATAACTTTATAAGAATTTCAAAGATGAAATGCAAGCCCAAGGATCCAGGTTAATCAAATGTGACATAAAAGGACCAAGGATAATTAATTCCTCTGCACTTGATAGAAGTACCATCATTATTTATTTGTGTTTATGTTATGTTCTTCCACTTGCAAATGACAGCTTATTGTGGGAATATTAATTGAATTCACACAGTACACTTATGCAGAAGCATTTCCCTATTAGTAGAGGGAGTGTCCTACATGCCGATATTCTGAGTGCTAAAGTAAAATCAAGGGCATGATGGGGTGGATCCCTCCAGATGATGGGGTGTGAAAAACAGACCCCTGGAATATGAAGAAAATAATTGTGACGAGCAGGGGAGGGTTTTTTTAAAAAAGAAAATCTGGCAAAAAGCATATATTGTTTACTGAGTTCTGCTATATCACATCCTTCTATTTACAGAGAGATATTAGACTACATTCAGTTGGGACTGCTAATCACAGGCTGTCCCGTTTGCCAAATTCAAGGTGCAGGTCATAACCTATAAAGCCCTAAATGGTTCGGGCCCCACCTATCTCCGCAATCGCATCTCCTTCTATGAACCGGCTCAAACTCTAAGATCTTCCGGGGAGGCCCTCCTTTCACTCCCACCACTGTCACAAGTGTGGTTGTTGGGGACAAGAGAAAGGGCCTTCTCAATGGTGGCCCCCTGCCTCTGGAATGCCCTCCCCAGGGAAATTTGATAGACATCTTTCTTTTCCTATTTCTTTTCTATAAAAGACTTCTTGAGACCCACAAAGGTACATTTGTGTGCAGCCTAGGTTTATATCTGCTCCATCTTCTTAACAAGGTATGTCTCAAAACATGATTATTAAAATCTACATTCACTTTAATACTATTGTACCATCAAATCCATGCCACCCAGTCTTCCAATTTCAATAACCTCTTAGTACTTAACACCATCAAAATCTTTCAGCTGAAACAAACAGCATGGGGTACAATGCAGTTTCAAGTCCAGTTTCAAGTTTTTTAAAACAAGTTTTTCTTAGTTTTTATACATTTTATAAATGTATAAATTGTTTAAAACTTCTTCAATCTCCAATCATTTAAAAACACTAAAATGATTGAAGATTGGAAGTGTACTGTGCATCTTTGTGAAAAATCAGCTTGCTTTTTATTTTATTTTCTTGTTAGCTTCAAAAAGAGAAAGCACACAAGAGGCAGATATTAATATTGTACAAAGCATAATACTTGTTTACTGTCTTACTCTCCTAGTGGATTTGGGATATCTCACGGGGGTTGTAGAATCTTTCATAGGTTGTCTCACTGCATTGACTCATGGCAATATCTCTGAACCATAAATGAAACATTGGTGAAATGTTAACACATTTTAGTATGCAGGGGATTCTCTTCCTCAGCTATCTTGGAGAGAATGTTGGAATAAAGATTTTTGTGTGTGCTGGAAGAGGATGTGAGGCTAAACATTGCATGATGTAATTGAATTGAATTCACAGGCTAGGAGTGTAAAACATTACAATCAGAGTATTAAAAAGAAGTCTATAAAACGAGAAATTTGAAACATTAAAAGCAGAAAGTCCAGGATATGCCACCATCCTAATCAGCTTCAGATATGACAATTAAAAGGGCTGGGGTTTAGCACAGCTGGTAAATCACCAACCAAAAGGTTGCCAGTTCAAAGACCAGGATCGGCATGAGCTGCTGACTGTCAGCCCAACTTACTGTTAACCTAAGCAGTTCAAAAACAGCTTGAGCTGTAATTAGAGAAATTAGGTACCGCTAAAACAAGTGGGGGAGGTATTTTACAACACCATAAAGAAAACGTTCAGAAAATGCCCAGCAACCAAAAGGAAGGAGGAAGTCCTTATGGCTCTATGTCATAGAGGATGGAGTGACAGCATCCCTTTGTGACTGGATTTGAGCACAACCTTCCAAGATGCCAAAAAGCTGGACTTCAACACAACATACCTTCTTTCTGTTCTGTCTTTCTCTATACTGTCAATTCAAAATGGTCTTGAATGTTTGCCATATATGTGTACTGTGATCTGCTCCGAGTCCCCTTGGGAAGATAGGGCAGAATATAAATAAAGTGTTATTGTTATTATTATCATCATCATCATCATCATCATCATCATCATCAGTGGATATAGATATTAGAAGCCGTAGGATACAACATTATCCACTAAAATCATTCGCCATCTGCGAATCACAAAAAGGATCATTGACATTGTCCATTGTCAACCAACTGTCGATGCTGTTATCATCAGGAACCAAACGCTACAGGAGAAAAATGTTATACAGGTCAGCTAATCTCCCAATATTACCAACAGAGTAGGTTGATCTTAACAAAAAGTATAAAAGTTTGATTAAAGCCAAAAAGAACCAGGTTCAAAGGGAAATATGACAACATTTAACAGATGTCTGCAGCAAGATAGGCTCTTTCACCTTCTGGAGAGTTGTCTCAAAAGGATGACGAAATACTTCTTTAGAAGTGGAATATGTAATTCCAGCCACAGTCTGTGAAGAACACTTTTATTCCTTATAAGCAGTCAAGCAATTTGCTCAATTGCTGCCTCTTACCCGAAACAGAGTTAATGTAGAGCAGTGGTTCCCAACCTTTGAGTCTCCAGGTGTTTTGGACTTCAGCTCCCACAGTTCCTAACAGCTGGTAAGATGGCTAGGATTTCTGGGAGTTGAAGTCCAAAACAACTGGAGGCCCAGAGGTTGGGAATTACTGCTGTAGAGGAAGTTTTCAGGCTTATTCTAAATTTAAAACAGGACAAAGCCCCTAGCATGGATAATATCCCACCGGGGTTGCTTAAGGCCAACATTGAATGGTGGGCCCCAGGGCTAGCAGTTTGTTCACTAGCATTGATTGCTCTGCAATTATTCTTTATGGTTGGAGATTAGCAATCATATCTTGAAACAAGAAAGGGAAATGGTCTGACCAATCTAATTATAAACCTATCAGTCTTCTAAGTGTTATTACTAAATTATATGTGTCTCATCTCTACAAAAAAAAGTTGATTGGATGCACAAGTTGGTTTCAGGGAGAAGGATTTAACCATTGATTGGGGCTAGTTCTCTTACACCCATTTGAAAAATATGCTCTAATAAAAGGGGACCGTATAGATTTTAAATCTGCTTTTGACCTCATCCCACATGACAGATTATTGGAAAAGTTAGGGACATCTAACAGAGCAAATTCAAACCTAGAGTAGAGTCACACAAGGGTGCATAATAGCATCAAACCTGGAAAAAAGGATGCACACCCTCCAAATCTTGCAAATATGCCGCTCCCAATTATTTTATATGCTAATGATGCAGTTCTGCTTTCTCTTTCTTGTGTGGGGGTTAAGACATATACTAAGAACCCTGGAATCATATTGTAAAACTGAACAACTGTCTGTTAATTACTACAAATCTAAAATCATGGTGTTTACTAGAAAAGTGAAGCATAAATGGTGGATTGGTAATCAGCCCATTGAACAAGTTATGTTTTTTTTTTTTTTAAAAAAAAAAAACAAATATCTGGGCATTATCTTTAAGGCAAGGGGCACATGGGATATTCATATTAAAAACACCGCATTAAATGACCAGAGGGTTTAATTTAACCAAAACAATTACAAGATTCTTCAATGGGAAAGGAGACCAATTCATTCCTGCAGCTATCCAGGTATTTGTAGCAAGAATTATTCCTCAGCTTCTATATGGGACACAGATACTCACTTCTTCAAACAGTAACCCTTTCGAAACCATTCAGACTAAATTCCTGCACATTCTGCTGGAAATCCCTCCTTATATTTCAAATGTTGCAGTCCAACTGGAAGTGGGTAAAATTTCGATCGAATCCTGGGTATTGATCTTTAAGATGCACTATTAATTAAAAGAAATTGTCTAGTCAGTGGGTCTGGCCCCGTCTCACTTTAATAGACAAGTTTCAGACAAAATGGAAATTTATGTTGCGGAAGAAGTTGAGAAGTTTGAGATTTTCACTTCAGGCTTTCAATCTTGGATATGACAAAGCGAGATCTACCATTAAGCAACTTTCTGGAATGTGGAGCTGCAAAAGCATCTGGGAGAAATGAGCAGACACTTAGAAATTAAAAATATGATAAGTAACTCCAGTGAGTTACTTATCAAATCCCAATATTCCCAAATTCAGGATTCCTTCACCCTGGCCAGATTTAATGTGCTGCCATCAGCACTACTGCAAGATAGGTTTGCAGGTATCCACTTCCATGAGTAAGTGATGGCTGCTTATGGTAGGGGATACCATGTAGGAGATACCATGTGGTTTGGAGGAAACTGGGTTTCTGAGAGTTTTTTGGGCTGCATGGCTATTTTCCAGTAGCATTCTCTCCTGATGTTTCACCTTTATCTGTGGCCAGCATCTTCAGAGGTCTGCAGAAGGTGAGGCAAGTGGTGTGTGTGTGTATCTATCTGTGGAATGTCCAGAGTGGGGGGAAAGAACCCTTGTCTGTTTTAATTATGTATGAATGTTGCAATTAGCAAGTTTGATTTGATTAGCATTGAATAGCCTTGCAACTGCACAATCAGTGAGGGTATTTGCATAGTAGTAGCCTGGTTGTCGTTCCTGGGGGCACCTGTGGAAACTGCCAGGCATGTAGTATTATACTGTCACTTCTATAGGGATATTCAATCTGTTTTTATTACATCTATTATACTACAGATCCTTGGCAGGAATTATTAATATTATTTAAAACATCTAATAGAGGATAGGGAATCATGGATCACTTTTAGAGTGGTTAAGTTTGTGTATAAGGTAATGGGAAGATTATCTGCTAATGCTCAGGAACACATTTTTCTCTATGACATTTTCAAAAGAACAACTCTTTGGGTTGGCCTTAAAAGGAGAAGGAAGATGCAGAAGTAATGAGACTGGGATCCTTATCAAATGGTTAAAAGGGATTCTTCTTTCCTGCGTGCAACTTGTGAGCTTTGAATTTGACTGATTTCATGACAGACTGAGGACTGTTTTCAATTAATCTGATCTTTCCCTATGTCACAGCTCCTGGGAGAACCCCCACCACACCCACCAGGTGAAGCGAGGGGTTGAGGGGGCCAGGCCTGCTTGAGAGACCCACCTCTTAGTTACTTTGCCTGATGCAAGGCACTGTATCACCAGCTACCAAGAAACACTCCCTCTCCATTTGTGTCACCAGTGCCACTCATGCAGGGAAGGAAAGCACAATGCCAGTCCATTCTCTTACCCAGGAACAAATCCATCCATCATTTAAACTATTTAAAAATAATAATGTGAATGTGGAAAACATGAATGGCTTTTCTTGGGGGACCATATCACAGATGGAAAATCTTCCTTTGATTGTCTCTAGAAGTGTACTACTGGCCAGTTCAACACAGCAGTATCAATCATTATGATAGCTTGTTGTTGTTGTTGTTGTTGTTGTTGTTGTTGTTCATTTGTTCAGTCATTTCCGACTCTTCGTAACCTCATGGACCAGACCATGCCAGAGCTCCCTGTCACCAGGACATGTTTTTATCCATTGTGATAAGGTCTTGAGAGGGGAGTGGGAGAGTAGATTGAAGCAGAAGGCAAGCGTGAAGATGGCAGGAGTAAGGGTGCTTCTAGAATGCATCAAAATCCATGCCGAACTGGGTTTTAAGATTGGGATGGCATGCAGCCACCCCAAAGCCCTCACTTATTTACCTCTTAAAATAAAGTAAAACTTAGCTGGCTACCATAACTTTCTTCCTCGTGCCCTCCAGGTGTGAAGAAATGACATGTCAGGAGACCGGGACAGGGGATTCAGGAAGAAAATCCCTCCTCAGAAAGTTATGGCATCCAGGTAAAAAAAAAGTTTATTTTTTTAGCGGTAAATGGGATACTGGGGGAGGGAGTGGGCACCAACATGGACCTTTGGGTTTCAGGGTGGCAATGGGGACATATCCTGGGTAGTACCAGGACTACCCAGAAGTGAGTCCTCACAGACCCAATACCCCATTAGACCTAGGCCTTTCAGGAAGGCCCAGATTGAATGAGATATCTAATTAATTTGGAATAATGTAAGTTATTGCAAATTAGTTTGTTTTTATCAGAGACATCATTTGGACACCTCTGGTAAAAACCCAGACAGGTCCCAGGATATGGGCCTGTCTAGATGGGCCCTAAGACAAAGAAGAAATATCTAATATTTACCAAGCCTTCACAACCTGTGCCCTCCAGGTGTATGGGTTCCCAATTCCCAGAAACCCTAGCCAGCTTGTCCGATGGAAAGGAATTCAGAAACCAAAGTTCAAAACACCTGGAAGGCCACAAGTTATGTAAACCTGCTCTAGATCATGATTTTCTGGCATTTCACATTAGGTGGCCTTTGTGTGTGCTTCACTGCTTAAAATAAACAAATGATTATTTCCTCCAGAGCACTCAAGAATGGGAAGAAATAAACCCCATTCCTTTTCCACAGCTCAGAAAATATGATTGCAAAAGCCAGAAGAATCTTTCTGACCAGCTGTGATACAAAGAAGATGCTTTTCCTTTTCCGAGTATCTCCTAAGAACCAGGGCAGAGGTTCTGTTTTGAAAGAAGGCAAAGCAAAGCTATCCAGATGTTCAGCACCATTTGGCAACTTTGCAACCATGTAG